>NC_056741.1:1748124382-1748441882 GCF_019279795.1 Protopterus annectens | reverse complement strand
TACTTCTGCTGCACAAATTGCACTGGGTTATTGAAGCTGTGGACACAGAGCTACAAGATACTCTGAGAGCGCAGTGAATTTGTGACAGACATATGTCATTGCAGCTGAATTTCTCTTCAGCCATGTTCTCAACCAAATGTATAGCAAGAAAATATCTTGCCAGCTAGCAGCCTGGATCTGGTTAAATGACTTAAATGACTTAATCATATTATTTAAGCTGAGCCTACAAGAATCAAACACATCTAGAGGCTGTAGCTCACGTGACCACAATACACAAGTGGAGTTGTTGAGATCTGAATCTATGATTACAGAATGCTGTTCATTTATGGTGTTTGCCCTAATCAGTCTGTCATACTGCCAGCCTTCATGTCAAGACATATTATAGAAACTGTGCTGCTCAAGGACAAAAGGTTAGAGTTTACTGCATGACATTTGTTTTCAGGTGAGATATCATTTAGAAGTGATTTAATGTCGACAATAATATTGTTCATTACTGGTGTGCACTCTGTGTGGAGACGTGCGTGAAGGAGCGTACCTTCGTTGAAGGTTGTGCATCAGAGCTGGTAACTCGGCACGTAAAAATCTTCTACCAATCATTAGCGGACCGGAGTTCCGCTCTGGCGACCCCTAACCGGGAAAAAGCTGAAAGACACAAACAAACAAATAAAAACTGGTGTGCACACTGAAGTCTTGTCATACAGCAAGTGAGATTTGGGGAGTCAGACTTCAGCTGAGATGCTAAACAGAGATAAATAGTTATCCTGGGAGGATTCTCCACTGCTGGGTGGTAATTTTCAGAGGTAATAACAAACAGTACTGAGGGAAGGAATTTGTACTTTTTTATCAATTGTTATCTATATTAGATTACAAATATAAAGAAATTAAGGTTTTTCCTTTTAAAACTCTCTACCTACCTGTTTTCCTTTTGACTTTATATTATCAATAACTTGCAATCTCTATCTCTACCTGCTTTTCCAGGTGTTGCCAGAGTCACGATAATTGCTATGAAGCAAGCTACAGTGTTAAAGAGTGTTTCCCAATCTTCGACAATCCTTACACAGAAATTTATTCCTACTCCTGTTCTGGGACAACCGTGACATGCAACAGTAAGTACCACTTCCTGTACAGGCTAGCAATTACCATATTTAACCTGTGTTGTTTTCCTGACTTGAGGTAGTTGGATACAAACAAACAAAACCATTCAAAAGGGACGTCTTTCTCACTTTATAATATGACTATGAAGAGCTGCACCACTTCACCGCCCAAGATTCAGTTCAGTACGTGCAATCAGTGGGAAATCATTAAAATTGTTTTGCTTTGCTACTGTGAGTACCTTTTAATTTGTCTTTCTCTCACAACAACCAATATCAGAAGTACAAAAAACATTCAAGTCTGTAAAAGGATTTTAGATCAGACATTCAGCTAGGAGAACAATGCCTACAACATACCCCACCCCCACCATGCATAGAGCTTTGCTCTCTTCTGCCTTAAAATGAAGAAGCATTTGCTGTGCTGAAATTTTAATCTGTCATTTAGCACAATTCTGTTCCAGTGATGGCAAGCACTTTCTTAAAGATCAAACCCCAGCCATATTGCATCTTCTTTCTATATTCCGCAAGTAAGCAGAAACTGAAAAGCGTAACTAATTGGTAGGAAATTTACATCTCATGCATCAAATACACCCAATTAAGCATGCACCTATCACAGAAATCACATGTACCCTTTCCCTTGCCTTCCCTGAGAATACCATTATATTCCCAGTCTGCAAAATGCCATCGCCCCAGAGCATCCTGAGCCTTCTCTGAACATTCAAAAAACAACAATCACAGGGGGGATTTATATTCCTAGCAATACAGTCTCTGGGAAAAAATATATTTATGTGTATGTATGTAGATATATATATATATATATATATATATATATATATATATATACATATATATACTTATTTATTTATATATATATATATATATATATATATATATATTTTTTTTTTTTTTTAATTCTGAAATAATTTCTGGATCCTTTAATTAGCCTTTACATTAACCCCCACCCCCATCCACCCACCCACCTTGTGTTTTAGCAACTTTCCCTTGTTGGTATCTATCAGCATTTCAATCAGTCTAAATGTGGGGATAACTACTGTGCCCTTATTAGGAAAACCTGGCTCAGGGCTTTGGTCTTTCGTCATATTCCAGTGGGATCTAACCTACTTAGCATCTTAGTTGTTGATCTTTTTACACTTTCTATAAATCCTAGGCCCATTTTCAGACATAACATTCAAAACTGAAAAGAGTGAACTGTGCCTTATCCACATTTAGCCTAAAGTCGGAATTACTGCAGAGATGCCAAGTACCATCTGTTAGCAGAGATGGTGATAGTCCAACATACATTCATTTGTAATTCATGCACTTTGATTCATAACCAGGTGACTGAGGTAGTCATGTGACCCTTTTCAGTAACCATGCCCAACAGCAGAAAATACAACACTGAATACAGCTGGCTCCATGGTGCAGTGGGTCATATGACCAGATTACCAGGAAACTATTACTGACTGGAGGAGATGAACTGACAGGGTGGAGGATCCTGACGTACTGCTATACTGACACCTAACAGATTATGTTTTTGGCAAGGGATTCACCAGAAGCATATGGGCTGTGACTGGTCAGACAGCATACACTGCAGCTGGTGACGGCGATCTACAGAAGCACATATATGTAGAAGCCTGAAACTATAGTCATACCCAACAACTGCTGGAATGTATGTAGAGTTAGGGCATAATTTCAAAATATTCTTAATGACTATTTGAATAACAATGCCCCCCCCCCCCCCACACACACACACACACACACAAACACATCACCAAAGGGTGTCTGCCCAACACATTCACATAGGAATAGCAGCTTGGTGTGTGGGATGAGGAAGAAATGGGCAGAAACAGGGAAGAGCTTGATGGTCAGCAGACAAGCTATATATGTGTATATGCATATATACACACGTGTATATAGATACACACACATAAAACACTGCTACAAAATCTAAACATTAAAAGTGCTAAATTTAGCAAAATCCTTCCTAAATTTATAAAATTGGTTTCATAAACCATAAAGCCACATCTTTATTCTCTCTCTCTCTTTCTCTCTGTCAAACCATGGGTTTAGTGTCTTCATTATTCAAAAATTCTATTATTATAACATTATCAAATGTCCATTCCCTACTGAAATGAAAGATTATTGGCCCATATCAAGCCTGTGCTCCATGATTAAAATCCTTGAAAAGTTCCTTTATAAGCAATTATTCAAACATATAAATAGCTACGGACCTCTTTGCAACAAGCTGTATGAATTTTGTAATGCTTTCAACACTATAATCACATTAATTACTGCTGTCTATAACAACATTAATGATGGAACTATAACAGCAGGTGACTTTACCGATATAACTAGGGCATTTGAGGCAGTCAACCACACCCTCTTACTTCACAAACTAGCCAAACTTAATTTTGGTAATAATGCACTACTTTGAATTCCAAAACAATCTAAAGGACAGACCTCTTCAGGTATATGCCAACAATAACTTCTCAACTGAAGCTGTTCTAAACACTTGGGTACCTAAAAGCTCTGTCCTTGGCCCACTACTGTTCTCAGTGTTCATCAACCACTTTAGTCAAGATCTCCCTAATCTTAATCTCATCATTGAATCCAGCAAGGCATATAACACCCTACAAACATACCTTCAATTTAATGTCATGCAACTCTGCAACTGGGCTATTGTCATGCAAATTAGTTATCATTCCTAAGGAAACCACCTTTATGGTATCTTCAACAAAAAGAAAATTACTAACAATTCAACCATAGGTTCATAGATTAGTACTAAAATAACTGCCCTTGCGAGCCTAGCCAATTATCCCTTGTGAGACTCAAATGCTGCACCTTGTGTTTGTAAGGCAAACACCTTAGCCAATAGGCCACCCTCCTAACATTGACTTTGACAGACACTAACATTAATATTATTCCCAATGTCACACAACAGAAATGCCTAGGACTTTAGTCCCTTGCCTCAACTTTTCCACTCATACTTGTAAACCAATAACACAATCGAAGCAGTCACAAACCAGGAATTCAAAGATGTAGGGTAACTTCACCAACGAGACAGAGCCTTAGTTTGTGTAAAATACTTTATATAAATCCCAGCCACACGTAGCAGCCACAAAAGGTCTCTCCAAAATCCAGCATACGTTACTTTTTGCTGGATTTTGGAGAGACCTTTTGTTTTTATTTTTGGTTTATGTGCTTCCTGTGTATTCTGTGTATCCTGTATGTGATTTAGCCACCTTTTTGTGGCTGCTACGTGTGGCTGGGATTTATATAAAGTATTTTACACAAACTAAGGCTCTGTCTCATTGGTAAAGTTACCCTACATACTTGTAAACCACCATAAAGGTTTCAACAGAAAGCAAACCATATTACTGCGCTCCACCTTCCTGCAACCAATGACAGTATAGCCATAGCTAGAAATATATCAAAACTTGAGTATTTCCTGCCCCTATTATCTTTTCACTCAGTTTATAATACACAAAAGCTGCATTCTCTGGAAAACAGGATATGTAGATTTGCAAATTTAACAGACCCCAGAAAACACTGTTGTGATGTACTCAGGTCTATTGACTTGCCCCCTGTAAACTCAGAGCAACACGTCTGATCTGTACCCTCACATTTAAGATAATACACTTGAGATACAGACCTCCCTCAGTGAAAAGAATAATACACTTGGGATACAGACACCCCCCCCCCCCCAGTGAAAAGAACATCACAGCTAAGGGGGCAAAGCTACTCCCTTACAGAAAATGATGAAGAAAACCATGTGTTTGTTACATCACTCTTTTAAGATAACAAATGGAGAATGAGCTTTTGCCAGATTGGGTCATGCTCTATAGAACACACTACCACACACACACACGTGCATGTAGCCATCAGTTACAGCCACCTAAATGACTGTGCACTTCAGATATCTGCCTGGGATCAAGTGAATGAATAAACACATGAATAGTCTAGAAATGTATCACAACTTCCTGCTGTCAGAACCATGTGACACAACCCACTGCAACACCGCTCTACCCTCTCAACATATTAGCTCCAGAATCAAAATAAAGTTCCACTATCAGGAGCTGATTTTAAATATTGCTCTTATGTACTTATAAAGTTGCTAGAATAACAAGCTTTGCATTAGAAAGCATTTTTGGAAAGATTCACATCCTCATACTAAATGGTTGTCAATATTTAGTGAGTGAGATCAACAATAATTTGCCATGAAGCCACAGTACAAGGTATCATCCAAAATACCTCTAGATATCTTTACCCAAGTACTCTGAACAAATCAAAAAAAAAAAACAGAGAGTCAAGGTCCCAAAAAGAGACATTTTTTTTTCTTTTATCTGTATGTTAACTGGTAAACTAACAAGAACATATTGTCCCTTTTCAAGGGTAATTAAGTAACTTGTTCAAAGTCACACAGTAAGGAAGAAATTAATCAAATGCTGTACCTCTGACTACGGTAAGCAGTTCCTTAACAGCTCAAAGACTTAATCATCTATACTTAGTACCTGACAACTCTAATTTACTTAAAAGTTAACAGAACAGTAGGTATTGCATTGGCATGCGTTTTCTGAGCAACATGAACTATGAAACTCTAATGACTGGCATTACTGACTTGACTGTAATCATCAGCAATTTACCAGAAAATCAAGAATTTAATGAGGGGCAGGGTAAAATTAAGTTTACCTAAGCATTTCCGTTGCCCAGGTAGTCGAGAGGCTTAAGTGCAAGAATTTAATGTCACTGTGAGTTTCACCGCAATGTATTGTATTGTGTGAGCCAGTGGTGCATTTTTGGGGGTTCCCCTTTTCTACATAAATAACATGCCTGATTCCAGTGTCTTACACTAACTATAAATAAGAACAAAATAATCAAATACTGACTGTATATTAAAGTTAAATCATATAAATCCAGTTCCTGGTATATGCTTAAGTCAGTAGTTGAATAAAATTGTAAAACAATTTTATGATAAGGTTTAAATCTGTTTCAACGATTGTATATCAACTCTATGTCACACATAAGGCCTACAATCTACAGAATGGCTTCTTTGTCATGTACTACATTATGAATTGTACACACACAGATGTATGCAGCTGTACAGCAAAGCCTATCTGCAACTACTACAAGTAATTAAATCAGATTTCAAGAAACAGCTTAATAAATACAAAATATATTCAACAAATAAACTTATCTCAGCAGAAGCTGAAACAAATTACGTGTCAACTCAAAATTTCTTTACTTCGTTGCTCTACTTTTCTGTTTAGTAATGCAAAGAAAACAGTTGTATGAATAATGAATGAGATAAATAAAAGTTAAATTGCAATATGAGCTAGAATACCTTAAGCTCTGCTACAACCCAGTTCAAATGACTTATTAGGCTACTTTGCAAGAGAGTCTTGAATGTGTGTCTCTGAGAGGTACTCCAAGTCATAAAGAATTTATTCCAGTGCTTCCCTTTGGAAACATAATACCTAACATCAGAAAATTTGTTGTTGGGTACAAAGACCAACCTCCCAGCTGTTCTCTTGAGATCACAGACAGTGTATCTCTGTTTGCTTAACTGAAATGAAAGGAGTAACAAGAGTGTTTTTTTAAATGATGACTATTGGCAAATGTTGTAATCCTGTTGTATTTTTCCTTAATATTATGCTGATGCACGCTAGCTCCATGGCACAGAGAGATGAAACCCTAACTGTTGCCCAGGTAACCTGGGTTTGATTAGTGGCTCTGTGTCTGGGTACCTGGCAGGGAGGAATGGGCTTGCCTATACTGGGGGGGGGGGGGCTCATATTGACTCCCTGAGGGGAATAATGGTCCATGAAGAGGAGACCAGCCCCCAGATGATTCCATGATAGAGTAAGAGAAGGGCAGGGACAAGAATCATAACACAAAAATCCCTCCTGCTCACAGAAGCGGTCACCAGCAAGACGTCCCAAGATGCCCTTAAGTTGCATTCTGGCCCCAGCCTGGAAAAATTGGAAAATTAGTCCAAGAGGGATGAAAGGAGGGACTGGAAGACCCAGCAATTGATTGAGAAACTGGGATAGAGAATGGAAAAGCATGAAGCAAGAGGATGGGAACAAAAAAAAAGTTTATGCTGATGGGATGAAAACAGGTTAGTAAAAGGTGGGTAAAGTACAGATGGAATGACAACAGGTATGCATTTGCAGTAGAACATTTGATTCCATCTGTAAGGAATGGTTGGTCTTATTAAATGTGCCAAATTCTTGTAAGAATATTAGTCACATTGACCAAATTTCATAGCCAGAATGCTTCATGAAACTGAACATTACATAACATTATATTTGCCTGATGGCAGAAGAAGACAATAAGCCCATCTAGTTTACCCTTCGAACTGCTTTAACATTCTAACTCCCTCCACCCATAGCTTCCACGTTACTCTTTTTCTGTCTGTCCCATGCCATTTGGAGTGCCTCTGTGGATGAGTTGAATGAATTAATATGGAAACTTAATTTAGTTTAAGCTGTGGAAAAATCAGTGCTATTGGAAAAGAAACAACCACACAATTGTTGTGATAATGTTTATGTGTAAATAAGGTGGATTTTGTTTTGCTGACATAAATACGTAGTTGTAAGGTCTGAGTCACAGGTCATTACCGTGCTTGTAGTCCAGGAAAGGAGCCTAGCCCTAATTCACAATTGCCCCAAAGCACTCTGCTTAAGTGACTTGCTCAGGGTTACACAGCAGACAAATGAAGGTAAAAAGAGTCAAACCATGTATCTTTGACACAGGAAGCAGCTTATTAACAAGTCAGAGCTTTAGTCCTCTGCACTGACAGACTCTTGCCTGCAAAGTATGGCAGACACTAACTGCATGTATGGAAGCTACACTGCAGTTTTGTGGTATGATGGCATTATTTGCTAGAACAGCAGTACACTCATCAGTGTATGGAATGAGTTTTCAGTTTTCACGGTGATTCATCACCACATTTACAAAAATGATGGAAAGTGGTAACCTTATCACACAACTCTGAGGGACTCCAACATTCATGTGCCATTATTCTATTTTGCTTATTCCCATCTTCTTGACAACAAGAGAACTAATTAATTCCACCTAATGGCAGACAAATAATGGGACTTCAATTTTGTATTTTTTTTTCTTTTTATCAATTAGACAAAACAGTATTCTTTAAAGATGAAATGATATAAAGAGTCTTCCAAGCTATGCTTTATGTAATACATTTTCCCAAAGTATTGCTAAAATATTTCTGGTACGTCAAAGAACTACATCTCATACTCTAATGCCTCACTAAATTAGTAAGAGTGCACCCATCTGCAGCTTCTACACTAAGTACAATCAGCCACAAATAAATGTAGTGTGAGTGGTAGGACAAGAATTACGTTGGTCCTGAAGCAAACAGACCACATAATGGAAATTACTTCTTTTCAAATAAATGAGCTTCAGTGAAAAATGGCTTAATGAGTTATATTTAACCAGTTGCTGAGGTCCACTGTATTTTGACTTCAGTCTTATAAAAGTATGTTTCTTCCTGCTATAGGCTTAATATTCAGTACTGAAATTCAGATTTTAACATATCAGTCACTGATGCTAACGTCAGGGTTACACAGAGAAAACCACTGCACTGACATTACTTATTTTTACTGGTCAGCCTTTCAAACCAGTCTAAAGGCATATCAGCTCAATAAAGTTTTAAAAGTTCCTCAAATAAACTGTTGTGATAATCTGTGTAGTCTTGATTTTCCTACCATAAATTGTGAGTCATCTCAGCTTAAAATAGCTGAAAGCCCCAAGAACCTCCAAAGTCTGTCTCTTTGGCTATTTCTCTTGACCTTGTACTGCCCTCTTATCTTCAGTGTTGTTTATTACACAATACAACATTTTTTAACATCAAATAGTTTGATTGCAGCATTTTGCAACAAGTGTGTTACAGTTAGCTCTGTGGTAGAGAGAGATGAAACCAAATGAAACCCACATGATGTGGGTTCTGTTAGTAGTCTGGATACTGGAGGAGATAGCATTGAGAAGAAGGAATGATGTGGTGGCAGCCTGCTTGCACCTGTCAGTGGGGAGGGAAGGGGGACTGTGCTGGACTGGCATTCTATTCCAAACATCCACTGGACAATGGAAGAAAAGGAGATCAACAAAAGCCACGCAGGCATGTGGGTGGGTATCAGGAAAGGCAAGGGTCATTATGGAAGCATGGCATTCCCCTCTCTGTGTCTCCTTGCATGTCCCCATAATATTTCAATGCATCCCGGAAAGTTAGAGCACAAAGTTAAAGTCCTTTGGCAGTGTCACACTATATGCAGAATTCCATGACTTCCTCTCAGTCTTCTTTAACCTGCTTAAGGAAATTAACCCATCCCACTGGCGCGGGGGGCTGGCAGACCTCTAGCCCTCAAAAAGTTATTAATGCTATAACTTATTAAAGGCACCTGTTGCCCTCCATGCCACGTTTGTTGCCATTGACGAAATATATACTTCCCAACCTAACAGCAATCTAAAATGCCACCTGCCAACAAGCAACAAATAAATAAATTGTCTGTTTACCACCAAAACTGGGTAAGCATAAAGAAGTGAAGTCAAAATCTTAAATAAGTCTCCTGATCAGAATATTAATCCAGCATTTAAATAATTAGATATCACGTGTATTAGAATTTAGAGAGATAACCACATCCCTTATCTTATTTTAGATAAAAGGAACTTTTTCAAGTGACTTAACACCTCAAAACTTCATCAGGAGCCAAAATTATGCTGTTTTACATTCTGTAAATAAACTTTGCGTAGTAGGTAATAAGTGGGCAAAATAAATCCCTAATTAAAAAAAAAATCAATCATTTCCATGCTTTCAAAAAAAGCATTTCTCCTTTTTTTCTTAGTATATTTGTTTTTTTTTTTTTTGGTTGTGTGCTACTCTCTTCCATAGCTGATGGCACACAAAGGCAGGAAGGCATTGGTGTATACAAATATTGTATAACTATGTACACCATCAACGTGAACCGTAAAATAAAATATTATGTCTTATTCAATGAGATGTAGAGGGGCCCCCAAGTAAATGAGATACCATATAAAACACTGATTGTAGCACTCCTATACAACAGTACTAAGGAGACAGTGCATTACACATTTTAAAATAATAAATGAAGCAGAGCTGCATTGTGACAGTGCTCTCCTTTAAAAGATATTATTAAATTAATAAAATACAAACACAGTGCCAGCTGTCCCATGTTATTATACTAACAAGCCCCACTCAGCTGTGGGTGAAGCAGGAAGTATTTTACTTATTTATTTCAATTTGTTACCCAAGTAAGCAGACTGGTCAAAAGACCCTTTTCAGCCATAACCCGTGTCACCAGGGCATACAGACAAATATTACATAACTGTAATACAGTGAATAAATGTAATAGTTGCAAACACTCTGGATTGTCAACACATACAGTGTTTTCAAACTGGTATTTGCAAAATAAAATAAATTCTGCACAGCATTACAATTTTCATAAAATCGTCAGCATATAAAAGTTAAAAAAAAAACAGTACTTATAAAGCACAGTTTAAGATGGTGCATCATTATTCTACAAAGGTGACAAGTGAATTAAACAATATTTTATTTACTATATATATATATATATATATATATATATATATATATATATATATATATATATATATATATATATATATATGCACACACACACGCACACACACACACACACACACACACACACACACACACACGCACACACGCACACACACACACACACACACACACACACACACACACACACACACACACACACACACACACGCACATGCACACACACACATACACACACACACACACACACAGAGCTGAGGAGTTCAAGCACCTACTTTTAGATATTACATTTGAAGCAACTGCAAGCTGCTTCCTTTGCAAGATGGTCTTTTAACCAAGTCTTAAACTGACTTAGTCTAATCTTGTTCCCTTACATCAAAAAGAATGTCATTCCAAATAGCTGGACTAACTTTAGAAAATGCCCTCTTGTCTACAGTGTTCTTTTTAAAAGGGGGTCTAAAAAGTGTTATTGATTCTTGTAAGTCTTCTCTAAGGGCGTAACTTTGGTGTCTGATAAGTAGTAGATTTTTTATAGTGGGTGGACTGCTTGTACATCTGTAGAAGCATGAGTGATGCAAAATTTAAAAATGAGTGCACACCGATGTCCCTTTTCCCTAGCACAGCTTTCTTTATTTTAAATATGAGCCAGGAGCTAGGAGCATAGTTCCCCAATCCAATGTAAGTTGGAGAGGAATACAAATCCAAAAATTAGTTTATCCTGAGAGCTGAAACAAGACTGTAACTGGATTTACAGGATAGTTAAAAGTAAAATGACACTTAATGTACCCATTACAACAACAACCTGTGAAGGGTCTAGAGTCTCCAGATCCTGTATGTCCTTACAATTTGTTCCATGGCTTTACAAATAAGGTTAATGAGATGGACGGACATTTTTTTTCATGAGGCAGTAGACAGGCATCCCTTATGGCAGCCAATGGCTATGGAATTTCGACATTCTTCAAGAACATATCCTGTGAAGACATTTTCACTGAAGATGTTAAGGTGAGGTTTGGCTACATGAAAATTTAAGATTACCAATAAATATACGGGTGCTGTGTCTGGCACCATGGAGGTGTTATTTTTTGCTTTGGAGAAAGCAGTTGAGACTTAGTCAGTATTAATGACAGGGGGCTGAGGTTTGGCCAGAGCTGGTGTGGAGGGACTGTGGGTATAATAAGCGGAGTGAAATTACAGATACATTTATTGGCCAAGATGTTAGCTATGGATTGTGGTTTGTTGTGGTTGTACCATTTATAAAGGTCAAAGCATGACATGGTATTACTGTGGATTTTATATACACAGTTAAAAAGGCCTTATGGTTGTCTTTAATGTTTGTGGATGTCTTCTGCTCAAAGACAACTTTGGTGCTTTGCATGATATTCCTGACCTCCTTACTAATTTGGGTAAGTTTTGTTTTATAAGCTAAGAGAGGGCAAGATTTATATAAGGATAGAAGTTTACATTTCTTGTTATATAATTTGTTGATTCTATTGTACAACCAGGATGTTTGGGATATTTTTTCCAATACGGTGATGTAATAGGTCGTAACATTCTTTGATTAGGTTGGGGTATCAGTATTCATTAACTAGGACAATTGTACCATTTATGTTTTACAGAAAAGATCAATAAATTTGAATATATTGGTTTTGATGAACTCTTTAAATGTACATGGACTTTTGGGACTGGGAAGGTTAGTCTCGAGGGACAACATGACAGCCAAAGAGTCTGATTTAATGATGGAAAGAAACATTTGTAGGTAGGGTAGAGCAAAAGACAGAGAACTTAAGGTCTAAGAGATCTGGGTGTCTAGTAAGGACAGTAACTACTTGGTCCATGGATCTGGAGCAAATTATGTCAAGAAAGGCCCAGGTATAACAATTGTTGGATGTGTTGGAGGACCAGTTAATATTTGTATAATTGAAATCTCTTAATAAAAAAGTGCTTGGCTTGACACCCATCTCGGGGAGCATGTCTAGGTATTCAATTATGTTTCTCCAGTAATTACCAATAAGGTAAACATTTGTTTTTTTGAGAGTGATTTGGGCCTGTACTAAATTAAGGCTGATATCATTTGGGATAATATACATAGAAATGAGACCTGTAATAAACAGGGATACACATCTTTCATTATTAGTGGTCCTCAATGAGTGGTAAGTGTTGAACCTTGGAATAGAAGGAATGCTTTCCATAAATTGAAATCAAGTTTCAGTAGTTATGCGGCTATCTATGTCTTCCAGGTAAAGCAAAAATATCAAGGTCAAAATTTTGCATACAAGACTGGCAGACTGGAATCTATCAGGCTGGGATGACTAATAATTTTACTTTCCCTAAAAAATGCACTATGGTGATAGAAAATATTTTTGCCATTGTAGAAATATGCTCAAAGGACAGATGCAGTCTGTCCGTGGAAAAACAGGAAAGTTTTTGTCTACCATATATATTTTCTGAAGCTGTCACAAACTAAATTGCATTAGAATTATGCCATTTATGTAGCCAATCACTGAAACCAATTATAGCTTACTTGTATTTAGGCATCATTCTAGACAATGACAGATTATTACTCAATACAACAGATTCCCCCATCAAGAGCATATGATAAGACCCCTACTATGTCTCTCTGCATCTCCACCAATGTAGACTACCTGAGATCTTTTACTCCAACACAAGCATTGACAAGGCCATTCTCATATTTTGGATGCTACAGAACCTGATGAGTCATGGTAATGTTCCTAGTCCTATTGCTTAAGAGACAGTCACCTTGTCCTTTCCCAGTGAAATCAGTTCAACATCTGTATGCAGGACAATGAAACTGCCAGTAACTAGAACCTTTCTGATATTTTCCACTTAACTCTATTCTCTGTATACCTCAAGGGCACTGCCTTTATAGCTTGGTGATTCCTGGTAGTAGTATGTGTCAATGTGACATAGCAGGCATGGATGTTGGTGTGCCTATATGAGTAGTGGGATTATGTGAGTTTGAGGCTACATGGGTCTGACCTATCACGTGTCTGTGTACTTTGGTGGCTTGTTATACAACAGGAACATACATTGGCTTATATTTACTGGTAAGATATGGGATATCAGGCTGCAGTAAGTCTTATCTGAAATACCATGCAAGTTAGTCATACTGAATGTCAAGAAATACTTCATGGAAGCTTCAATATGTTCCTAGAGCTGTTCCCATAGGAAACAGCTGATTGCAGTGCTCAAATTCCATACAAAGGGTTTGACTGGGGGTCAGTGACTGGCTGGCTATGTAAAATCTGAATATCATGTCCAGCAGCTGTCAGGGATGTTAGTGTCCAATGGCAGCACCAATTTATATATGACAAAGAGATGCTTAGCTTTCCACATATAACTTTGTTGAATTTTATGAAAAACTGAATGACTAGAGGTAGCAAGCTCATTAAACCATAAGATGTACTTGAAGCTGGGATATTTCTAAATATTAGTACTGGCTGGAAAACAGCTGCTTGAAGATTTGTCAAGGTCTTACACAACTCTGCTTTCATGATGAGCATGCCGTTTGTTTTGTGGAGTATTGCTAAATACAGTCACCTTTTATATTGTTGCATTTTACATTCTCACACGATTTTACTTCTTTACTTCCATTTTAGGTGACAATGACCCATGTGAGATGCACATCTGTGAGTGTGACCGACAAGCAGCCATGTGCTTCGCTAAAGCTACTTACAACCCAGAATACAAAAACCTGGATGTAAATAGATTCTGTAAATAAAGAAGCAAGCAGCAAACAATTCAAAGATAAAGCTGAACTCCAAAACTTACTTGTAAAATAAACCATTAAGTATTTCATGGAATAGTATTCCTTGGTGCTCTGTCATGTTCTGCTTCTTAATTCTTAACTAAATCAGATTACAAAACTGTATGGGTAGAATAAGAAATTATTTATTCATTTGCATCCAAAAAAAATGCTGATTGTTGAAGCTGTATCTTATGGACTGTTGCAACTCTTAGCACACATTTCTCTTTAAGAATGGGGGAGTAAATAAAGTAGTCACTAGGCTGCATTAGGCAGATATGCTTGGAAGTTTGCACACAACCAGCACTGCATGGAAAGAGGGACAGCCAAAAGCCTTTGATTTACAAGCAACACACTGTATTACTACAGTAAGTGCCACAAGATGTTTTGCAAGGTTTACATTTTTTTAATTTATAACCCTGAATATGAGGTATATCGATTAACAGGTTCAGCGGTGACCTTGTATCTATTTGATGATTATTAAAAATATTTTTAGAAAAGATCAAAACAAGTTAAATGAGAAGGTTTAGAATAAGATCAGACAACTGTGTATGCAATGGCAACTTACTGTTCCAGCTGAGAAAATAAAATGAACTTTGAGAAGACTAAGCAGAAAAAAGAAGACTAACATTCACTAGGTAACCTCTACACAACTATCACAATGAAAATTTAGCGAGGATACCATGTTAATACTATGTTAAAAGTAAAACGCCGCGGTGTTGCAGCGGTAGCAGTGTCGCCTCACAGCAAGAAGTTCTCCCATTCGATTCTCGGCTGGAGAGCCTTCTGTGTGGAGTCTGCATGTCCTCCCCGCGGTCGAGTGGTGTTCGAAAGACATGTGTGAATGGGCGTGTCTTCGTTGAAGGTTGGGCATTGGGCTGGCACCTTGGCACAATAAAAATTGACTGCCAATCATTAGCGGACCAGAGTTCCACTTTGGCGACCCCTAAATGGGAAAAGCTGAAAGAAAAACAAACCATGTTAAAAGTAAAAAGCAAGCACTTAAGTAACAAAAATGAATGATTTGTAGCAATTAGAATACACTAGACAGTTCAAGTGCAATTTGCAAGGGAAACAAATAAACTAAAGTTCATTTTAACTTAGAAAACAGCTATACCTCTGGTTTAAGCTACTTCTGATATCTTACAATCCAAATCCATTGAAGGTCCCTAAAATGAATGCACCAGTTTTTTACAGTCCACAGCCTTGGTACTCCAAGGTAGATCAAGTTGCCTTGTAACTCTAAGGCACATCCATGAGCAGGTCTGTGGTTCTCCTTGAGTAGCTACAGTTAAGCTCATGCTTTTTCTTGGCTATGTCCACAGGCAGGTTCATGGTATTCTGCAGACTTTTCTGGTTAAGATTCTCCCAAGAGTCCCTACTCTAGGTCACAAAATCCCTTGCTATAAGAGGCACGTGTCTTTAATGCTGTGGGTTTTCAGTCTTTTTAACCAACACTTGTCAGTTGCTCCACATGAACTATGCTGGTACATGCTTTCTCTACCATATTACAGTGATTACATCAGAGTTTTACACCAATATATACCGAATTCATAGCATAGCAGAACAGCTTTACTGGCTTATTAAATAGTCACTGTGCCACAAAAATCCACTCCCAGCATAGACCACCAGTTCTGTACTGACCATAATTCTCAACCTCTTCGAGCAAGAAATCTGGACAGAACCTACATAATGAGGGACAAAGGCCGAAAAATAGCGACAGATTTTAAATATTGCTCTTACAAACTTAGAAGGTTGCTAGAATAATAGGATTTGTGTTGACATGCACTTTCAGAAAGATATAAAGTCTGAAACTGAAATGTATATCTTTATTTAGTTAATTCATTCCTCAGTGATTTGCCAGAAAAAAACACAATTTTTTTGAGGAACAGACTAAAAATATGAGGCAAAAAATCTGGACATTTTGCAAAAATTTGGACAGCTGAGAGCTATGGTACTGACTGGTGTGGGATATGGGACCAAAATGAATCCATTTGCATTTGTGTGGCTATTGCCAGACCTATGTAAAATGGAAGGATTACAATGGCATAGCCCACCTACATTTGTGTTCACGTCTTATTGTTGTATAATCAAAACGGATAGGTGCATGGTCACTTACTAATGTGAACCTATGTCCCAACAGGTAACATTCTAAAGAAATTAGTGCCCATTTGACAGTAAGAGAGTCTGTTTCTAAAGCAGAGTATCTTGTCTCAGCTTTACCTAACTTCCTGCTGAGGTGGTAGAGTGTGTGTTCCTGCACAGCTTCTAACCCTACTTGAGATGCATACACAATGAAGGGTTTGTAAGTCACAGGCAACTAAGACTGGTTCTGAATAAAAGATATATTTTAGGTGGTTAAAAGTCTCAACCGCAGCAATAATCAGTGTTACCAGGATGGGTGTCTTACCTTTTGTAGAGTATATCAGTGGATAGGTTATAACATCACTGTTGGGTACAAACTTTTTACAGTAGCCTGCCAGGCCTAAATTGCTTTCACTTGTCATCTGGTACTGACTATTGATCAGTTCTTTGTGGCTTTTGACTGTTCAAGGTCAAGTAACCCCTCACCCAATCGTATAAGCTAAATATCTGGATTCTTTCATACAAAGTTTATGTTTAACAGCATTAAGAATAAGTCCTACCTGTCTGAAACAGTCCAGCACAGCTTGTCCTTTGGTTAAATGGGACTCCCACTCTTCTGAATAAATGGCTACATTATCAAGGTACACAACTGACCATCTAGCATGAGGTTTCAGAATGTTCTACATGAGACTTTGAAAAGTGGCAGGAGCTCTATCAGGTCCAAAGGCTAAGACAGTATAGTTAAAAAGACCTTCAATGGTGAAGAATGCTATCTTCTTCTTGTCTTCCTGGGAGATGGTGATCTGCAAATACCCCTTAATTACTTCTAGGGTAGTCAAAAACCTTAGTCTGCCTAACCTCTCCATGAACTTGTGCATTCAGAGCATTGGATAAATGTCAAATTTGGATAGGCCATTCAGTTTTGGAAAACATTACAAAATCTCATGGCGTCATCTGGCTTAGAGACCAACATGACTGAATTTTTCCATTCACTGGGGGGTGCATCATCAATAATGCCTAGTTTAGGCCTAATTTCACTTCTTTATGTATTGCTTTACTTTGGAACTCTGGTAACCAAAGCAATTTTAGGTTTACCATTTTCCCAGCACAGTTTCAATACGATAGTGTTTTAAACCTGATCTAATAAATTGCTCAAAAAAGCTCTTACTTTTACAGTAAAAAAAATTCATTTTATGTTTTGGGGCTCTAGACAATGTATTTTTCTATTTGAACATCAGGGATACAGCTTCTTCTACCATAATATTTTTATCTATGTCAGTCCAAAGCTGACTCCAGAAAGTTCAACTTCCTTGAATGGTTTTAATGGATGTACTTCTCAATATTGAAGTGCAAATATATTGAATGAAAAAACATAGATCCAAAAAAGACTAAAATGTAAAATAAGAAAAAAAAAACAGTACTCCTGTTTTTTTTTTGCAGGGAGCAAGTCCCCCTGCACCCCCACACCTCATGTTAATTATATATACCACATCCAAGGTTGGTCTAAAGTGGAGAAAGGGAAACTTCCCAGATCAACACTGTTCTCAGTTTTGCACAGACTTAACTCTGGCAGAAGTGAACAAATTACTTGAAATCACATCTGCCAGATGAAAAAACATTCAATATTACAAATGTTCGATTATATGTAGTGATCTTTCCTTTCCTATTTTGTTTTATTTATAGCTCACTTTGATACTTTCCCTACCATCTAAAGACATCCTTGTCAAATTGCTGAAAATTTATTTTTAGCAGGGAGAACTAATGCTAACACTTTTCTGTTTTAAACTCACCGAGTCTGGCATTCTTATTATGTACCCTTTGCTGCATCTCTTGTGTCCTTTGCATAAGTCCCTTAACTAATGGCATAACAGTTTTTAACCTGCCTCGCAACTTTATAGAGTATACTATCACTCTTTTAAATTTGGGTTTCTCTTCTTCCTAAGTCTTCTTTGCTATGTCCAGCAAGCCTTAGGGATACCTCCCACATAGTACTCAGACTGGGTAAACCCTGTTGAAGCTTGAAGCATCTGTCATGGTCTTCTTTAGCATGTACATCAGGGTTCTATTAAAGCACTATCAGTTTGAGGGTGGTACTTTGAAGTCTTTAACTGTTGTACTGTAAAACACAGTGGCAAGTCTGGTGGGGTTCTCTGTTCTATGAGCATTGCTTTGGAGGATCCCTACTTTGGAGAAAAGTAACACTAATTGTTTGGCTACTGACTTAGCCTATGTCTTATGCTGTGGAATTGCTTCAGTAATTTTAGTGGTATAGTCAAGGATCATTAGAAAGCAATGTTAGTCATTACTAAACTTTACTAATGGACCCATAAAATCTACAGCTATCCTCTCAAATGGAATGTCAGTGATAAGGGTAGGTATCATCAGAATTCTAAACACAGGATGTGGTGCTATATTTTTATATTCTGGGCAAGCTGCACAGAAGTTCAACATCTTTCATATACCAAGCTAATAAAACCTAGCTAAAATTCCAGCTTTGTTTTTTGCCTAATCTAAGTGTCTCACACTCGATGCAACTGACCACTCATAATATTGAATGTTTTTTCAGTCAGTAAAAGTGATTGAAACTCATTTAATCACTTCAGCCAGTTTTAAGTTTTTAATAGATCACGAACAGTGGACACTGGGGAATTTGCCTTTTCCCTACTGTAGAGTAATCTGAGTTGGCACCATTTTCATAACAAGTGTTCTAAAGGGCTTTGGCACTAACAGTATTTCTTCTTTAGCTTTGTAGGCTCTGTACGGCAAGTCACTCTTCATCTCAAAATATCTGTGTAGGATGCGGTGAGTGATGTTTTTCCTTCACTTCTGGCTATATTTTCTCTGACCATGATTAATGCATTGTCATCCTTCGTGAATTCTTAAAATTAGCATTCCTTTTCCACAAATCTGTTAAGACAGGGACACTTTCATCAGTGCATTGACTAAGTTAAAGATATAGCCTCTTCACTTATGAATAATGGCATAAGTTTTTCCTTCTTTTTCTCCTATTTCCCCTAGTATTTCATCTACAAAAGGAAACTTGTGCTTGTGACTTTCTTGTACTTTGAGTTTTTGGCAATTCCCTTAATTTTATCTCAGAAATATCTCCTCTTTGAACACCTGTTTCTGACTAGTTCTGCATCTTACTATTATAGTGGGAAACCTAGGGGGTCTCCTCATCTCCCTTTTCCTCTCTTAGCTTGTTTATCCCTCTGGATCTCATCCTCTCTTTCGCCACACAAACAGACATCCTTCATTACTTTAATATTTGAAATCATCTTGTGACAATGTTCTGTCTCATGGAGTAAGAGTGGCTCCCTATTGTAATTCTAAGACTAACAAGTCCAAATCCTTGGATAACAAAAAAAGAGCATAAAACAACAGGAGAATAGTGAATGTCAAGCATCACTGTTCTTTTGAAGTTTTTTTTTTTTTGAGGGGGCAAGCCCCTTACACTCCTGATATGAAGGCAATCCTCCCACATTACCTGAACTGATATATACCAACTCCAAGATCATCATACCTCAAAGAAAAGGGAGTATTCTGAGGAATGGCAATCTTGGACTTAATATTTATATTAAGTCTGTATTTTCAACCATTCAGTCTAGCTATTCTGAGACTTGCACCTACGAGTCATAGAATATCAAATAGTTACCTATAAGGGTTCTTCCTTTTCAGTTTCTGCATTAACTTCTTTCACTAATTTAATAAGTAGGGTTTCTAGCAATACTCAATAACAGATTTCTGATAACACACAGGTTCTTCTAGCCCTTCAAACCAAACCAGGTTATAGCTCCTTTTGAAGTTTTGACATCTATCCCTTTCTCTTTATCAAGATTTTGTATATTTAATCCAGTGCCAGGCTGCTGCTATCCCCTCCCTATTTTTACTAAGCATTTATCCAGGACCATGTACTCTTAATAGTATATCAAATTGCTACTTCTTCTCCTACATGCCATTCTACCAAACATACAGTCATGCTACAGACTTCTACTGTGCTATTTCTCCATAACTCCCTTAGTATCTTGAATTGAGGGAAGTCTTAACTGGTTATGACATTGTGTGTTAAATCAGTGCCAACGCTATAGGATATAGTACTTTACCCAACAGAGCTTGAATTTCTACGTGTTATTAAATGCTCTTTCCTATCTCCACAAACACACATTATTTCTACCTTCCTCTTAAATATTTTATGTTTGCAGAGATAATGTTCTTTAATGAGTGCAATCATGCTCCTATCCAACAATACCTTGCATTTGACTAACCTGGTCCATACCTCTCAACCGTACAGATTTTCGCAGAATGTCCAGATTTTTGCCTCATATTTTTCATCCATTTTTCATAGAATTGTGGATTTCTGTCAAATTAGTGGCAACTCATTAAAGACTGAAGTTAGAAAACAATGACAGACATTTGAATTTCAGACTTCATACCCTTCAGAAAATGCATGCTAATGCAAAACATGCTATTCTATCAACATTTTAAGTTTGTAAGAACAATGTTTAAAAAGTGTCCCTATTTTGAGGCCTTTGTCCTACCCATTATTGATAGCTTTGTCCAGATTTCTTGATCTAAGAGGTTGAGAGGTATGGTAGTGTCACAGAGACAATATGCTGATTTTGATACTCTAGCAGTTACTTTAATACATTATTGGTAAAATTAGATTAACAGCATGTTGGTTAGAAATCAATTTTTAATGGACACAGCATTTACACTTTCATTATAAGTATGCTGGTGTGAAATCACCTTTTTAATAGGTACTTACTTATATTGCTATTACCAACATGTTGGCTCAAAATGTCATTTTGTTATGTACAGCTTTCCTATTACTATTTAAACAGTGGTTAGCAATACGCCTCTTCTTTCCATACCTTAAATATTAAAATCTTGATACCATTTGTGTATTCACAGACATCTGCTCATTCTTTGTAATAGACTTTCATTGTTCAGTTTTAAACAGTGCTTCATTAGCTAGGAAATTTTCAATTATATGGATCGCCTTAAAGCTCTTCTCTATACTCTGTCTCATTCAGGTTACTGAGAGGCAATCTGTCCATGCAAGACATTCTCACATCCAGCCCTGATGGATTTTCTGCACATCCATAAAATGAATAGCATCAGAGCTACTAGATACAAGGACTTAAATTTTGCTTGTAACATAAATAAAACATGTTAGTGAGACAGACATATGTCTCAGGGGATCCCAATGCTCTGGAACAGGCTTCCTATCCATGTAAAGCAGAGTCCATTACTAATCTTATTTAAGTGTAACCTTGACCAATGGATGGGAAAGTAGAAATTCAGCCGAGGTCTGGCCTATGTGTCTCTGATAGACAGGGGCAGACAGTAATGCCCTAGCTAATGTACCCCACTGCACATAACCTTTATAAATATCCTAATATACCCCTTCCTAATAAATGTCCATGATAGATAGGGACACAATCGGGTTGGATTGCATGACTAGGCTTTTAAAGGTCTTTGCGATCATTAGCCTAGTACTTAACTATGAGCTATGATCCTATGGCATGGAATGCTATTTTTATCTGTTTTGGCTTTGGTAGACTTGATTTGCCCACTGACTTGCTTGTTTACATTGATGAGAGACTTTGTATCATGCTGGAATTTCACTTCCTAATTTTTTGCCATGACTTTATTCCTTTTGTTATAAAACCTCCTGATGTTGGGATTCCACCAGATTGGTTTGTATTTTGAGTTTTCTGTGCTTAATCCTGGTAGGCAATGTAAGAATAGTATGTAGCAAAATTAAATATAAAGAGTTAATTTAGAATTAGTAAATGTGCTGGAAAAATAATAGCTTACATTTAAAATAGCTTATATTTAGGTATCTTGGCATCTATGCATAAGGAGTATGTTATTGAGAAACAGAGTTTGTAAAACAGCTGCGTGCAGATGGTGGTTGGAAGATGATTAAACAGAACGTCAGCAAGATAAGGATATGCAAAATCAAGGAATGGAACATCAACAAGATAATGCAGGAACACTGAGTTTCCAAGAACCAAGGAGTTTCCAAGAACCAAGGACAATCATAAATTAGAAGAAACAAAGAGAGACTGTTTAACATCAAACTTGGGGAAAAAATCAGACTCTGTATAAATATGAGTGTGTAAAAATAAGATTGTAAAATTTACCACAGAGAGCTGAAAGTATTATTAACATGGTGTAGAGTTGAAAATAATTGTAACAGTAAAATAGCTAACTGAAGCAGTTGGGCTCTGTGTATTTATTGCACTTGGTACAATACCATAGCTAAGTAGTTGGTCACAATAAATTGCTAAATACTGTCGTATGCATGTGTGCAAATGCAAGTAAGTAAAAGAAGTAATAGCACAATACAATTTTTCAGAGGCAGCTGTCAATATGTATTTATTCACATGATTGTACAGGGTCTCTGAACAATTCCACATAAGTAGCAGTGTTCCCAGGGTTTTGGAGTTTCCAGGAATCTCTGGGTTTGCAAGACTGGGATTGTGTATGATTCTCAGTTTATAGTGGGGTAATTAAAGTCACCCATGAATATGGTATTGGGTTAAAAGGTGAGTGCCTCCAGTAGTTTTAAGCATGTGTTATGAGTTTCCTGGGTCATACATGAGGATCTCTAGCTTCAAGGATATGGTAAGGGGCTTTGCCTGTGGTAATTTGGAGGTGGAGAAGTTCAAGCTCATCCTCGTGTTTGACCAGCCTTGAGGTATGTTTGTTTTTTATATAAGTCAAGTCACCTCCATCTTTAGTCCCTGCATGTGCAACAGTTGGTCTAAATGTGTGGAAGGCATTGTAGCCCTACACTGCCAGGGTACTCCCTATGGCTTTAAACCACATCTCAGTAACTGCACAAATGTCTGCATTCTTCAAGGTGAGAAGACCATGGAGGTAGTGGGTTTTCGTGTTTAGACTCTTGGCATTGAGCAGTAACACCTTTAGATTTTCTAGAGTTGGTTTTGCTTTGTCAGACGTTTGTTAGTTTGCCATTGCCTAAAAAAAGGCACAATGGGAGAGGACAATGTTTTAGCCAATACCCAAAAGCCTAGAGGAAACAAGTGCAGACCATCACCAGTAAAGAAACATGGTCTGTTGACCATATCCTCCCATGCTGACAAATACTGTACCCCCCTTGGTGTTATACCAAAAAAAAAGCCAATTATTAGTCAATCATCTTCTGTTCATATTGTGTCACCATCCTTGGAGAAGGCAGAATACTCCTCTGCTAGACTCATACCAGCCTGGGACACCTAATCTGAGAGATCCATCATGTCTCTGTTCATCTAGTCCAGGGAGCTACATCTCAGGTTATTTACAACCACATTATCTATGACTGTGTCATACTGGTATTTGTGATCCAATGATCTGAGTTAATGCATGATCTGGTGGAACCTGGCCCCTGATAGGCCACTGGCTGTGACTTTCTCTTTACTCAGTCTGGTGAGCGGGGCATAAGTGTGTCTCACAATGGATTCTCCTATGACCAGAATATTGGGGTGTGTGGTGATTTGCATTAAGGGCTTACAATCTGTAGCTCTATGAGATGTGTTTGTACTTGTTGTGATGGGTGTTGGGTTGGTGAACTGTTTTTGGGGCTGCTGAGGATGTTTGTTGTAGTTGCAATGTCTAGGAGGCCTTCGGGTTTTAGGAAGATTGCATTTAAATGCCTTGGCATACGTGGGTCTAGATGTCTGATCCATAATGCATGTGATGGGTGTAGTGTGTGCATTGTTTACAACTTGATTGGCATTATGAATGCTTGTATGTGAGAGTTTGACTCCAGTGACATTGTATAAATACATCTCTCATATACTTTATCAGTTTGTTTATGAATTAGTTGGTTGTCAGTAATCATCAAGCAATTGCTACATTGCCTTAGGACACCCAAGTCCATCAAGCTGTATATGCAGATAGCAGAGAGCTCATATCCATAGTTACAGGCCCTTGTTACTTGATCAGATGGTTGCTGAAGGATTATAGAGTAAAAACAAGAGTATCTAATAAAAAACTCAAGGTGCAATGTTTATCACTATGCAGACTAGTTTCTCTTTGCACAGCTGTGACTAAGGAAGATTCATGGATAGTTTTATAGGGAAAATGTCAGTTCTATGCACCTGTGTTAATACAGGGCACTGCTAAAACCTGATTCACAATGAGCAGCAACATGCAACCACACCAACTATATACAGGCCCAGAAAACTGACTAAACAGACAGTTAACCTTTTAGCCAATCAGAGGGTCACACTCAATCTTATTTCTCCATGAGTCTCAGCTCAGAAAAGACCAGACTGCCCTATGTTGGTACCAGATCTTTCCTGAGTCTCCTTAATGTAAAATCACAAAGATAAATCATAAAGGTGGGGAAATAAGCTAGAAACAGCTGACTAAATTAGAAAACACACTCATAAAAATTAAACAGTGCAAGAACCAGCAACAAAGTCAGCAAAATGCAAATGTACTTTACAATGAAAAAGTGCAACAAAATATTGCAAATATTCCAAAATACAGCAGTAGCACAGTCAAAATAAGTTATGCAAGAGCAAAAATTACCAGAAGTACTTATCTTGTACTTGGATTGCACTAGATTCAAGCCAAACTCTAGGGAAGCAGCAACATGGTCACCAAATGTTTCAGTTCTTTAAAGGGACATCAAGATCGAAACTAGTAGCTAAATTTAAACTAAACAGCTTAAGGAGTGGGTCTGCAAGGGTATGTTTAACACTATTGATTAAGCAAGCTATATTGTCAGGTCCTATTTAGGAAGTATTTTTGGTCTTGGCTCAGCATTTTCAGTAAATGATCTTTAGGGATAATTGGGGGAGCAAGGGATTCAGATATTTCAGGGCTTTGTAATGAAGTCTCAGGATGAAGTTGTCACTGAATTTGTTTACAAGGACATTGCCAATCTATAGTGGTTCAAAGAAGGAGGCATAGTTCTGAATAAGTTAAGAGCAATACAGAGTATTATTTCTTAGTTTTCTAACATGGCTAAAGAATTATTTATAATTATCTTTGGCTTCAGGGACCTGCCTAAGTTCCTTTAGTGGACCTGATAGCGGTTTTCATTTTTTTTTTTTTTGTAATGCCTTTGATATTTTACTTGGGAAGAGGTGCTTTGGAACTGCTACATAATTTAAGAAGTTTCTTTTGTGAAGAATTCCGTAATGTAGTTTACTGCTGTATCAAGGTCAGGGTGGTGTAGTTTAAATGCAATTTTGGTATTTCATCATAGAGTTGGCTGAGGCTGGCATGTTTATGGTCTTTAAATTCAGTGAGGTTTGCTGTAGGGACTTATGGGAGTTTAAAAGAGAAGGTCGCAAGTTTGTGGTCAGACATCACTGGGAAAGGAAATTCCACAAGCATAATGCATGGGTCAGTCATATTTGTAAGAAACAGGTCAAGAATGCTGTGTCCTATTTGTTTACCAATGGCATAAGAACATTTTGTTTAAGTACAGGAATTTTTGAGCATATTCTACATTGGAGGTATAGGTGTCCAAGTTTATTGAAGGCTAGTTAAAGTCACCCAAAGAAATGGAGTTTCTTCTAATAGAGAGATCATTTACTGAGGAGTCTTACATGGTCATCAGTGGACAAAAAGTTGTTCTGTAGCAAGCTAGTAGGTGATAACTAAGCACATCTAGAGTTACCTTAATTTACGCAGATGGTAGGTCCCCAGTGATGTGCCTGAAAGTAATAAATATAGAAAATCCACCATTGTTGCCATCTTGAAAGGTGTTCTGTAGCAAGCTATTGGTTGATAGTTAAACACTTCTAAAGTTATCTTTATTTATTCAATTTGTAAGTCCCTCGTGATCTGCCTGAAATAATAAATATGGAAACTTCACCACTGTTGCCATCTCATTGAAGACATGAAAAGTACAAAACTCAAATAAGGAGGGAGTGCTCTTTTTACATTTAAACCAGGTCTCAATAACTGCATGCACATGGATGCTTTCCAGATGCAGGAATGTTACAAGATCAGAAAATGTATTGTTTAGACAAAGCACTGAGAAGAACTACCTGAACATGGACTGATTTTGGGAATGATTATGTTAGCTAAGTCGCAATGTCCATCAACTGGGCTCTACTTAAAAAAAACACTAGGGGCAGCACAAACTTTAGCCAGTATGTGGAAGTCTTAGAATTGGAGGTACAGGCCAGCTTTACCAAAGCAAGATGGTCTATTGATACTAACACACACACACACACACACACACACACACACACACACACACACACACACACACACACACACACACACACACGCACTCCCTTGGAATGACTTAACCAATGACTGAAACTGATTATCATTTCTTTGTATCTAGTAATCATTTGAGGTAAAGGAAGGATTCCAGTCAGAACCAGTGTTTTACCTGCATTTTTAATATGCACAGAAAGTGCTCACATATCTCTCTGCATGTCCCTCAGGATTTACGTCCCAAGTCATTCACTCCCACATGGGCCACTACTATGTCAGGACATAAGGTCCTTAGGGCACTTGCAATGTCTGACATCCTGGTACCTGGAAGACAGCTCACTGTAATCCTCTCCTTGTCAAGCCTTGTGAGTAACAAGTCAGCGTACCTGACAACAGAGTCACCTACCACTAAGGCATTTTTGTTGCTGCTGTGGATCAGAGTGGTAAATTTGAAATGTTTTTGATCAGGGTGACTCTTTATGGTAGGTATGTATAAGATGCACCAGTGACCTGATTTTTGCTGAGAGTTAATAGCCTTGTTTCTAAGAGACTTTGGGAGTGATTTTATTTTTATTTTATTTTATTTAACATTTGTTAACTGGGAAAGTCCGACTTGGAACAAAGCCAATTTTCAGCGGAGGCCAGGGGAGAAATGCTCCAGAAGCATGTCTTTGTGATTTGGATTTTTTTTTTACAACCTGCCTCAGCATAACTCACTTTGGTGTAATTAGTGAAGGTTTTGGTGGAGGTGTATGAAGCTGAAAGGGCATGTTTTTAAGTGAGAAAGAAGCCTTCAGATTAATTAGGTATTTAGTCTCACTGATGGATTTATTAGTGTTGAGAATAAGCTGATTATATCTGAGTTTAAGGCAGTGTATACACTAGTTTAGGAGACCTAGGGCTAAAAGGCTGGCAACAGAGGTAGAACGACCAGGCTTACCTTCCATCTGCACCAGAGAATTTATGCAGTTATTGCAGAATACAACACATATACAGAAGGCCCTCCTGTGAATTGTTGTTTTGTCCTGGACGTTGCAGATTTTTAAAGTAAGATAAAGATTTAATACTTCTATGTATTGAACTGTGCACAAAGCAGGTAGGAAGATAAGCAGGAGAGGGCAACTCAAGCTTCAGCAGTCTAAAGGAAGGAACTTCCCATTTTGATCTTCAAGTGCTCATTAGTGTAAGCAGATGAGACTAATAGAAAACTCCAAAGACAATTTATAGTAAAGGTAGGCAGCTCAAGAGAAACATGGGTGTCTATCTTGACCTGACAAAGGCATTTGACACAATACCTCACTCAAGTATTATAAACTCACAAATTTCGGCATAATCCCTATGTCACCTGATGGATAGCTGAATGGCTCACAGATAGGACACAAGAAGTTAGGGTTGGAGAATTCACCTCCACCAAAAGGCCTATTACTAGTGGTGTCCTATGGGGCTCAGTACTGGAATGTCTCCTGTTTGAAATATACTTCTCTGAAGTCAAGGCAAATGAAGAAGACTTTTAGCTAAACAAATTTGCTGACAACTGCAAGCTGGGTGCAATCACTGAATCCCCCAAAGATGTAGATATCCTACAGTAGGGTCTGGCACAGACCAATAACTGGTGCCAAAACCATGGCCTAAAGTTCAGTGCTAAAAATGAGTAATTATACCCTTTGGGAAGGTGACCACTCCTGCAAATTACACCATTGATACCACTCCTCTAATGAGTAGACCCAATGGGAATTCAGGCTGATAGTAACCTAAACCTAGAACATTAGAATAATATAATATAAAAAATAGAGATGAAAGAAGTTCTTTATATACACATACGGTTGAGTGTGAGTCATACAAAAAGTTTCTTTTTTTCAGTCTTAGAAATAGTTAAATTAGATGCAAGAGGGGGTGATTTTAAAACTTTTTAGAACAGAGGGAAACCAGTTGGCAAGTTAAACTTCAAGCAGACAAGACACTTGGGTTGAACGAGGTTATCAACATTAAATGTTTTTTAAAAAATTGAAAATTATATGTGAACAAGTATTGCTATAAAAGGTTTTATGAGAAGGTTTCATGTTGCAATTTTAAATTACAGTTGGTTAATTGTTTAATATGTTGATGTGTTAATTGATAGTATTGTATAAGAAGGTTGTGTTTTTATGGGAAGCATTCTGTTCTGAAGAAGTCTTAGGATGAAAGCGGTCAAAATAAAGTGTACACTAAACTGTGGTTCATCGTTTGGTTCCTTGTTTTTATTACCGGTATTTTGCTCTGGTTCTTTTGGGTGGTCAGTATATTCATCTGTTCATAGAGACTGACTATGTCTATCAGAAGCTTCAGTCCTTTCCTGAAGAGCCACAGTCCTGTCCTGAACAGCCATGATATGCTGACTCATAGCTGTGCTGGTCTTCTCCAAAGTCTCTATGAGTCTCTCCATTTTTGCAAAATTTACTAGTTTAGTCACAGAAAAAAGAAAAGCCAGTTTCTCTCTCTCTCTCTCTCTGTCTTTCTCTCTCTCAATAAGTCATCTTTTTCCTGATATCCAAGTTTGCAGTTACCATGGAAATGCCTACATGAGTGTTTTTGAGGTATATATATCAACTTCTTTCCTCAAGAATTTTTGATAAAGCCAACAATAACAAGGAATGAAGGCTCAAAACCAGGGACATTTTTTAAACAATTCTAATTAATTTAAAATTTAGTAGAACAGGTTTTGCATCAACATGCATTTTCTGAACAATAGAAGTATGAAACTTTAATGACTAGTGAAAAGTTATTGAATGCAGATGTGCAGATGTCTGTGTTGGTGACGTAGAAATAAATGCAAATCAGCTTTTGTGTGCTGGAACCAAAGTTTGATTAGATGCTGTTTTAGTGCCTTGTAAAAAACAAAGTCTGGTTAGTGCACATAAACTTTGCAGATTATTAACCTTTTCAGCAATATATTATTATTATGTTTGTTGTGCAGTACTTAATTACCTGTCTATATAACAGACAACATATACAATAATGTACATTTTGCAGGGTTTACTGTTTTCAAGTTTTCTTTTCATACAAAGTGAAAGGTGTTCTCCAGTAAACAGCTCTCTGCAGATCTAACAAGAAATCAGATTACATCACACATATATGCATTCTTATGAAACTGTCTTTTGGGAACTCTCAAAGTCATTACTTTGGTATTTTCTGATGCCATACAGTCTGCTTATTAAACTTTTAGGGAGTCTTTCCTTTTTAGAATGTTTCTGTGTCAAAGAAGTCTCGATGATGTGATGCAGTCTGTTAATAAGCTCATTTGTGTTCTTGTTTCAAGGTGAATTACTTGACAGGTCAGTAAGTTGTTCTTGCCTCCAACTCAATTTCTTCCCTGCATCTGCATCTCAGGAATTCCTTATCAGTATTTTTCTCAAGCTGTATTAGATCTTGAAAATTCATGTTGCATACAGATGAATGCCACTTATTTATTTGATTTTTTCCTTGCTTTTCAGCTAAGAACAGTTTAACCCTTTTTTTAGCAAACAAAAATGTATGCATTTAACTAACTATATTATTCCTACATATATTATAGCAACAGAAGCGTATATGCATCTAACTAGCAAACAGCAGTACATGCATTTATAAATCTCTAAATATGTATCTAACAACTAGCATTAGTGACTGACTGCAATCCAAATTTTGCTTCAGAATTCTGGACAAAGCCAAAAATAATGGTTAGATAAAAGGCCAACATCATGGACAGGTTTTAAAATATTGCTCTTTTAAACTTAGAAAGCTGCTAGAATAAAAGGTTTTGTATTAGCATCCATTTCCTGAATGATATGAAGTCTCAGACTCAAGTATCTCCTTATTTAGTGAGCACATCCTCAGTGGTTCACCAGAAAAAAAACACACATTTTATAAGAAACAGACCAAAAATATGAGGCAATAATCAGAGCATTCTACAAAATTCTGGAGAGTTGAGAGGTATGATCCTGAGTGAATTGCCAGAAAATCAAATATTTTAAGAGGGAATGTTGTAGGAAAAATATGAAACAAAATCAGGAATGTTCTGCAAAATTCTGGACACTTTATTTATTGATATTTGTTTACCAGGTAAATGTGCTTGTCTGTTGACCCCCTTCAGTCACAACCTGGTATCAAGAGCAGTAAAGACAGCAATTTATGTAAGTGCAATAAGACAGTGCTTTCATGTACATACTTTGTACATACTTTGTAAAGAGGAGAGATTTCTTCCACAAGTAAAGTTTGAATTCCATAAGTTGGCAGACACCTGAATCTTTATTGCCTTTCACCCACTGAGTACCAGGATAGGCAGTGCCTCTGGTGACTAATAGCCTGTTTTTAGGTAGAATATTTTACAGGGTTATTTTTTCTGGAACTACGCTGATTTCAAAGGTGGTAATCATGCTACTGTATTTAATTATTAAGTCATTTTCTGACAATCTATGGGAGTAAGCCATAAAAATTGTTTGGATGCATAGATTCATATATATTCCAAGACCAATGAATCTTATGACCATTCACACCTTGCCAATCCCCTCCCTCAGGCAGCATCTCCTTTCTCCAGGATAGCCATCCCAGTCAAACCCAGAGTAAATTTTTGTACACCCATCTAGTCAACTAATTTATATTTAAAGTAAGTAGTACTTAACATGTGTGGGAAGTTTATTACAAAGGTTTGGGATGTGCTGCCTTATAAGCATACCTCTCCATGGTGATGTACTTCTGTTGGTGAAGTTTTAGGTCCCTGGTTCTAGCATTGGTGCAGACATTGGACTTGCAGAGAAAAAAAGAGGACAAGGGCAACTGGACCTCTAATGGTGCAGTAAGCAAGACTGAGATTTCCCCTGAAATGCCTGTAAAATACTGAATAAAGGGATAGAACTTCCAGCCTGTCTTGGAAGCTCAAAGACTTTAAGCCTGTAATATTTTTGGTTAGAAACCTTTGGGGTCTTAAATGTTTGATATGATTAATGAGATACACCCCCAAAGGGGGCATTGCTATCAATAACTGCCCTGATCAATGCTGAGTATAAGGGAGTGATTACCTATTTAGACCATGATATTAATTTATTAATTATATGGGCTAAATAGAAGAATTGCTTGAGAACCCTTGTCACATGATGGTCAAAAGAGAGTGGCTATCCAACCAAGTACCTAACCCAACCCAAAAAGACAGCTACAGTCTGTGTACCCATATAACAACTAGAATATAATAATATATTATACAAAGACTCACCAGTAACACTCAAAAGTGAGCACACTGATTGGTCAGCCCAACCAGAGTGCCCGTTGTAAATTGAGCAAATACCAATGGAAAAAATTCCAGTCACCCAGACTTTCTTCTAATAATATTTGCTACGGAAACTATATATATATATATATATATATATATATATATATATATATATATATATTTTTTTTTTTTTTTTTTAAGAAACTTTCAAAAACCAGAGACTTCAAAACAAAGAGACAGACAGAACAGAGAAAAATAAAAATATAATCAGGTACATTATGCAAAACTAGAGAAAAGTACCTGATTATCCTTTTATTTTCTCTGTCCCATCTCTCCCATCTGTTGAAAGTCTCCTGATTTCGTTTTTTTAATTAAAAACAAAAAAAGCAACGGAGATCTTCCTTTCTCTGTTGCTTCTTTTGCACAGCACTGATGTGGTGTACTGTGTAAAAATGTCCCATGCGCATGCGTAGTACATCAGGAAAGCCATAGGATACCGGTGGAAAATGTTGAAGAGCAGCACAATGCCGTTATACAAGGTTATTATTTAAGGAAAGTAACTAGCATTTTTCTTAAATAATGTCATTCTATAATAGCAATAACCCACTGCTGGGTGTGGGTAATGCTGGATTTACCCACAGTTGTGCTTCACCCTCATGACCAAGCCACACCAACCGTGGGTAAATCTAGCATTACCCACACCCAGCCATTGGTTATTGCTATTTTATAAATGGTTAATCTCAGATCTATATTCACAATATGCCTCTTTACCCTATCCCCCACAAATTAGCTACTCTTCTGATTGTGATAAAAGTGAAAAACAAATGATCACAGTCAAGTATTCGTGCCTGCTGCTCCTAGACAGTACACTGCCCCTACACAAGTTATAATGATCTTGTGTGCATACCTCTGAGGTTTGATTATGTGAAAAATTAAAAAATAATGCCCACATTGTTACAACCACATACATGCTACAGTGACCTTCTGTGCATACTTCTGAGGTTTAATTAAGAAGAAAATAATAAAAATAATGGCCATACTTTCCTCAGTTCCATACAAGTTACAATGACTTTCTGTGCACACATCTGAGATTTGATTGTGAGAAGGATTTAAGAAATAATAATGTCACTGTCCTCAGCCTTCACCACACCTACACACGAGCTACGCAAACTTCTGTGCACATCTCAGCAGGGCCAGTTGTAGAACAGGTGGGTCCAATGCAAGAGCCCTCATTGTTTAGTGTTAAAATCCACTAACCTGCCAGGATTTAAATATTCTATGATGCATTTTATGTCATATTTTTGAAAGAGAATGACTTATACTATATAGATCACCATGATTATGCTCTGAATTTGGGGAAAAGGCATGCTTGTTACCCAGCATTCTTACAGCAGAAATGTTCTTAACAAGCTTTTATTAAGTTTATTAAGTACCTCTTAGTGCTGTTAAGCTCTAGTCACTCACTAGAGGATTGACAGCAAACAGCGATGAGAAGTGGGAAGCTGTTAAACACTTCATTTGGATTGTTTTTTTTTTTTTTAAAGACTGAAGTGTTTAACAGTCTGAATGAAGTGTTAAACAGCTTCCAACCACTCTTGTGTGACAATAGTATGTGTGTTACAGCACTAATGCACTTTTTTCTCTAACTGTTGAGTATATGGCTACTGGATCACATACCACACAAGTGTAACCCCTTACAACTTTCTATGACATTTCTGTGCAGTCTTTCCAAAGGAAACTCATATTTGCACTACACTCATCCTTTGTTACAGATATGCTTCTGTTATGACAGCTAAAAACATGCCATTTTAGATCACTAAGTGCACCTTTTGCCTTCTACTCCCCCAAGCCTTCTGCAGCTTCTAGCACCCCTGTTTGCGCCTGTCAGACTTCTTCTGTAGTATGTGGAATACAATGGAGACAGTGGAGACAGTGCTTTAGTTTGGGTAAAGTTTATTTGCAGTGAAATGGTTAAACTGAAGTTATTTTTTTAATAAAAAGAAAACAAACTTATGTCTGCTTTAACTGTCTCCCAATACTGCCTAATATCCATCCACCCTACCTTTGGTAAATTTCTAGAGAAAATAATCTAAACCCAAATTGCATTATACATCAACAATTACAACCTCCTCCCTTCCAACTAACATGGCTTTTGGTCAGGTTGTAGCAAACTAACAGCCATATGGACCCTCACAGATGAAATTCTCTTAGGAATGGACAAATTGGAACATACCGGTGTTATATTTATTAAACCAAGCGAGCCACCTGACTTAGTAAATCACAGGATACTCCTACACAACAACTTGACATAAGCATTAGTCTTAAATCTTTACCTTGGTTCCATAACCATCTGCCTGATCACCATTTCTGTATAACCACTCATCTTTCTCGCCCTCAGCCAATATCAGTAATTGAGTTCCATGAGCCTCCACACTTCCTCCTATCCTATGCTACCTCTGTACAAACAAGCTACCCTTTGATCCACCTCACCCCCCCAACTTCTCTATGCTGATGAGGTGATCCTAATCCACTCAAACAAATCCTTAACAATCCTGCAAAAAGAACTACAATTAGTTGTCCTTATCAACTGGACCAGTAACAAAAACAATCTACTTAATACATGTAAAACAGAAGCAGTATTTTTTGGAACCAGGCATAAGCTAAACAGCACCCCTACCACCACCACTACCAACCATTGATCACAATAATACTGCAAAAGAAAACTGTACATCATTTAAATATCTAGGAATCTAGCTAAATCCATTCCTCACCTTCAGCATACACCAAGACAACACAAGAAAAAAGATCAACCACTGGGCTAACAAAATATGTCCTTTTCTTTGAAAGACTTCCACAAGAGCAATAGGTAAAGGCATTCTACTATCCCAGCTAGAATATGGTCTTCCCTTAACAGCATATGCCTCAAAAAGAAACTCCACACTTATTCAGACAGCCACCAATATAAACTGCAGGTTCATCACACTCTCCCCAGAACATGAACATCATTCCAAACCCTACAGAAAGCAGAAATGTCTCCCAATCAAGCAAATGTCTTGCTTTCTTTTATTCTATCAAATTTTCAAACTTCTAAACAATCATACAATCTTTCAGAATTGTAGCAAGGATATCTGGTACCCTGTGTATTACCCAGAGTCTGAATTCCCATCAACTCATTAGTGAGGACCAAAAAAAAAAAAAAGTTTTTCTTAAAGATGAGGAGAAAACAAAATGTCTAAATTTTAACTGTGACTACAGCTGAAGTAACAGCATTCATTTTGAAATGCCAGAACAGCTCTCCCACACCATCAACTCCTTTTGATTGCTCCCCCTAACACCTTGTGCTCAAGGGAGCTGCCCCCCTTTGTCCCACCATAGCTATGCCTCTGCTATCTCTTGTATGCTCTTCACACCATGCCCCAGGACTCCCACTCCTCTTTTTTTGATATACTGGAAAATATTAGGTTTCAACCAAATGCCCTAATAATGGGTGATTTCAACTACCCCACCATTAACTGGGAAAACTACTCATGTACCAACTCCTTTGCTCAATGCTTTCTGGAATTCATAAATTTCAGTGCCCTGGATCAACTTATCCACACCTCCACCAGGGGTAACAACATCCTAGACCTAGTCATTATAAACATGAGTGACTGGTGTGCTACACTTGAAGTCAACTCCTCGTTGGTCAGATCCGACCATAAGCTAATCACCCTAGATATCCACATCCCACCCCCATTAAGGAAATCATGGTAAAACATTTCTCCAAAACCAACTTCATGCTTCTTAAGACAGAAGTGGTGAACTTCAGGACACCCATGCAGATGGACAATACAGTTATGACTGCTGAATCCTACACAGATGCACTCTATAAGCACTTACACGGGTGCATGGATCGTGCTATCCCAAAAAGAACCAAGACGCTATCCTCCAAAAAAAGGAAGCCAATCTGGTGGTCCCCTGCCATAAACAAACTCTACAACAGAAGGAAGAAACTGTTGCAAAACAGAGTAAAATCCCATGACTGGAGGAGTTCGCTGGTCAGCCTCGGTAAGAAGCTGAGATCCCTTATAAGATCCTCCAAAGCTAGCTACAAAAACAAAATTACCACTGATTCTAGGGACAACCACAAAGCATTCTATAGCTATGTCAAGAATCTCAATGGCAACACCCAGATCTGCTCTGAGTTACAGCACAACGACATGAAAATTACAGAACCAACTGATATTGCCAACGTCCTGGCAGATAGGTTCAGTGCTAACTTTACCCTCCTTTCACCCCCTAAAGGGCCCATAACTATACAGAAAGAATGCACACAACTACGCAGGTAAAAGCTGCACTCTCTAAAGCCAAAAACACAGCATCCATGGGACCGGACAACATCCCAGGCTGTGTTTTACATGAACTTCAGAATGAACTGGCACCCCACCTAAGCACCATGTTCAATCATAGTCTCACATCAGACTTTGTACCCACTGAATGGCGCACAGCAACAGTTATACCACTCCACAAAGGGGGAGCCATGACTGATCCCGGGAGCTATCGCCCTATAAGCCTGACAAGCCTGGTCTGTAAGTCCATGGAATGTATCATCATGGAACTCATAAACAAAGACGTTGGTAACCTCCAAACTCTGGACCCCACCCAGTTTGGGTTTGAGAAAGGCAGATCATGCCTCCTGAACCTAATCGACTTCTTTGAGGCAATCACCAAAGCTGTAGAAGAGGATAAGGTGGTTCACACAGCCTATCTTGACCTCGCCAAGACTTTTGACACCATCCCCCATTCTGGAATTATAGCTAAACTCACTAAACTAGGTATAAATCCCTATGTCACAAGATGAGTTGAAATTTGGCTCACTGACAGCACCCACACTGTAAAAGTTGCAGACTACAAATCTGACGTCAAACCAGTGACAAGTGGAGTACCACAGGGTTCAGTTCTGGGACCTCTCCTGTTTGGTATCTACTTCTCTGAAGTTGAAGTACAAGCTAACACAGAAGGCCTTTGGCTAACAAAGCTCACAGATGACTGCAAACTAGGAACCATAGTTGAGTCACCAAATGATGTGGACATCCTACAGAAGGGCCTCACTAAGACAGATGTCTGGTGTCGGAGCCATGGCCTCAAGCTCAATGCCAAAAAGTGCATTGTCATCCCCTTTGGTAAAAACTCTGTACCCATGAACTAACACACAGGCGGCAGTCTACTTAATGCCGAATGTGTGATAAGAGACCTGGGGACCCAGGTGGACAGTAGTCTCTCCTTTGATAATCACATCACCACAGTAGTCAGGAAATCCTTCTACATGGTACACCTCATCACAAAAGGGTTCTCATCCAGGAAAAAAGAAGTCATTGTTCCCCTCTACTCGACACTCATTAGACCCATTATAGAGTACAATGCCCCTTTTGGAATGTACCTCACAAGACATCTGCAGCAGCTGGAAAGGCCACAGAAGTACCTCACAAAGAGGATTACTGGCCTCAAACAGATGCCCTACACTGACCATCTCAAAAAAATCCAGTTTTACTCTGTAGCATATCGCCTACTCCAAGGTGATCTCTGCCTAACATATAAAGCTATGTCAAACCCAGAACTGTTGGACATGCAACACCTAAAGAAATCCCAATCCCTCCAAGCTACAAGCTCTAGGGACCTAAACCTTGTCACCACAATAAACAGGACATGCTGGAGGGATAGATTCCTGTCCCAGAGACTTCCCATACTCTGGAACAAGCTACCCATCTATGTCAAGCAAACTTCCTCATTAGCACTCTTCAAGAAAAATCTTGATAAGTGGTTGGGAAATAGGAAATACACCCCGGGGATCACTTCTGTGGCTCTGCTCGACAGGGGCACAGGAAAATAACTTTCTTGGGTGGTGTAAGCCAGGGAACCTTGTTGGCTAGGCTTACTTAGGCCCTTGGGCCGATAGCCTAGTACCTACCTATGAACCTATGAACACTTGTGTAACCAATTCTGATCAATATTTCCCTAACCAATTCAGATAATTTCCCTACCATACTGAAATTTACATACATGTTTTTATTTTTTTCCTATGCCATCCTAATTCTCACTGTATATTCTTAACTGCTTTACTCTCACTTATTTTTCCCACAGCTTGAGACTGAAATTGGTCATTTGTGATAAGTGCAATACCCCAGTTAAATCCAACTAAACAAATAAAATAAAATGAAATTCCACAGAGAGATCCCTAGTACTTCAAAGCTCCCTATTGCTAAGGTTCCTCCATGAGTCTCTACTTCTTGTCACAAAGTCCCTCCATATGAGAGGCAAACATTTCTAATGTTGTAGACATTCAGCCCTCCTTTTAGCCACCGCTTCCCAGGTGCTCCACATTAACTATGCTACATAATTGTACTGCCACATTATACTGACTATATTTGCAAACATGTGGATTGTATTCTCATTTAGAGAATGAGTGGCACCTCAAAAAAGTATTTCTGGCCTATTAAATAGTCACTATGTCACCGTTTATTAATGTATATAAGTCCTATCACTACTATATGCTTAATCTTCTTCCACCTGCACTGGGTACACAAAAACACTATTAAATAAATGATTATCTTTGACTTCTCTGTGTATTGTGTTTTCCCTGTATATCTTGTGTTTGTTTATTCATACTGGAGTAGATAAATGGCTGTTTGAAGCTCTACTCCCACTAAATACTTATGATTTACTGAAGATCTGAAAAATTCTGGCAACTGCAAATGGGAAAAATGTTTTCCACATTTATGCAGACAAGAGACAACTATGTTCAGAGTGAACTGACAATCTATGCATGGTGTATTGGCTCAAAACTAACCACATAGTTAACTGTGACAAGTATCACACACACAAACACACACACACAAACTGTCACCAGATATAAGATCTAATTCTGGAAAAAAAAATGACTGGGCATTTTGCAGGAACATACATAGGCAGTAAGTGGTCCAGGTTACCCAGCAATGCAAAGGTTTAAACATTATAAGAATCCTGATGCAATTCTACTTTTTAAAGGAGGACATGCTAGCCACCCAGCAATGTAAAACTTGACTCCAGATGATTGCCACTTTTGAAGTGACACCCCAACTCCATGTGCCAAAAATGGGAAAAGGGGTTGTGGATGGATGAATGGATGCACAGATGGATGGATGTGAACTAGGAGTTCTTACAAAAAAGTATATCCTTACTTTTATGGAAGGAATTTTGGCCCAGCACTGAAATGATACAAGCATTTTAGTAAATAATATTGCATTTGTTGTAAAGCAGAAGAAGACAATAAATCTGTCTAATCTGTCACTTAAGCGCATTCAGCATTCTAGCTCCTCTCAAATCCATTTTTCCATTTTTTTCATATTGCTCTTTATTAAAAGGAATAACAATACTTTTAAACAACACACAGAAAATATATTTGATTCAAGTAAACTATCAAAAATTAAAATGTGTACAGCCATGAAATGAAATATAAGCAAAAAAACTGCATGTGCTACTGAAGTTTTCGAACATGTGTTTTTATTATGTTTCAGAATTCAATAATTTTGTGAATACAGCTTTTTGAGTTGGGGTCATAGTCAATTACCTAAATTGACTGAACCCTGTAATATTATTTATATATTTATTTATTTATTTGCCATGTGTTTACCGGGAAAGTCCATTGGGCCAAAAATGAGCCCATTTTCAATGGAGGCCCGGGGAGAAAAGCTCCTAGTACAGTTTTACAATCCAAATCACAGTTTTACAGTACAAGTCATCAGTTTTATACATAGTTCATTAATAAAAATCAAAAACAGTTTGTAACTTATACACACATTTCACTGTAGAAATCAAAAGCAGTTTGTTATTTATACCTAGTTTAAAGTATGAAACCAACAAGTACATAGTATACTGAGGACATAAAAAAATGATAGGACATGAAATAATAAAAGTATATAGGAGTGTGCATTAATGGAGCATAATTAGGTAACAATTGAGAGCAGGTGTTGAGGAGGAACAGACCTTGCAATTTCAGTTATTTGAGGTGAGTAAGAGGCAACAGAGGAAGAAGTGAATATATATAGTGCAGATAAGAGTTAGGATTAAGTAGAGTGATGGAGAGTAGGGATGTAGTAGATGAAGTCAGGTGGGATGAGAACAGGAGCATTCTCAGTGAGAAAAAAGGTATGAGTGGAGCAGGTTTTTAAAGGTGGAATGGTTGTTGGTGGTTCGAATTTGAGGGGCAAGGAAATTCCATAGTAATGCTAGGGAGAAAGAAGTGTCCCAGGGGTACATATAGGCTTGTATACTTCCAGAAGGTTTTGGCTGTTGGACCTAAGAAGCCTGTTGGGCTGATGCATTTTGAGGGTGGAGGAAAGTGTGGGACAATTTAAGGCTTTGAAGATGAGCTTATGGGCAGCAGAGAGCTGAATATAGGAAAGATTGGTAGAGCGTTCCAACCAATTCAAGTTGTGGAGAGCCTCGCAGTGGTGGGAGGAGGATTTGGATCCGGTAGCAAACTTAGAGATCTTATTATAGCAAGAAGCAAGCTTGGACTTTAGAGAATATTGAAGATTGGTAAGGAGAGGGGCACCATATAAAAGAGAGGGAATAAGATAAGTGGTAGAGAGGATGTGCTTGGTTGAGAGAGTGAGATAACGACTATGGCGATATAACATGCCCAGTTTTTGATGTGTTTTCCTAATATTAGTTTATAGGTGGACATCGAACTTTAGTTGATCATCAATAATGACTCCTAGAAGCTTTGAGTGGGGAACTATTTCAGCTGGGGTTGAGTTTTGGCTAGTTATGGAAAAAGAGATCTTATCTATTTTGGAAGATTTAGAAGAGGTAAATATAATGATTTTGGATTTTGAAGGGTTGAGGGCAACCATGACTCAGTACAAGAGAAGGCATCTTGAGTTAGTTTCAAGAGTTTGGGTAAGGATGTGGCAGAACAGATTATGGTAGAATCGTCGGCGTATTGGGTTAGCCTAGCATTTGGAATACAGTGATGAAAGTCATTAAACAGTAGAAGGCCAAGTATGGAACCTTGTTTGACACCTGTGAGAGTGTGGAGGAAGGAAGAGATACAGTTTTTCCATTTGACAGCTTTCTGTCTATTAGAAAGGCAGCTGGAAAACCAGATGATGGAGAAGGAGGAAAGATTATGATGAGAGAGTTTGGACAAGAGAAGGCTATGAGAAACAGTATTGAAGGCTTTGGATAAGTCTAGAAGAAGGGTGGACACAATGTTGCCAGAGTCACAAGCATGATTAATGGTTTCTAGAAAAGAGAGGAGGGCAGTGGTGGTGCTGTGTCCTGGTCTAAAACCATGCTGTGTAGAGGTCAGCAGCTGGTTGTCTAAGAGATAGGGTAGGAGCTGTAGGTGGATACAATGAGAATCTTAGAAATGGGAGATAGGAAGGCTATAGGATGGAAATTAGATATTTCAGTATTGTTGCCTCCTTTGTGGAGGGGAATAATAAAGGCTTGTTTCCAGAGGAGGGGTACATAAGATTCTTGGATGGAACAGTTAATTAGGATGGAGGTGGGAAAAGCTATGCCATCGGCGGCTAGTTTGAGAAAGTTAGATGGAAGTTCATCTGGGGCAACTGAACAAGGTTTCAGTTTTTGCAGAAGTTTTTTATGGAGATAATAGGAATAGGTTTAAAAGAGAAAGGGAGATGATGAGTATAGGTGGAGTTGGAGAGGGTTGAATTTGTGGAGGGAGATGGGGTCTGGCCTGATATATTATTAGTGAAAAATGTGGTGAGTTTGACTACTGAATCTATAAAAAAAGAGTTAAATTGTGTAGCCAAGGATAGATCAGAAGAGTTAAGTTCTGGGTAGGGATTCTCCTTTTTTCCAGGATGGAGTAGGGCACAGATGCTGTTCCAGAACTTCTTGGGATTTGATTTATGATCATTTTGTTGTTGTTGTGTCTTTCGGCTTTTCCCGGTTAGGGGTCACCACCGCGGAACTCCGGTCTGCTAATGATTGGCAGCAGATTTTTACGTGCCAAGTTGCCGGCCCTGATGCACAACCTTCAACGAAGGTACGCCCATTCATGCATGTCTCCACACAGAAGACATTCTAGCTGAGAATCGAACAGGACAACGTCTTACTGTGAGGTGACAATGCTACCGCAGCACCACCACCGCAGTTTTCATTTTGTAGTATTGAGAAATAGGATTTTTGGTCTCTGGTAATGTGTTTTTTACTCTATTGCGGAGTTGTTTGTATTCAGCTAAGGAATTGGGAGTTTTATGTTTTTGGTACTGTTTCCATAATTTATCACAGAGATGCATGAGGGAGGTAGTCTCTTTTGTAAGCCATGGGGTAGTTTTGGATTTGACCCTTTTAAATCTGAGGGGGAGAAGCTGTTAAGGTTAAGAAATGAAGTAGTGAAGTAAGTAACAGCATTATCCAGAGGAAGGGTTTTTTAAAGGGTTCCAGTTCATGAGTTTTAAGGAGTTGGAGAAGGTATGAGCCTTGAAACTTTTCAGGTAACGGACTGAGATATAATTGTGGTGTAAATGGAGGGATGAAGGGCTATGATGTGCAACGGCAGAGAGATGGTCACTAAGAGAGTCAGGTAGGGTACCGCTGTCAGAGATAATATGGGGGTGGGAAACTAGTATCCAGTCTAGAATACTACCAGAAGTACTATCTTTTGTTGGTCTAGTGGGAGAATTGATTAGTTGTGTGAATTTATATAGGTTTATATTCTGAGAGTTTGTGGGGGAGTTTATGGAAGACCAGTTAATATTAACGTCACCAAGGATTATAGTCTCATTTTGTATATTAGATGAGATCCAGGAAAATATCTTCAAGAATGGGGATATTATTTCCTTGGGGGGTGTATATGGCAGCTATGCATATGCTTTTATTGTTATTAATCTTTAGGAGTGCGAAGGTTACTTCAGCTGTAGCAAATTGAGGTATAACTTTAGTATATGGGGTAAATGTTAGGGAAGATGAGTAAAGTAAGGCTACTCCACCACCTTTTTTTTGGGGTTCTGGCCTTTCTTAAAATACTATAGTTTGGAGTAGTGACTTGAGGGTTTTTATATGAGGTTTTAACCATGTTTCTGAGATAGAAAGAATGCCTGGTCGATTATATGATAGCCAGGCATGGAAGTTAGCTAATTTGTTGCATAAACTTTGGGCGTTTATTGTGTCAAATAGGAGGGATTAATGGGGAGAGAGGGAAGATGGTAGGGGTGATATATTGTTCTGGTAAGTTGAGGGACCTGGGTTGGGATGAATGTCACCAGAGAGGAGGATTGAAATCAGTTGAAGCAGACATGCAGAATTATGTTTAGAGTCTTTAGAGTTAGGGTTGAGGGCAGGGCAGCAATTATGGACTGGGATGGAAGGGATGTGGGCTGTGTTAGAGATGTCAGGAACAAGTTTTCCGATAAATAGGTGAGAGTCATTATATTTATAGCGGTATAGAGAAATACAAGGTGTGAAGTTTGACTTGAATTTAAGAAAAGTGGAGGTTGTATGGTGGGGGGAGAATGAGAGATATGGGAGGGTGTGGTGATGGAGAAGGCAAGAGAGGAAGAGAGGGAGACATAATAAGGGTAGAGTTAGTGTGGGTTTGATAGTCATGTTGGGTATAGATATAATGTGAAGATTATGGGGATAAGTTGGATAATGACAGGTATTTCTACTACTATATGTGAGTTGTAGTGTGGTATGGGAAGAAGTTAGTATAGAGGAGGGATTACTAGAGTAGGGAAAGTAGGATGGAAAAAGATATGTGACAGAGGGAGAGATTGTCTGTGATTGGGTCATTGTAGAGTGGGAATGGTTTTGTGGCTATAAGTGAAGAGGCGCTGAGGGCGGGTGGGAAATGGGGGTAGGGGAGGCAGTGGAGTGAGCCCGTAGGGCGAACGGAGCAGGCAGAACCGAGAAGGAATAGTGAGGAGATGTGTGCAATAACCAATCAGTAGCACAGCTGCTTTTCTGTACCACAGCTAATGGCGAAGCAAAGGTATGTACATTTTAAAAGTTACAGTGCAGCTTAGGCAAGATACCAAACTTTTAGAGCTGTGTTTTAAAAATTGCAATGTGGCTGCTGCAACTTAGGCAAGATACCTAATAGTTAGAACTGTTAAAAACTACAGTAAGGCAGTGAAACGAGTGTGGAAATATGCTGCCTCCTAGTGGTGCTTAGTATGATTTTCAGCATAAGCACATACATTAAGGAGAGTTAAAGCTATGAGGTCCGGCCACGGGTGACCGCTGGTGTGCTCACCATGAGTAATTCAGGAACAAGCAACACATACACACTAATTATTTATAGCATACAAGCCAGTGGAGCAAATAAATGTATTTGTCCCAGGATTCTTTCCTTGGGGGAGTTGGGATTCCCTGGTAGCTGTAACAAGATTGGGGGATGCACGCACCGGAAGAAAGTAAAGCTGAGCAAGCTGTAAAATAAAACAGAAACACAATATTTTAATTATAGGCCAGTAGACAACTGAGAGAAAAAACAAGGACAACAATAGTACAGAATGACTTCAATAGCTCAACCAAATGTGTTTATCATGTACTATTACAGAAGATGAATGGGCTCAGGGAAGTGGAGAAAGAAAACAGATAATGGAGCAGGAGAGTCTTTTAAATATACTACAAGTACTAGTGGAAGACACAACATAGGCTTGCACCATGGATTTAATAGCAAACAGGGTAAGGCACACAATACATCTTAGGACATAAGAGTTCGGAACCCTTGTAGCCGGGCACAAATCTTACCAGAGTTTAGAATCAGAAAGCACGCACAGAGCTACTGTGGTTTAGCTTTACAACACAGCGCTCGTTAAACGCATGTTAACATCAATGTTTAAACAGAGGTGTGTGCTGTTCAAAGTATTAATTACTTATGCAGGAGTCCCTGAGAGATACGCTTAAAGAAGTATGGCACAAATTCTTACACTAATACAAGAAAGGCTCGGATGGACAGCGCAAGCCAAAAATGCAAGACACAGCAGTAATACGAGTGGTATACAGATAACTGCAACAACATTTCAATAAAAACTCACACAGCAAATAGCTAATATAGCATTAAATGAGTAAAAAGCTTAGGAATAACATATTAATAAATGCAACAGCAATGATAATGTACTCAACAAATGCTTACAAGTAAAGCAAACTCACAGGAGAGCACACAAGCAGCCTTGCTGAAGTCCGACAGCAGGGAAGGGGGTCTAATTTAAAAATGGTGCCATAGGTAGGACCATTAACATAAAGACTTCGCGGAAAGGACGTGAGTTGAGTGGACGGAGGAGACAGGGGAATGAGTGGAGGTGGGAGGAAGTATGGCGATGTATATCTGAGAAAGAGTAGTGAGGAGACATGTGCAATAACCAGTCAGTAACACAGCTGCTTTTATGAATAATATGTTAAAAAGGTAGACTAGAATGTGTTAGATTAAAACAAAAATCTCTTGCCTGCTTACAGCATGTATGGAATTTCAGATGTACCAAATTATTGTATAACAAAATTTGTAACAAACGTTTAATACTGAAAGATGTTTTACATTGGTTAAGTTGAAATGCTAGGAAAAATTAAATATTATATATAGATTTTCTGTATTGTTTATTATAAATATGTATATATGTACATATTTCTGGCTTGTAAATGTGTAAATATATAGTATTTTGTAAATAAACCTGACACCTTCTCTTTTTAAGAAATGTCATGGCACCTTTTTACATCCACATTAGCTCCAACCAACTCAGGCAGATGGGAATTCAGTTTAATTTCTCATCTGAAGGACAGCACACATAGTAGTGCAGCACCCCCTTATGGTACATGCACTACACTGCAGTGTCAGTATTGCAACAAATTAAACCAAACACCAGGAGTGGGAATAGAATTACAATTTTCAGATCTTTCAGTACCAAAGATAAGTGTGCAACCTGCTGAGCTACTAGGAAGCACAAAGCTCAAGCTGAACTTAAAATAGCCACTAAAACCAATAGCCACTGAAAAAAGGCAATGAAACCAAAAATAACTATGAATCCTTAAGTATGTCAGAAAATTAAGAACAAACAAACTGCTGAAATCAGCATTTTTGTTAAGATTCTGAGCATTAAGAAGGGTCATATTAATATTCTCAGACTTATGACCTGATTTGTTGGTTAGACTTGTATGTCCGTTAGGCAGACTTCCTCTAATTAACATACCAATCTAACCAACAAATTGAATCATAACTTTGACAATATTAAGGTGTCCCTACATAATGCCAAGAGTCTTAACAATAAACTGCCTGATCTGGAAGCACTTCTAGATGTTGAGTGCATCCAAGTTTGTGTAGTTACTAAGACTTAGTTTAAGTGTAATGAAAGCACCCCCTCTGGGCCAGGGTTCTGTGCCTTTAATACCTTTAAGTCCACTGGTAACTGCAGAGCAGTTTCAGTGTTAGTCAATGATAGTATCCCTTCCAAAGTGATACCTAGTGAGCCCCCCAGCAAGTTCTTAGAACTCCAGCTCACATTAGGAAAAAATCAGACTTTCAACTCATAGGATCATAGGATCTTAAGAGGTTACTAGCTATCGACCCGGGGGTCACTTCAAGCCTAGCCATTTCATCCCAACGTAATACCATAGATACTCTAGTCAACACCCAGGATTGTGATTAATAATGGATGGTGTAGTGGTGTAGCAGTTAGCATTATCAGCTCACAGTAAGAGGTTTTCCAGTTCAATTCATGGCTAAAGTCCCTTCTGTGTGGAATCTGCATATCCTCCCTGCATTCATGTGGGTTTCCTCCCACATTACAAAGACATGCATGTGGAGCATTTCTCCATGGGCCTCTGTTGAAAATAGGCTCTTTCCTAGTCAGGTTTTCCTGGTAAGCAAATGTCAAATAAATAAATGATGACTGCCCATGTCCAGGAGGGTTGTGGGTGTTCAAAGAAATCCACCAGGTTTAACAGGCAGAATCTGCCCTTGATGAAGTCAAATTGGGTCAGATCCAGGGTTTGGAGGTCACCTATGTCTTTATTTATGAGGTCCATGATGATATGTTCCATGGCCTTACAGATGAGGGTTATCAGACTTATTGGTCTATAATTCCCCGGGTCTGTAGCTAATCCACTTTTGTGGATGGTAATAACTGTTGCTCTTCTCCATTCCACAGAAACATAGCCTGTGGTTATGCTGTGATTGAATAGGATGCTTAATGGAGATGCTAGTTCATGTTTTAGTTTGTTTAGAAGACAGCCTGGGATGCAGTCTGGTCCCATAGAGGCTGTGTTTTTTGCCTTAGACAATGCTTTACTGACCAGATATGTAGGGTGGGGGGTTGGGGACAAGGTTTGCGATACGTTTGGAGGGAATAAGGGAGTGAAATATTTGTCAAGTCTATCCACCAGCAGGTTTACTATCTGTGCAGGATAAGTATGTGTGATACCATTAGTCACGAGTTCGGCACATGCTTGGGTCCTACCTTTCAGGCTGCATACATAACTGTAAAAGACCTTATTGTTATCCTTATCTGTGATTGCTAAATTTTTCACAAAGTTACTCTTAGAGGATTTGACATGTTGTTTTATTTGCCTGTTGAGGCTGAGGAGGGTGCTTTTCCATTGCCAAGGCATTTCCTTAGTTTTCCTAGACAGCAACTTTTTGCATTTGTTGTAAAGTTTGTTGATGCTGATGTCCACCAGGGTGGCTTGTTTTTACTTGGAGCTCTGGCTTTGATTTTCTCTGCAACAGCTGAGTCTGTACACTTATACAAGTGACTGTACAGACTTTAGTGTAAGCTTTGGCGTAGTTACCACTTCCAGCAGGAGTGGGGCGCGGAATGCATTTATACCTTCCCCTAGGATGGTATAGCTTACTTTGATGAAGTATTTTAGTCTGACTTCACCTTTTGTGAGTTCTGGTGTTAGTGCCAGTTCGAAGGTGGCTCATTTGTGGTCCAATTTAACTAATGAGGGTCCGATAGTTGCAGTGGTACATCTGTCATGTTAGTGAGGACCAGATCTAATATGTCTGTTCCTCTTGTTGGGGTTTGATTTGAACAATTTGTTCCAGGGCATTTGCGTTAATAAAGACAAGGAACTTTTTCATTAGTGAGTTAGGGGTAGAGTAGACTTCCCAGTTGATGGTGGGATAATTGAAATCCCCCATGACCAGAGTGTTTGGCAATATTTGGATTGACTCCAGTTTGGTAAGGTAGACCATTTGTGCATCATGATCCATGGAGGGGGAGCTATAACTAGTTATGACTTGAATGGGATCTTTCCCACAGTAATCTGAACTTGGAGTAACTCCATAAAGTTGTCCTGCCTAACTAGTTGGGAGGTGAATTTATTTCTAACATAGATAGAAACACCACCTCCTTTAGTTTTCATATCTTCATTTTCTGGTCTGAAGGTGTGGAAGGCACTGTAGCCTTGCAAGGCCAGGGTACTCTTTAAGGCCTTGAACTAGGTTTCTGTGACTACACAGACATCTACATCCTCCAGTGATAGAAGTGCTTCCAGGGTGTGCATTGTTTTGGTTTAAGCTCCTAGCATTTAGCAGCATAACCCTTATTTTGTTATGATTGGCAATTTTCACATCAACAATTTTGTTTTTGAGACCTTGCCTAAAAAAAGGTACCATGGGGAAGGCAAGAGCCTTTGCCAGCAGCCGAAAGCCTAGTGGTGCCTGGTGCAAACCATCTCTGGCAAAGCAGCAAGGTTTGTTGACCATATCATCCCAGGCTGATAGAAACTGGATCCCCTAGGAATGACACCAAAAACTAAGCCAATTACTGAAATACATAATTTTTCATTTATACTTTGGCATCATTCTAGGTGAGGGTAATATGCTGCTCAAGGCTAGGGAGTTACCTGCCTGGGACACATACTCAGAGAACTCAATCATGTCTCTCTTCATATAGTCCAGTGAGGTACTCTTCAACATGAGTTATGACAGAGCCATAATGGTAGTAGTTGCCGAGACCTGATTGCATGCGTGATCTGACAAATCCTGGCGCCGGACAAGCAGCTGACCGTTGACTTTCTCATTATCTAACCTGGTGAGTGGGATATCTGTGTGTCTCATTATGGTCTCCAACGACAAGAAAATGTGGTTTATGAGTGTTATGCCTTAAGGGCTTGATAGGTGAAACCCTGGTGTTGTTATGTGTCTTGGTGCTACGGGGACTATGTTAGTTATAGTAGTCTTGTGTTTTGGAGGTCTCTGGTGTTTTGGCAATTTTTTTGAGAGAACCTCCACATATGTTGATTTATGTGTTGGATGCACACTATGTGTATGACTAGAGGTACTATGTGCATGAGTAGTGGGTGGGTGAGTTGACAATCTCTTCAGTGTTACTGTTTCAAGTGCTAGAGAGCAGGGATTCAAGATTATTGGTGTAGATACATTGTTCACACTCTGTACTAGAGTGAGTTATTAGTAGAGGGTTGTTAGTGTACATGAGGCAGTTGCTACACTGCCTCAGGAGACCTAAGTCAACAAGGCTGGCAGTAGTAGTCCAATTGTACATAATGCTAGGTTTGAAGAATTCTTATCACAAAGGGAGTGCTTTCAGGACTGATCTAGGAGGTGCTCTGTAGATGGGTGTTTTTGACTGGTGATTTAACAGGCCACATCTCACTAACAATACTTCTTAGACTAAAAATGTACTAAAGATGAGGACTACACTAATGTACTATAACTGTATCTAAGGGAAACATGTCTAAATGATCTGTCCAGCTATGGCACACAATTGTGCAGCAGTGTGCAGTGCTGCACAAGGCACAAACAAGCAGAAACCTGCTCAAACACAGGGCTTAAATACAAGAAGCTAAAAATATAAAAAAAACTTTTAAAAAGTTCAAAAGAATTATTGACGGTGCTCGCTCCAAGCCCAAGACCAATCACCTGTCACCAGACAGGTTCCAATCAGCCACTTCTCTCACAAGGGTGCAGAAGAGCCCTTCTAATCAAAGATGGCTTTGAAAATGTGCTCTGAATACAACAGCCACTACAAACAGATCCAGATGCAGCAAACCTGTATCTGGACTATGCTACAGCTGCTAGCTACACGTATTTAGGCAGGAAACTCTAAAAAAGTATTTAAACAGAAGAAAAACATCAGTGAGACAATAAAAATGGTTTAAACAGCAGGAAAACAGCAAGGAGACATTAAAGAATTTTTTAAACAGCAAACAAATCAATTATTTAAAACACTGCTTGGTGGGAAAACAGAATAGATGCTTAGCAAACAGTGAAAAGTGGCAACAATTACTTTGCAATCAGTGAAAATAGCAAGAAAAAAACTTTGCAAACAGTGAAAACAGCAACAAAGTATGATTTAACAGGCACAGTAAGGCGGACAAATGCAGTACACACAGTGCAGTTTAGTTTACATATTAAAATACAATATTAAATAAGCAGAAAACAAATAAAAGTGCAGTAACCAGTATAATAAAAAAACAGGCAATTTATGGATTTTGGGAAGCTCAGAAGCCTCTAGTCACCTGGAATCTCAGCTCAGAGTTGTGGCTGGTAGCCCACCTCATTCTGCATTTGAACTAGCAGAAACCTACTCAAATGCAGAGCTTAAATATCAGAAGCTAAAAACTTACAAAAAAAACTTTAAAAAAGTTCAAAAGAACCGATGAGGGTGCTTACTACAAGCCCTAGACCATCCACCTTTCACCAGACAGGTTCCAGTCAGCACACTTCTCTCACAAGGGTGCAGAAGGCCTCCTTCGAATCAAAGATGGCTTGGAAAATGTGCTCAGAATACAACAGCCACTACAAATAGATTCAGATGCGCCAAACCTGTATCTAGACTATGCTACAGCTGCTAGCTACACTAATTTAGACAGGGAACACTAAAAAGGATTTAAACAGCAGAAAAACAGCAGTGAGACACTAAAAATGTTTTAAACAGCAGAAAAACAGCAAGGAGATACTGAATAATGTTTTAAACAACAAGCAAATCAATTATTTAAAACACTGCTTGGCGGAAAACAGAGCAAACAAAACAGATGCTTAGCAAACTGTGAAAAGCAGCAGCAATTGCTTTGCAATCAGTGTAAATAGCAAAAAAAGCTTTGCAAACAATGAAAATAGCAACAAATTACAGTTTAACAGGCACAGAAAGGTAGACAAATGCAATACAATCAGTGTACTTTAGTTTACACTATTAAAATACAGTATTAAATAAGCAGAACACAAATAAAAGTGCAGTAAATAGTATAATCAAGCAGAAAAAATAGTCAGTTTATAGTTTTTGGGAAGCTCAGAAGCCTCTAGTTGTCTAGAATCTCAGCTCAGAGTTGTGGCTGCTAGCCCATCTCAGTTCAGCTTGGTTCAAACAAACTTGTTATTGATCAATTTCCACGGCCCCACAAGACTATGATAACTTCCTGACATTCCTTGAAACTATCCCTACAAGTAATGGACCCTTAATCTTTGGTAATTTCAACCACCCCTCCATAGATTGGAGTACATTCACTTCTAACATATGGCATGTACAACATTTGTTAGCTTAAGTAAATGTTAACACCCTGGAAAAAATATTCACAATTCCACCAAGGTCAGTAACATTCTGGCCCTAATTCTCACAAACTTGGCTGTGCTTTTTTCCATACCCCAGAGTGGTCCATTATTAGTAAAGTCAAACCACCAACTAATTATCTTTATCCCCAGCACATCCACCTCTCTGGTTACCAGTACAAAATCTTTAGAGACCTGTGGAATATATGCAAATGACTCTTTAAGGAAATACCAGTGTTTCAGCTATATGGCTTCAGAATGCCATGACATTTTACATCAAAAAATAAATCAGTCAGTGTCTCCCCCTTGCTCTGCAATAGGCTATTCTTGAATGTTAAGCAGTGTGATTACCTGTCTGCTTTCAAACATTGTTTGGACTATTGGTTGGTTACCCTAAAATTCAGTCTCTCACTCTGGGATATACAGGCCTTGCTCTACTTGAAAAGAGTGGTACAACTAAGGCTAGAGTGGTAGAACTAAGTTATTATCAGGGCACATGTGGCCTCTGACCAAATAGCCTTGTTCTTCCTATACATGCTATGTTCAGTGCTAGCCCACAGTAATCCTGTCCACTCTAACCCAAAGGAAATACCTAATATCCTAGATGGCAAACTTAGTCAATTTTATTCCACCAACATTTATAGATATTCCACAGATTCTACAGTCCCAACTATCCTATATAATTACTATGGAACAAGTCCTCTTAGCCCTCTCAAAAGCTAAGACACCTTATCCATGGGCCCTGATATCAGACCAGGTTACCTGATTATCAATACCAAATGTGGCCACTGTGAACTTCTTAACCTTTCTAACCTGAGTATGTCCACTGGCTACATTCCTAAAACCTAGAAATCATCCACTGTAATGCTATTACTCAAGGGTAGTCTGACCACAGACTCTGGTAACTATAGACCTATTAGTCTCACTAGCCTCATATGTAAAGCTATGAAATGTATTATTTCAGATTTTATTAATCTGTATATTGAAAATCTCTTAACCATGGACTCTCATCAGTCTGACTTTTTCAAAGATAAGACCTGCCTCATTAACCTCAGCAATTTCCTTGAAAAAGTCTGCAAAGCAGTGGATAGTGTTATGCAGTACAAGTAGCATATGTGGACCTGGCCAAGACACTATTCCACATGCAGACATTACTGAGAGACTTGTAAATCTGAATATAAATCAGTATGCTGTGCAGTGGAGAGCTAACGGGTTATGCAACAGAATCCATGTGGTTAGAGTTTCAGGTGCCACTTCTGAAAGCAAAAGTGTTACCAGTAGTGTACTATAGGTCTCAGTGTTGGGTCTATTCCTGCTTGGGATCTACTTCACAGCCCCTCAGGTCAGCAATCCCCGGCCTATAATCAGCAAAGTTTGCAGGTGACAACTGGTACAAGGACAACACTCTCAAACTAAATGTGGAAAAAATTTTTAGTTAAGAATCGCTATGGTCTCTCAAGTCATACAGTACATGCTAAACGTGGCATTACATTTAATAACAGGTGTGGTATGAAATGAGTAAAGGGGACTTCTTTGGCTATAGAGGAGATACCTTTGGAAATGAAATGAGCCAGTTAGAAGGATTTATCAACTATTACAGAGGGGAATTGTGAAACAATAAGGAATTTTCAGCAAGAGTGGCTGGATTGGAGGGATGTGTTAATTACATAGTATGAGTTGGACAGCAGTGATTGGTGACTTCAAAGCAAGGGAGGCTGAAGGAAGCAAATGAAGGTGGGAAGGCTAATGGAAATGATGTGGGTTCTACTACAAGTCAGTGATCATTACCTGCAATGAAACAAAAGAGGCATCAGTCACTTTCATCCACAGCTTACCTTAGGACCAACTCATTATAGCCCCATTATGGACTATATGCACCTCAGATGTCTTATTGCGACCAATAAGGACAGTTTCCGGTGAATTGTAGCACTAGACAAAGAATTCCATGCCACCAGTTACACACTGGTCCCTTCTGCACCTCCCTAGTGCCCCTCCCCTGTTTTCCACCCATCCTGGCCCCACACAATCCAAACAGATTAATTCTTTCTTGCTTTTTCACAATTTGTCTTTCTTTATAGATTTTTCTTCAATCCTTTTAACACACCCTAACATGTCAGGACTCTGCAATAAATGTGTAGGAAGCAAATGAATTAAGCTGGGAGCCTTTGGGTGCTAATCCCCCAGAATTCATAAAGTTCTAGATTCTTTGAGGTACCAACTTACAGTTTTTTTTTTTTAACTTTTGATTCAGTGAGGACCTGAATGAAAATAATGACTAAGGACAGAAAAATGTCCTTGAGGAATTAATAAGAATAAGTTATGTCTAAAGCTTAATATTCAAATACAACAAAATAGTAGTTCCCAATAAGCTAAGGTGACAAATGTTTGTAAAGGATATAAATCCTATCTGGAACAAATGTCTGCCTGCCTACCCCTCCTTAAACAAGATAGTTACCTTCTGTGTACCCCTTCTGTGTTAGACTGGGATAAAAGAAAAAACACAAATACCCACAGGCATACAGTATACAGCTGTAGGTCTGGGGGAAGAAAGTAGAGTGCCTGGATAAAACCCACAGAAATAGGGCATACACACAGATTTCATGAAGAAGGAATTATAGTCAAAAACTCAACCACAGAACCAAGCCCTGTGAGCTGTCAGTTATTCTCTGTGCCACTGTGCTAATGTTCAGATGCATTCACACACAAAAACAATTATTGACAACCAGCTTCTTTTAGATACACTGCAACCCATCAGCCCCTCACATGCACATGGACACACACACACACACACACACACACACACACACACACACACACACACACACACACACACATACACACACACACACACACACACACACACACACACACACACACACACACTTAAATGGTCATGTTCATCACACACAACCCCTGAATGCATTAATTATAGCAACCTTATTCACAGTGCACAAACTGAACATCTGACTGTGTTAAAAAACAGACATGGTAAAGTATTCCAGCTGGTTTCACATAACTGCACACTAGTTTTGCAAAGCCACAATAATCAATCCTTAAAATGACCAACTGACAGCAGGGTCAGTCTCTTACATTCACAAACAGCCCCAGTAGCCAGCAATTAAAGCAAAATGTATTGACTATATACACCTCAGCACCTCAGATATGACATTTTAATACAATAAAAATATAACAATTGGACACAATAATTTTAACTCACCTATGAACACACACACACACACACACACACACAAATGTGACCATAAATTACAGGCACTTGTATGACTATGATTGCACACCTCAGATGTTTGAATGTGATCAAATGAATAAGTGTTTTTCCTTTAAAATGTTGACTGTACGCAGTTGTACGGCCACACCACACAAACATTTCTACGAAACCCATACCGCCAAAATGTCACAAACCCGAAAAAACATTGAACGTCGACATTTCCAACCACACCACACCTACAAACACCTGCTAACATGGGTCAAAAAGGGGGTGAGATGTTGTGGTTTGGAACATTGGCATTCGAGGTTTTGAGAAGGCGCAGTTTGTAGTTCATGGAAGTGGGGTCAACATTCCGACCGTCAACATTTTGAAGGTAAACCAAATAAATACATAAATTAACTGCCACACAGGAATGTGCCTTCTCAGCTTATGATTTTCAAAATACAAAATATAGCCCACTGTCTATAAACCCGTTCCCTTCCTCATACATCCCATTCTCTTACCTCGAGAATAAAGCAGAAAGCTAAAAAATAATGAGTGACATGGGACCAAAAGCAGGGACATATACTGCCCTTACAAACTTAGAAAGTTCTTAGAACAAGAGACGTTGCATTAGCATGTTATCTGTCTGAAACTTAGTGTCTGTCATTAGTTACTACTGACTGCATTCCTCACTGATTTCCCAGAAAAAATACCAAGAAAAAAACTAATTTTGCAAGGTACAGACCAAAATATAAGGCTAAATCTGTTACATTCTGTGAGATGTTATTTATTATTTACTTTTTGACATTTATTTACCAAGAAAGTCTGACTGAGCACAGGTACACTTTTTCAGCAGAGGCCTGTGGAGAAAAACTCCAAGGTGACACATTTAATGTAATCAATATTTACAATTACAAATTATATAATGCAGTTTCAGTGAATACATAGTATAATAGCCAGTATAATAAAAGTTGCATTGATATTAATATACAAGCATTGTATTGAGAATTTACAGATACAAGAATGGTGTATAAGACAGGTAGGAGTTAGTTGTGCTAATTAGAAATAGTATAGTAGTTTAAGTACTACAATAAAGTGAAGTTTTAGAAGGAAATAAGCAGATTAAGTATTTAGTGCTTTAAAGGGATTTATAGGAAGGTGTGAAGAATGTTAGGAGAAGCTATGTCCCAGATGAGGAGCACTGACAAAACCAGGAGGTAGAGAGGAAGTCTTTTAGTAATGGTTTGAAAAGATGAAGGTGTGAGATAGACCTGATTGATATCGGAATTTTATTACAAGTTCTAGCTATATTAGTGGAATAGACATTAACCCCAGCAGCCCTTTGTAGTTTGTAGATGGTAAATAGTTGTGTATCATTTGACCAAAGGGGACAGTCTGGTAGATAGAATTGGAGTATGGGGCTAATTGCTGGTCAGGCAATGAGGTATATATGATTTTGTGGGTTAAGATGAGCTAGGTATAAGATAGGTGGCGAGGAAGTTTGAGCCAGTTAAGTGTTTCTAGTGCTAAACACATTTTTTGCAAGCAAATCTGGCAACTATTGTTGTAGCAATGTTCAGCTTTAGAACTAAGTGAGGCTCGTAGATTTGTCATGACAGGGGCTCCATATAGGAGAAAGAGGGTAACAGGTAAGTGATATCTAGAGTTACCTTAGCAGCATTTGTAAAGGATTTCATAACATTATGCAGGTTATCTGTTTTTTTTTTGGTGGGTTCTCTTGATGCTGTTGTGGATATGTAAATCAAATTTAAGATTGTCATTGATTGCCATGTCAAGTACTTTTGTATGTGAAGTTACTTCAATCATGGTCTTATTTAAGTAAGAATTTTGAAAGTTGTTTTTTCATGGAAATGAGATTTTGGAAAAAAAGAGAAGTAATTTAGTGCTTTTGGGGGGGATTTGGCAGCAGGTGATTATCCTGCAGCTAACTTTTGACAGAGTTAAAGGCTTCTTGATTAATTCTCTGAAGATGTATGAGTTAATCATCAGTGGATTGTATGAGAGAAGCTTGCTGAGAGAGGACTTATGTAGATTGTTAGTGAATATATGGAAGAGTAGAGGGCTGAGAATGGAGCCCTGTGGCACACCAGCACATACCTTTCAACTTCTTAGAGCAAAAAATCTGGACAAAGCCTAAAATGATGGGGGGACAAATAGGGATAGATTTTAAATATTGCTCTTACAAACTTAGAAAGTTGATAGAGTAATAGGTTTTGCATTGGCATTAATATTCTGCAGGATGTGGGGTCTTAAACTCAAATGTTTGTCATTAGTTAATGACGTCAGTCCTCAGCTATTTGCCAGAAAGGAACAGATTTCAGGAAGAACACACCAAAAATATGAGGCAAAAATCTGGATATTCTGTGAAAATCTGTACAGTTAAGAGGTATGCACCAGCACTGACAGGAAGGAAGTGAGAAAAAAGGGGAAGCCATTTAACACACTGGAATCTATTGGTTAAATAGTTCTTAAACCATAGTAGTGTGGATTGTGATAGCCCTAAGGAAGACAATTGACAGAGGAGGTTTTGGTGAGAGAGACTAGATCAAAAGCTTCAGAGAGTTAAAAGAATACAGATGAAATTAGTTTGCCTTTGTCTCTGACTTTGTTAATAGTATCTGCGAAAGTTAATAAGGCCATGGAAGTGCTATGAGCAGGTCTACACCATGATGTGTAAGGGTCAAGAGCTTTTCCTGAATGATGTGTTCAGGTAGTTGTTTGCAAATGCGCTTCTCCAGAAGTTTTGACAAAGGGGATAATACAGAAATAAATCTGAAATTGATTATATCAGATATAAGTCCCTCCTTTGTGAAGGGAATAATGACATTTTTTATAGAGAAGGAATGTATGATTTTCTGCTAGATCTATTAATTAGGACAGACACATGGTATGCTATGGAACTGGCAGCTAGTTTGAGGTATTCTTCTGGGAAATTATCTGCTGAAGGAGAATATGGTTGCAGTTTAAGGAGCTGTGATTTGATATAGGAGGTCTGAATGCGTTTTAGGGTGAAACAGTGTGTTTGCTGTCTGAGTAGATGGCATGTCAAGATTGTTAGTAAGGGCTTTAATGTTTTCCATAAAGTGTGTGTTAAACTGAGCAGCTACTTCAGTGGGAGTGTTATTTGAGGCAAGATTAGAAGTGATGGTTGTTCTGGGATGGCATATATTATTAATAAAATAGAATTTTTTAGAGCTGAACACTAATTTAATAAGGGGTTACTATAGTAGATTTTCTTGTCCGCTTTATCTGTCTTTTAGTTGTTGTTGTTGTCTTTCGGCTTTTCCGGGTTAGGGGTCGCCACAGCGGAACTCCGGTCCGCTAATGATTGGCAGTCTATTTTCACTAACGCCGAGGTGCCAGCTCGACGTTCAACCTTCAATGAAGGTACGCCCATTTACGCACATCTTTCAGATGCCTATCCAACCATGGGGAGGGCATGCGGACTCCACACAGAAGGCACTCCCCGCACTCTAGCCGAGAATCGAACGGGAGAACCTATTGCTGTGCTTTTAGTATGGTTATATAATTCTTTAAAGTGTTGTACATTTTGGAGAGATGTATATTTTAACCATTCTTTCCAAGCCCTATATTGTTCATGCATTAGGTGCCTGCTATGAGTGGATACGTAAGGAGTATGGTTATTCTTTATTCATTTAGTTCTAGTAGGAGCCAGACTATGTAGAGTTTTCAAGAAAGGTGTGTTAAAGTTGTGTACAGCTTTACTGAGTGTAAATCAGGGACAGTTCAGACATGACAGAACACATGCACATACATACATACCTACACAAACAACATACACACTCACTTATAATAAATTACTTAATTTCCTGAATAGTAGATAACTGGCATATGTAGAACTAGTGAAAAAAATAAATGAATACATACACAAAAAAAAAAAAAACATGACTCCCACACTCATAATGCATGTTTTGTATCTTTTACTCTCAATCTCAGGTTGGACCCATGGTGGTGGTGCTGCAGTATCGTTGTTGCCTCACAGTAAGACCCTGTCCGGTTCAATTCTCAGCTAGAGCGTCTTCTGCATGGAGACATGCGTGAATGGACGCACCTTCATTGAAGGTTGTGCGTCAGGGCTGGTAACTCGGCACGTAAAAATCAACTACCAATCATTAGCGGACCGGAGTTCCACTGTGGCGACCCCTAACCAGGAAAAGCCGAAAGACAGAACAACAACAACTCTCAATCTCAGGTTGCCTCAGTCTGAGCCAGTCACCTGAGGCAGCCTGATCCAATAGAAATGACTTTTCACCACTTTCTACACCAGACCTTTCTTTCTACACCAGAACAATGAGACACTTTTTACTGATGAACTGTAATAAGGAGTGTTTGCTTTATTTTTAGAGTGGAGTAAGTGTTATGCTGGGCTGTTTTGAAAACAGCTCAGGAAACAAAGTGGGCTGATATAATTTTATATTTTTTTTCCTTTTAACCAGACCTCAGGAGGTCCTGATATTATGAGCATTAGTGTAGTTCTGATCTGAGTACTGGTAGCATAATGCTAAACTTACAGTTTTGTAATGAAAAAAATAAAGTGAATAAAAATACATTTTTTTTGTTTTTCTGTTGGGGGGTGCAGCCCAGCAGCTGGTACCAAAGGTACCCCTGGAATTGGAAATGTTTTGTTCTGGAACATAAGATATAGAATCATCTAGGATACCAATACAACAGAATACTATTGCTGGGATTCAGAAACATTGCCTACTCAGCTGCATTGCATGATGACAGTCCTGTCATTTAATGAGCCAGTATGCCCACAACAATGCTCATTCACACATACAACAAAGCAATACTACAAGCACAGCTGAGAGAGGACTTCACAGCAAAGTCTCTGCAAATGTATTGCTATAAATGGGAAAGAAATGAGTATATAAAATAGTCAAAAAGGGGAAAGAGCAAGCAGAGCAACACAAATAAGGACAAGATGAAAGGAAGACTTTGATGGAGTTGGGTTAATGGGTATTTTCCTTTTGTGCGACAGATGCCTATTTTCCATTTTTCCAAGAAGGCTAGGCAGGAAAGTAAGAAGGGGAATGTGTGGGCAGGAAAGAAAGTACAGAAATGGCAGCAGCAGACACACAAAATACAAAGAGCAACAGTGCAAGGTGCTGACAAAAATGGGAAACCACAAAGGAGAGACACAGCGAGACTGAAGGATGGTATTTGGTATTGGGGGAACTGGTTCACAAACTGGGGAGGGAAGTGAAACACAAAGAACGGGAAATTCATGATTGGGATAGAGAAGGGTGACAGGCGACTTCTGTGCTGCCCAGTGCTGCACCTAGCCAGAAGTCAGCCATCTCTGTGACTGTCCATCTGGGTCAGCCCTGCTATTGGTGGCCAAATGGAGAGGGCCAATCAGTGAGTGGTGAGACTTTTCCAGGCACTGAAGGACTTGCTCTAAGTGGCCAATGCAATCAGCAAGCCATTGCTCTACCAATGCCATTATAAGATCCTTCAACTCTTGACAGATTATATACCATGACCCACCAATGGCATTCTCCATACCTCTCAACTTTCCCTGATTTCCAGGGATGTCCCTGATTTAGACTCCAAAATTTAGCTCTGTCCCTCTTAATCCCTCCTAAAACTGGTGACTCTTGGAGGAAAGGTGGTGAATTATACTCAATAAATAATGGCAGTAAGTAAAAGTTATAGATTTCTTTTATTTCACAAAATGTATAATAATTAACATTCTTTTATTCTGCCAATGTCTCAAGTTAACAGTATTAATATTTTACAAATGTCCCTAATTGTCCCTTATTTTTTCTGGGTTTGTCCCTGATTCTGTTGAAATATGTCCCTGATTATTTGAAAGCTATGGTATCCCGTAATGTTGAGTCTACACCCACAACCAGTGACAGACCATTAGAGGTGACCATGGAACCCTTCAGGTCCCCACAACCAGCGGCAGACCACTAAAGGCAACCATGGAATCTTTCAGGTCACTTTCATAGGTTCATAGGTTCATAGGTTGGTACTAGGCTATCTGCTCTAAGGCCTATGCAAGCCTAGCCATAACAATTCCCTGGATATTTCTTCCCACAATATTTACTTCTCTGGGCCCCTGTCTAGCAGGGCGACTGACATTATCCCTGGGGTGAATTTCCTATCTCCCATCCAATCATCAAGGTTCCTTTTGAAGAGGGCCAATGAGGCGCTCTGCTTGACATGTATGGGCAGTCTATTCCAGAGTATGGTGAGTCTCTGGGTCAGGAACCTATCCCTCCAGCATGTTTTGTTCATTGTGAAGATACGGGTTAGATCCCTGGAGCATGTGGCTCTGAGGGATTGGAATTTCTTTAAGTGGAGCATGTCCAACAACTCAGGATTTGACATGGCCTTGTATGTTAAGCAGAGATCGCCTCTGAGTAGACGATATGCTACAGAGTATAGCTGGAGTTTTTTTAGACGGTCAGCATATGGCATCTGCTTTAGGCCTGTGATTCTTTTAGTGAGGTATTTCTGTGGCCTTTCCAGCTGTTGCAGATGTTTTGTGAGGTACATACCAAACGGGGCATTATACTCTATAATGGGTCTAATGAAGGATGAGTACAGTGGGACAATGACCTCCTTTTTTCTGGATGAAAAACCCTTAGTGATGAGGTGTGCCACATAGAAGGATTTCCTGACTGTTGTGGCAATGTGGTTATCGAAAGTGAGACCACTGCCCACCTGTGTCCCTAAGTCTCTCATCACACTTTCGATGTTTAGTGTCCTGCCACCTATGTGGTAATTCATGGGTACATGTTTTTTCCAAAGGAGATAACTATACATTTCTTGGCATTAAGCTTGAGCCCATGGCTCTGGCACCAGGCATCTGTTTCTGTAAGGCCCTTTTGTAGAATATCCACATCATTTGGGGATTCAATAATGGCTCCCAGTTTGCAGTCATCTGCAAACTTTGTTAGCCAGAGTCCATTAGTGTTGGCCTGTACTTCAGAGAAGTAGATGCCAAACAAAAGTGGTCCCAGGACTGAACCCTGAGGTACTCCACTTGTCACTTGTCTGGAGCTGGATTTGGAGTTGGCTACTTCTACAGTCTGGGTTCTGTCAGTAAGCCAGTTGGCAACCCATCGAGTGATGTAGGGATTTATGCCCAGCTTAGTAAGTTTATCTATGATTCCAGAGTGGGGGGTGGTGTTGAAGGCCTTGGCGAGGTCCAGATAGGCTGTGTGGACTGCCTTACCCTCGTCCACAGCTCTGGAGACTGATTCGAAGAAGTCAATCAGATTCAGGAGACAAGATCAGCCCTTCACAAACCCAAACTTCCTTTGGAAGACCTATGTCATGGTACAGAGAAGCAGGCCTGGAGGCAGGGCAGGTTGGCAGTAAGATAATCATTGCCATACCACAACCCCAGCTGTAGCTGACACTGAATAAAACAGCAACATAAATGAAAGAAACAAAAACAACAAAAATATAAAAAGGGGCAGTGATAAACAGAGAGACACAAAAGGAAAATAAATAACACTATTTGGCATAAAAGTTGATGCAAGAGTAAAATGTTGTGATTTTGTGAGATATGCTCTTCCAATATATACGGTATATCTGCTAGAGCAAAAGGTATTACTGCAGGCAGTGCATCACAAGATGCACAATAACATGACAACTAAGCAGTCCCCCTGTGCATATGTGAGGAGAACAGGGAATGCAGTGCAATGGGTGACCACAGGGTGGCAGACTTGGCCTACCACATAACATCCCAGAGGGCAACAAATGGACCATGCCATGGAGACTCATCCACATATAATAAACCATTGGCAATAACATGGGTCCATATGGTTATCAGTCTCTAAATATGACATATTCCACCACCACTAAATGACATAGTCACTCCTGTAAGGCATGTAAAGGGTATGCCAGGTGTAACTGGTACTGTCAGGGGACCTGGAAGTGACAATGCAAGCATAAAGTTGGACAAGTGGTCCGGTACACCCTGTATGGGTGGCAAGACTATGACAGCAGACATAGCGATATAGGGGACCAAACAAAAATATGTAATACAGAGTATGAGACAAGGCACACTGCTGGGACACCAACAGGCAGGCCAGTGATCAGTAAACAGACACTGTTGGCACTCTGCAGACATAAACATGTCAGCCTGAAAGTAAAATATATGTGTGTCAGGGAGTGTATAACAGCAATAGGAAATGTTTCCACTGCTAACAACACTCTAATAATTGAAAATTCTACAGACATATATAATAGATCCATTTATAACATCACCAATATGTACATACCCTTGCACCTGCAAAACCATTCCATATGCCTTTGAAATATCACCCTGCCCTCCTTAATCTCCTAGCAGCTGAAAAGCAAAACAGAAAGTTGTGTGTGAATCAAATATTTCACACGTGGCAATGCAGTTAAGGCTAAATTATAGTAGAATTCACCTAAGTTGAGTACTTAATGTAAAAGTCTGGAGCACATTCCCTGAACTCCTCTTCCCACTGGAAAGGAAGGACATGGAGGTGAATCTTCAGGTCACTGTAGTGATTCATGTACAGCTCACTAGTGCAGGTTATACCCATAGCATTATTCACTACCCTAGAAAGGCAGTACCAGACTTCCACCTTCTACTGTGGATCGTCATAAGAGGCATTCAACCGTTGGTTCTGGTAGTCTCTGTGCAAGAAATAAAGAAAGTTCTTGGACTCTTTCAGGGACCCTGCAACAATTAGCACCTCAAGAAGTTTTTTTATTTTACTTTGTTTATCCTTTGTTAACTGGGTTAGTCCCCTTAGCCTAGTGATCTCTTTTCAGGGAGACCCAAAGTAGTATTTCAGTTACTAGGGGAAATTTGATGAGGGCATCGAGGAATTTCACCTACTCTTTGTTGTTGCAAGTGGGACCCCTTTTGCAGGGGCACTTCCTGTTTCCTTTCCAGTAACAGATACAGCCTGGAGAAACAGGGAAGCAGATGGAAAGAGAAGAAGATAATAGAGTGGTAAGAGAAATGGAGGAGAAAGCAAATACTGAGACCAGAGAATGCGTGCAAGATTCTGAGGAGATGTTTCAAAGAAATCTGTTGGATGGAGATGAGTCATTAAATGGCAGATGTACAATTACAGTACAACCCTCCAGTCGGAATGGTTGTGGGATGATTTACTTAAAGAAATGGTATTGCAAAGAGAGCCAGAAAATGAAGGAAATGTTTCCTAGGGGAGTGACATTATGGAGAAAATACAAAAGGAGACTGCAGAGACAATCCTGAAGAATAGTAGTGAGATGGAAAAGAAGACATATGCACATAAATTAATGAAAGCAAAAGAGCAACAGCAGAAAAGAAGGCAAAATAAAATTTAAAAAGAAGTACATGGTAAAGAAGACAAAGAAATGGACAGATTTGATGTGTGGGACGTAAAAGCATGTGAGGTATGAGCATTTATTATTATTGACAAATATATTTTGTAACATTATATTTGAGGCTTTTTTTTTCCAATGGAGAATTTTTCTTGGAGAATATGAAAAAAGAAAGACTGTAACCCAAGGAATCATCTTTATGTCATAAAAAAATTTAACAGGAAAAAAAAATTCATGTACAGTTCCAAACAGAGGTGGAAAGAGAGACTTTGAAAGGACATTTGAAAACTTTATGTAAAGAAGTACTAGACATTGCAAAAGTTTATGACAAAAGAGGTTTGTGGACTGGTGGATGGGATTTTAATACTGTGCTAAAAATACAAAGAGAAAAAAAATGATATATGTGCCAAACATGATAAATGTGGAGGGGAATAGCGGTGTTGTAAAATACTGGGGACAATCCAAAACATGTTTTTTGTGGAAAAGTAGGACATATGATAAGGAGCTGTGATAAATGAAAATGTTATATTTGCGGGGAAATAGGACATGATGCAAAAAAAAGTGAACTGATATTTTATAAATGTAACAAAATTGGAAATTTATGGATGGATTTTAAAAATAAATTAAAATAACAGTAATGAAAGGAAGAAGAAAGAGAAGAAAACAAAGAGAAGAAATTTTAGAAGCAGTAGAAATAGAAGAAAAAATAGATGATAAACAGGACATAGAAAAGGTTCTGAAATAAGTGATGAATAAGACATAAATTGAGAGTTTGTAAAAGAAAAAATCTAGTAGTAAAAGAAAAAGAAAATTTAAAGGGATAAGTATAAAAATAAAAAAGAAAGGAAATGAATGACAAAGAATACATACAGCTAATGATTGGGGGTTGTTATAATGGTTCAGGTGTTTGACTCCCAGACACAAGGTACAGTGTTTGATTCTCACCTTTGTGAGCGAAATTGGCTAGGCTCAGAAGGGCCTGTTAAGAAAGCTAGCCTAGTAGCTATGAATTTATAAATCTATGGAAAATTAAATTTTTAGAGTGATTTCTGTAAATGTGAAAAGTATTAAGAATATAGTAAGAAGAACAGAGATTTAGGAGTGGTGTAATACATGTGACGTAGATGTAATTATATAAGAAGACACACTATTTTTAACAAATTAAGAAATATTACAGAGAAACTATGGGGAAGAAACATAATCTAGAATTTGGGAAAGGAGATGTGTTCTGGAATAGCTGTATTCAGTAGAACTACAGTAAAGATATTAGTTACATAACTTTATCAAAAATGGGAAGAATAACTATTGTAGATTTATAATGGAAAGAACAACTATTAGAATTATAACATTATATGCTTATACTAATTGTACAGAAAGGGAAAGCATATTTCATCAGATTTTAGACTGTGTAGTGATAAATATGAATATTATAATAACAAGAGACTTTAACTGTGATATAAAAGGCGAGCATAAAAAGACAAGAAATGATATAAGAAAATGTTAGAAGTTCTAAGATGCGGTAAGTTAAAACCTTGGGATAAAAATTTATGGACTTACACCTGAAGGGCTAAGAATTCCACTTCTTTTAACATCTGCAGATGACATTATAATAATTGCAAAAAACAAATTTTGGATAAAAGAAGTAATAATTTACACTCATGAGTGTCTAGAGGTGATAGCAGCTGCTTTAAATAAAGAGAAAAGCACAGGTTTAGGCGATATAGCAAAGATATGGGATATATATTTAACAATGAAAGAAATTTCTGCGTTAGATATAAAATTTAGGAATAATGATGTAAGTAGAATTCAATAGGAAAAACAATATAAGAAGTCAAATAAATCTGTCTTTTCTGGAGAACATATAAATAAACATTCAGAAAAAAATGCTTATTTGATAAAGTTAATACTGATGAGAAAATAGCATTCTTAACAAGTGTATTTCATTTGTCAACAGTATTTGAAGAGGAATTATTGCAGATAATGTTTTCATTTATATGGGGTTCTAGGTTAAACCCAGTAAAAAGAGGAGTTTGTATTTAAATAAATAGGAAGGTTTGGGGTTAATTAACTCCAGTGATATGGCACCCCAGATGGCTGCACATTGGGTAACAGCTTAATTTCAGCTCTCCCAGTGTGAAAACAGAAACTCAGAAAAGATGACCAGTGAACTCATTTTTGTGGAGTAACTGCCTGGATGTCAGCAAAAAAAAAAGAAATTCAGAGAAGCTGAAAGAAAATAAACCACAAAAGGTGAGGGAAAAACACTGACTGTGAAGAATTCTGCAACTGTCCAGCAAAAAGCAGTGCAAGCTCAAGCTTTGGCACAAGGCATGACTTCCAGTAACATAGAGGAAACAAATAAGTCAAATGTACTCAGAGTTGATTAACACAAACAAAACACTGATGGAGTATATCAACTCAAATAACAAAAGGCTGGATACAATGGAAGAATCTTTAAATAGATACTCATATGAGATGATAAAACTGTAAGAATTGGAGGTCAAAATGAGGAAAAGGTGATCTGAATATGAGACTGCTCAACAAGAGTTGTTTAAAAAAATAATAGAATTAGAGGACAGAGCATGCAAAGAGAACCTGAGGTTATTTGCTGTACCAGAGAAGCTGGAAGAAACAGACTGTATTAATTTGATGAAAGCACAAATAAGCAACTGGACTGTTATCCCACAGCAGGAGCTGCTAATTGAAAGGGCACATCATGTGTATTTTCCAAAACTGGCCATGAAAAAGCAACCTAGACCTTTGATAGCAAAAATGCAATCTTACCAGCAGAAGAGGTTGATTCTCACAAAATAATGGCAGAAGAGGAGTACATTTATTCCACTAATAAGGGAATGCTGAGAAGAAGGCATGAGATTCAAACTGCTGTATCCAGCTCTCTTCAGAATATTCTTTCCTGGAGGGACAAAATCATTTTTGATGCATAACATGCTAAGGAGAAAATAAAAAAGTTTGTTCAAGAAAAAGTGAGCTGTGAAACAGAAGTAGATTCTGTTTCTTGTTCTTCTTGTAATAAAGATCACAAAAATACTTTTTTCAACAGAAAATGCTTGAGAGACAGAAAAAAGCACAAGAGTTGACTAGAAGATCCAAGAGTATGTTGGAAAAGAAGCAAGAGATTGGATTTGGGAGATGCAGATAAACAGGAATAAAACCAACAACACAAAAATTGACAAAAAATTAGGGATTATAAAGCACTAATTATATTTGCGAAACATGACAGAACAGGAAAACCTGAAAATATTGGATTTTTTTGACTTTGTTAAACTTGTAGGGGACTCTAAAGCATATGCATTACTTCATATCATTAATGTTTGGAGGAATACTTAGGAGAGGGGAAGAGGAAGAAAAGAGTTAACTGTAAGTAAAACAAACTTTTGTTCTTAATAATATTTGTATAGTTCATGTTATCTGCATGCTATAATGCAACATTTTCTCAGTTATTTTCAAGTGTAATAGAGATACTAAAGTAAACAGGTGCCCCTGTTTTTTTCCTTCTTTACTCTTTGTCCTTCTTCACTTTTGAGAAATGTAGGCACTGCAATATAAAAAAAGAGAAGAAAAGTCTGTTCAAAAGAGTATGATACAAGAAAAAAATGATGTAATTTTTCTATTTCTTGCACAAGGGAATGGCTGGATTAAGGCTTTTGGCTTTATCTAGTAACACATTTTAAGAGAAAGCAAATAAATAAAAAAGAACATTGAATACAATAGAGCTCTACTCTAACAAATAAATAAATACTTGTAGAAGCAGCTCTGTATCTGGTTCTCATGTCTCCATGGAGACAATCTGATAAAGACCAAAAAAAACAGAATATTTCTTTCTTTTAATGGCTTTCTTTCAATGGCTGGGAGATAATGCTTTCTGAAAGCATTCAAGTGTTTCATTATAGGAGAGCAATAAAGATAAGACAAAACCAGACAGCATAGGCTGTGCCATACATATTAGCATGAATAATCTTCCTTTTAGGTTAATTCAAATCTATGAGTGTGGCTGTCAGTTTGGGACAATTGCTCCTATTAGGAAGGTAAAACTTCAGTATTTGAAGATGTACATAGTTTTTTGTGTTAATATTAAGTTAATCATTTTTGGGGGTGTATTGGGGTGTATTTGTTTTTTTGTTTGTTTTTTTAAGGGCTTTCAATAAAACAAAACGTTTTGTAAGATGTTACATAGGTTCAAATGGATATGACAAGAAACAGCTGCATAAAAGGTCAACCTGCCAAACATTAGTGTATGCATGTAACACAAATGCTGGAACTAGATACTTCTCAAAAAAACTGTTACAAATAAAAGGTGGGAATAATAACTTTTTAACATAATGAACCTTTCGATAGTATCTTTAAATGTTAATGGTCTCACAGATATATACAAAAAAAAGAGTAGTGACTATCTTAAAAATGTAGAGTGCAAATAGGTATGCTACAGGAGATACATTTGGAAAGAACTGAACATGTGAATGGGGTTCCTATTACATTATCAAATCACAAAATGCCGAACGGCCAAATACTCAAAACGTCCATTCATCGAAGTGTGTTTTGTGGGGTCGCGGTATAGTGGGGAACAGAATCTTTGCCCTTTCCCCACTGTAGTGCAACCTTGGAGTTGGTATATATAATTGGGTCTACTACAATAGATTGAAATTACACTATTTCAAAATATGATAGTAGTGTCCCACTAACACGAAAGTGCACTTTCACGAAAGTCAATAAGTCGAACGGGACATTTCCTGCACTGTGGTGCAATAGTGACGGTAGTGTTATAGATCGAAATTATACTATTTCGAAATACAATAGAAGTGCCCCACTAATGTGAAAAAGCACTTCAACGAAACTGCACTTTCATGAAAGTCATTAAGTCAAACGGGACATTTCCTGCACTGTGGTGTGGTAGTGATGGACCTTAGGGTTAGGGCTTGGGTTTAGGATAGTGGATAGCTAGTAGTACTATCCACTATCCTTAACCCAAGCCCTAACCCTAAGGTCCGTGACTACCACACCACAGTACAGGAAATAGGTCTGTAACTACTGCTCAGTGGGGGAAATACAATTTCCTGCACTGTGGTGTGGTAGTCAGGGGACCTTAGGGTTAAGGCTTGGGTTAAAGATAGTGGATAGCCCTACTAGCTATCCACTATCCATTATCCAAGCCCTAACCCTTCGTTCTAGTGACTTTCGTGAAAGTGCACTTTCGTTGAAGTGCACTTTCGCATTAGTGGGACACTACTATCGTATTTCGAAATATGTAATTTCGATCTATGGTAGTAGACCCATATAATTAGTGGAGGGTGTGGGGGGGCCGCAGCCCCCTACAACAAACTATTCGATGAACGGCCATTTCGAGTATGTAGCCATTCGGCATTTATTGATTCAATAACGTAAATGTGACCCTGTGAATGTGATAAAGATAGGTTTTCAGGATGGTTATTCTGCGAAATACCTGAGACAAAAGAAAAGAGGAGTACTTATATTAATTGCAAGAGGCGCTCCAATACTGATAGAAGATGATAAAAACGATAACTATGGTAAATATGTAGTACTAAGGGGCTACTGGCAAGGGAGGAGGATTACACTGACATGTATTTATAGTCCGCCTAAAACTGCTATAATGGAGTTTAAGAAAATTCTGGGAGAAATAATCAGTTTTCAGCAGGGAATACTACTTATAGGTGGGGACAGGAATTTGATTTGCAGCAGGAAAGATGTGTGTGGGAGACCCAGAAGGGAAAATATAACAAAGGAGGGTATATTTTTGAAGAAATTTATGAAAATATTTGGCATGGAAAATGTGTATTCAGTAGTAGGAGTTCAAAGTAAATTTACGTATTACTCCCCAAGACACAAAAACTGGGCTACACTAGACAGAACTTACATTTCACAGGAACATGTGCATTTAATTGAAAGTTTTGATAGACATGCAATAACTATTTCAGATCATACACCAATAATAACTAAAAAAAAAAGACAGGGTAATGATATAAAAATGAAACACTAGCACTTTTCCCACCTATCTGCTCAAAAGAGAGGAATTTAAGGAATGGGTAGTGGAAATTATTTGGGAGTTATTAGAGAAGACAGATATATCTTCTGAAAATATAGCTAGGGAGTGGGATAAAATTAAAGTAGAGTTTAAAAATAGAGTGGAAATAAAAGAAAGAAGAGATACAGTTAAGAAGCAACAAGAATTATTTAGAGAGACTGGCAAATATTAAGGTATTGCAGAATAGGGGGGAATCTCACAGAACAAGAAGAGGAGCAATTGCAGACTGCTAAGCAGAAAATAAAGGATTACCGCAATAATATGCATGACTTTAGAAAGATTGCTGTTAAGCAACTGCTTTTTGATAATCCCAGAGCACAAACACTTTTAGCACAATGACCCAGGCAGCAGAAAGTAGTAAGGGTTGTCACCAAGCTTAGGGAACCTCTAACAAGGAAGACAACAAGAGATCCTGTAGAGGTACTAGAAATATTTTGCAAATTTTATGAAAATCTGTATAAAGCAGAGAAATATGGACATCAAGAAAAGGTACTAATGGAAATGTTTATAGAAGAATTAAATATGCCAAGGTTAGAGGTAGATGAGACTCAATTACTAACAGTTAAGATAGGAAGAGACGGGATGAAAATGATAATGTATAACCAATCAACAGTAAAGTCCCCAGGAATAGATGGTATTCCTGTGGAAGTTTGGAAGCTAGAAGGGGAAAACTGCTAAAGATTTGGAAGGTTTTCTTTAGCAACAGTTTAAGAGGAGGAGAAGCACCAACGTTCTGGAAGAAAGCAGTGGTGTCTGTAATACCTAAACAGGGTAAAGACCCATCAGATCCAGCTTCATACAGGCCCATTTCAATCTTAAACCATGATTATAAAGTTTTTATGTCTATAATGGTTAAAAGAATGGCAAAGGTCATGCCAAAATTGATAGACAATGATCACTGTGGTTTTGTGGAGGGGAGGCAAACATTTGACAACATTAACAGAACATTGATGGTCCAGAGGGAAGTTGGATGTAAGAAAATACCACTGTTGTTGGTGGGTCTTGATGCAGAGACAGTATTTGACAGAGTAAGCTTGGAGTTTATGAGCAGGACAATGGATTCCCTGATAAAATTATAAGGTTGATAAGGAGGATATATGAGGGATTAGAGGTGAAAATTAAAGTGGGTGGGTTCCTCTCTGATAATTTCTGTTTCAGCAGAGGAACCAGACAGGGGTGTCCTCTTTCTCCTTTGTTACTTACACTATATTTAGAACCTTAACAAATAAAATAAGAGACTCATTAATTCAAGGATATAAGTGGTAAGGTAGTCAAAAAAGAGAGCTCTACTTGCAGCTGATATAATTTTATACCTGATAAAACCAGAAAAGCACATTTTAGTGTTGAGGAACATTTTGAGGCAGTTTCATATCTTTTTGAGATGCAAAATTAATGAAGCTATAACAAAGGCAACAGCTGTAAATTATGCACCCACACACAAATTCGTTTAGCAATATCCATACTTATGGAGATATAATAAAATGAAGTACTTAGGAGTATGGATTAAAAAGGATTCTGGTGTGGCAGCTAAGGATATGTGGGAAGAGACTAAACAAAACATAGTACAAAAACTGAGAAATTTGAAGCTTTGTTGTATGGATATGGATAGCAAACAAGCAGTTAAAATGTTTTTAGTCCATTTAGTTTTATACACAGGTCAAGCATATTTTTATCAACCAGAGGAGAAGTTGTGAAGAGCTAAAGGATTTAGTCTGGGAGAGAAAAACAGCAAGTGTGAAGTGGGATAAGCTGATTCTTCCAAATGAACAAGGCAGTTTAAGTCTACCCGATATGAAGGAGCATTTCAGAGCTACACAGCTAAGACTCCTATACATAGCACAAGCAGAAACCCATAATTCAAAGTGGAAAGGGATGATGATGAAACTGGGAAGGCTCGAGAAACAAGGACAGACTGGGATTTTGGATGCAGATCCTTAAGGAGAATACCAATAACCATGCAGAATATTATATTTATAAAGTAGCAGAAAGTATTATAAGAATTAAGCCAAAACAGGAATGGAGAAATGAGATTCTGTCAATAGGGATGACTGCAATTAGGGATACCGACAATAGGCAAGAGGGGACTGGAATTTATTGGCGAAAACTGATAAAAGAACCAAGGTATCAGGATAAGATAAGAGGGAAAGGTAATAGAATGGGAAGAGGCCAAGATTTTATTTGGACTGTAAGACAGCAATTGCCTTCCCTCTCAAGGATTGATATCAGAGTAAAGGCAAACAGAAAGAAATAGGGGGATACTAAGTAAAAGGCCAGTACTGGTAGAGTTTATAGCAGAATCTAGAACAGAAGCTGCTGTTAAAAAAGGAATAATTCATACAGCATACAAAATATCGTATGACAACTAAAAGAATCAATCAGAGGAGCTTAGAAAGAATTGGGAAGAGAGACTGGATAAGTAATTCACAACGAAACAATGGGGATATATGTATGTCTCCCAAATATGCAACAAAGTCTAGAAGATTTTTTGCTAGGAAGTGTTTACATAGGTATTTTATACCACAAGTAGACTCCAAAGAATTTTTCCTCAGCTGGACAGCAAATGGAGGTGTGATGGGGAAGAAAGAGGTCATTGGGAACATATTTTCTGGGAGAGTAATGAGTTGGCAGACTTTGAAGACTCCCTGCAGACTGCTCTGTCCTAAATCCATGATGAGCAAATTAGTGTAACTAAGGAAATAATTTATTTTTGAGTTATGATACGGAATCGGAATTGCCTAGACATAGTAAGGCCTTGCTGAGACTAATTTTGGGGGCTGCCAAAAAAGCAGTTACTAGAAAATGGAAATCAAAGTCTAAACCAACTTTACTAGAAGAACTGAATACAGTAATAGAGACAAAACAACTGGAATTGGGATCTTTAGAAAAGGATAGGAGTAAATTACATAGGAAAAAAATGGGAATTGTGGGAACAATACATGCAAAGTTGGAAGGAAGTTTAAAAGAAGGCAGGATTTGAATGAGCTATATAATGTTTGATTGACAATGACTGGATAGATTACAAGTGATGTATAATGTTTGCAACTATAATTATGTCAATATAGTTTGTGATGCATAATGTTTGCAACTAAAATTATGTCAATATGGTTTGTTTTCATTTATATAAATGTATGATTGCCTATGTCATACGTGATAATTTAATAAAGATGTTTCTTGTTTAAAAAAAATTAACACAGTGCTATATGCTGCCAGCAAAGCAATGTGACAATATGCAAACACATACCTCTCAAATTCTTAGTACAAGAAATCTGGACAAAGCCCAACAAAAGGGGGACAATGGCCCAAAAATAGCGACATAGTTTAAATTTTACTCTTACAAACTTAGGGAGTTGCTAAATTAACAAGATTTATTTTAACATACATTTTCTGGAGGAAGCGCTTTTGCGCTTGTATACAACTCAGCACAGCTCCTCGTGGTGTCCTGCAGAGTTCAATAAGCAGCAGAGAGTGGAAGAGTGACTTTCCATTGATTTATAAGTATTTTTTCTGGCTTTCTATTTTCGACTGCTGTATTTTGCCTAAAAACAAACTTTTATTACTAAACTAGCTCTGCAAGTTGATTCACTGTATTTCTGTTTGTTTCTAAACTGTTTTGCACTTTAAAAGTTTGTTTTTTGCTTAAATTAATTGGTAGGCTACACACTCAAGTGCGCTAGCCGATTTAAAGCATTTACTGTTTGTTACTGTATCTATTTTCTATCTGTTTGTGAAAAAAAACAAACAAAAAAAAAATATCCTTGTTTTCCCGCATTTACTGAACTAGAATAGTCCAGTCTTCAGATTTTGCTGATCTCTGGGCTGTGTCATAGTTCCTGTGTTGTCCATATCCTTATTTGGATAGGAGGAAGCTTCTTTGTTCACCAGTGGGAGTGGGGAGCACTGAGCAGCCTATTTGTCCCTAAAGGAGTGGTTCCACCCCAGCAACTTGTAGTTTAGTGGCCGTTTTGGGCCATTTCCTAGCTCTTTCTAACCCCCTGCTATAAAGCCCACTTTAGCTCGCTTTTGCGCTTGTATACGACTCAGCACAGCTCCCTGTGGTGTCCTGCAGAGTTCTACAAGCAGCAGAGAGTGGAAGAGTGACTTTCCATTGATTTATAAGTATTTTTTCTGGCTTTCTATTTTCGACTGCTGTATTTTGCCTAAAAAACAAATTTTTATTACTAAACTAGCTCTGCAAGTTGATTCACTGTATTTCTGTTTGTTTCTAAACTGTTTTGCACTTTAAAAGTTTGTTTTTTGCTTAAATTAACGGGTAGGCTACACACTCAAGTGCGCTAGCCGATTTAAAGCATTTACTGTTTGTTACTGTATCTATTTTCTATCTGTGAAAAAAAAAAAAAAAATATATATATATATATATATATATATATATATATATATATATATATATATATATCCTTGTTTTCCCGTCTTTACTGAACTAGAATAGTCCAGTCTTCAGATTTTGCTGATCTCTGGGCTGTGTCATAGTTCCTGTGTTGTCCATAGCCTTATTTGGATAGGAGGAAGCTTCTTTGTTCACCAGTGGGAGTGGGGAGCACTGAGCAGCCTATTTGTCCCTAAAGGAGTGGTTCCAGCCCAGCAACTTGTAGTTTATTGACCATTTTGGGCCATTTCCTAGCTCTTTCTAACCCCCTGCTATAAAGCCCGCTTTAGCACACTTTTGCGCAATTTTGCACGAAGTTGCACATAGCGCAAGCATCGGGCAGCGCCGGTTAATCAAGTTTAAACTATTTCTGGCTCCGCTAAGTCTGCTCTTCAGTTTTTCCCTTAGAACTGCTCTACTTTCAATCTAAACAGTCTATTCTCTATCTGAAAAGCCCAGCACTTGCTCCTAAAGCAATTTTACACAGGTAAAGCACTCTTAAACAAAAAGAAAGCACTACATCCACCTACAATCCCCTTGAGTACCCATTTCCCTATAGGTCCTTTTGACTCAGTTACACAGCAATCCCTTACACTATTCTAGCATGTCGAAGGGTCAATTACTGGCGTCCTCTCCAGTTCAGCTGGTGAATCTGGGAATCTTGATGCAATGTTACAACTGCCTCATGTACACAGACAACCCTCTCCTCCTCCCAACAAATACAAATATATGTGAGAGATGCAACTATATAGCCAAACTGCAGGCTGAGCTCCCTCGACTCAGTACTGGCAAAACCAGTCAGGAGGAGAAGGTAACCACACATACCACAAACCCAGTCTCACATAGACCTATCACATAGACCTATCACAACTACAAACCAAACACATAAACACACAAAAACATACTCGGAGGCTCTAATTAAAAATCTACCAAAACAACAGAGGCCTCCAAAGCAGACATCCAAGCAACCACTACCTCAAAACATAACACATGCAACACATAGTTCACAAAGTCAGTGTGCCAAACAGTCACAGCCCTTAAGGCCAAACAACATGCCTGATACACGTGTAATAGGTGACTCCATAGTCAGACACATTGACGTCCTGCTCACCAGACTGAACAAGGAAAAGGTTACAGTAAGCTGCCCATCGGGTGCTAGAATCCGCCACATAACACAAGCACTCAGGTCACTCCAAAGCAAGTACAAATATGACTCAGTCATTGTCTATGCCGGTGTGAATGACCTGAGATGTACCTCCCTGGACTACATGAAAAGAGACATAGAGGAGCTCCCTGATTATGTAGCCCAGGACGGTATGACCCTGACCCTGAGCAGCATCTTACCCTCACCAAGAATGATGCCACAGTACAAAGACAAAATGATCAGCTTTAACAATTGGCTCAATTTATGGTGTCATTCTAGGGGGATCCAATGTCTGTCTGCTTGGGATGACATGCTTGACAAGCCACGCTGCTTCGCAAGGGACGGCTTGCACCTGTCACCCCTGGGCTTCCGGATATTGACCAAGGCTCTTGCCACTCCGATAGTGCCTTTTTTAGGCAAGGCTCAAAAGACAAACCCACCTCCCTAGAAAACACAAGTGGAAAAAAACTAAGGGTAATGCTGCTCAATGCCAGAAGTCTAAACCTCAAGATGCACTCTCTCAAAGCCTTCCTCAGTATGGAGAACATCGATGTCTGTGCAGTGACTGAAACCTGGTTCAAGGCTCCTGAGAGCACCCCAGCACTACCAGGTTATACCTCATATCATGCTTTTCGGCCTCAAAACTTGGACCAAACCACAAAAGGAGGGGGAGTATCCATATTCATCAAAGATACCCACACCTCCAGGTTAGTGGCAACGCACAAAGCATTGGAGACCATCCATGTGCAACTAACTGTAGGCAAAACTGCCCCACAGTTTGTAGCATGCTACAGACCACCCTCTCAAACTCAGGAACCCCACTCAGCCTTCCTGAAGACACTGGAGAGTATGAATGTCCCTCCATCATATTGGGAGACTTCAACTACCCAAACATAGACTGGGAGCATTACTCAAGCCCCAACACCCTAGCCCAAAGGTTCCTAGAATTCATAAACTCAAATGCGATGGAACAACTAGTCACCACTCCCACAAGAGGAGATAATATACTAGACCTGATCATCACAAACATGGGGACACAATGCTCCACACCGGAAGTATACCTCTCATTGGTGAGATCAGACCATAAACTAATCTCACTGGAAATCCACATCCCGCCCCCACCCCCAGCACAAAAGACCACAGTGAAGAATTTCTCAAAAGCTGACTTTACACTTCTTAAGACTGAAGTGGTATCCTTCAAGGCCCCTGGGCCAGTGGAAACCAGAGCCCACACCGCTGAATCCTTTATAAACGCTTTCTATGGACACCTTCAAGAATGCATGGATCATGCAATCCCAAATAAAACCAAGACCCATTCCCCCAAAGGCAGGCGTCCTGTCTGGTGGACCCCAGCCATTAACAAGCTTTACAACAGGAGGAGGAAGCTACTACATGACAGAGTAAAATCCCCAAAAGGGAAGGCATCTCTGATCAGTACTAGCAAAAAACTACGATCACTCATAAAATCATCCAAGGCAAACTTTGACAGAAAAATCGCAAAAGACACTAAAGACCTAAACTAAACTAAATTAGACTAAAGTTATGTTAGAAACCTGGGTGGAAACTCCCAGATATGCTCATAGTTAGCACAAAATGACAAAAAATACACTGAACCCACAGACATTGCCAACATACTGGCAGACAGGTTCAGTGCAAATCCCCCCCCCCCAAAAGGAGAAATATCTATCCCAGCAGAGTGTAGCCTCCCTGACATCTCAGATGCCCAGGTGAGAGCCGCCCTCTCCAAAGCTAAAAACACAGCATCAATGGGACCAGACGGTATCCCGGGTTGCGTGCTACATGAACTCCAAGCGGAACTATACCCGCACATAAGGCTGCTGTTTAATCTTAGCCTTACTACAGGATACGTACCAAAAGAATGGTGTACAGCAACAGTGGTCCCACTCCACAAAGGAGGTGCTTCTACGGACCCTGGAAATTACCGCCCCATAAGCTTGACGAGCCTGGTCTGCAAAGCTATGGAGAGGATCATTATGGAACTCATAAACAAATACATTGGGGACCTACAGACACTGGATCCTACCCAATTCGGCTTTGTCATGGGCAGATCCTGCCTTTTGAACCTGGTCGACTTTTTTGAAACAGTCACTAAGGCCATTGATGAGGGTAAGGCAGTTCACACAGCCTACCTTGATCTTGCAAAAGCCTTCGACACAATACCCCACTCGGGCATCATAGACAAGCTCACCAGCTTAAATGTAAACCCATATGTCATAAGATGGGTTGCAAACTGGCTCAAGGACAGAACCTACAAGGTCAGAATTGCTGGAGCCATGTCAGACTCTAAGCCAGTCACAAGCAGTGTCTCACAGGGCTCAGTCCTGAGACCCCTCTTGTTCGGCATTTATTTTTCCGAGGTACAAGCAAACATAGGAGGATTGTGGCTGACAAAGTTCGCAGATGACTGCAAACTGGGTGCCATAATTGATACTCCAGTGGACACAAGCATCCTTCAGAAAGGCCTCATAGAAACGGATAACTGGTGCCAGAGCCATGGCCTTAAACTGAACGCCAAAAAATGTATAGTCATACCCTTTGGGAAAAACAAAGTACCCACAAATTACCACATAGGTGGTAATCCATTACGTACGGAAGAAGTAATCAGGGACCTAGGGACCCAAGTTGACAGTGACCTCTCATTTGACACTCACATTGCCAAGGTGGTTAGGAAGACCTTCTATATTACCCACCTTATCATGAAAGGATTCACATCTAGATCAAGAGAGGTCATTGTGCCACTGTACTCTTCCCTTATCAGGCCCATAATTGAGTACAATGCCCCATTTGGGATGTACCTTACCCGACACCTGCAGCAGCTAGAAAGACCCCAAAAGTACCTCACCAAGAGGATCAAGGGTCTCAAACATATGTCATATGCTGCCCGGCTGAAGAAACTCCAGCTCCAGTCAGTCGCATACCGCCTACTCAGAGGCGATCTATGCCTGACGTATAAGGCCATGTCCAATCCGGAATGAATGGACATGCTCCACCTCAGAAAATCCAAATCCACCAGAGCCACGAGAGCGAGAGATTTGAACCTCAACACAGAAATAAATAGGACATGCTGGAGGGACAGATTCATAACCCAGAGGCCCTCTGCACTCCAGAACAGAATCCCAGTCCATGTTAGGCAGAGCCCCTCACTGACTCTCTTTAAGAGAAATCTTGACGAGTGGATGGGAGATCGTAGGTTTACCCCGGGGGTCATCTCTGTGTCACTACTAGACAGAGGCACAGTAAACTAAACCCTAACTGGGCATAGTATTCTCATTCCAAGGGGTGGCGAAAGCCACACACACTGTGGCTAGGCTTATAAATGCCCTAGGGCAGATAGCCTAGTATGAACCTATGAACCTATGAACCTATGAACCTATGAAACTCAAATGTATGTCATTATTTAGTGACATCATTATCAGATCATCCCAGTGATTTTCTAAAAAACCACAAATTTCTTGAGGAACAAACCAAAAATATGAGCCAAAAATCTGGACATTCTGTGAAAATCTGGACAGCTGAGAGGTAACACAAAAGGATGAAGATGCCAACCATATAGCAGTACGTAAATGACTGGTGTTCCAGGGTGATGTATGAAGTGTGAAAAGCATGCTGCTTTGAATGTATGTAGCTTGATTAACCCACAGCTCAACCAACTATTATTCTACAGCATCTCTTGGGACATTGACATGGAGTAACACACCTTCAAATCAAGAAGGGTGACTGACCCAACCAGGGAATTGGCAGTCATTCAGGTGACTTCACATTCAGGTAAACCGCATTGCTCTGCTTTGGTCCAGTATGCACTGTGTAAAATATGTGATTCATTAACCTTAATTGCCTTATTATCACAATTGCCATGGTTTGAGCCTTGAAATTAATACCTGCACAAGGAAGGAATAAAAGTTGGAAATGTCTCAGTTTACATCAAAAACAAACACACCTCCATTGTATTAAGGTTTGTTTGATGGTGTTCATTAAAACAAAAAGTCCTGAAAATATGGTATAGGTTCAAATGGAGATAACAATAAAAGATCAGCCTGCCAAACATTAGTCTGTGCATGTAACACAAAAGCTGAAAACACAGATTCAAAAAAGCTGTTATGTATAATAGGTGGGAACAATAACCTCTTACCATAATGATACACGATCAATATTATTTTGGAGCATAAATGGCCTTACAGGTACAGACAAAAAAGGTAAATATATTAAATTACATTATAAAATGCAGAGTGCCAATAGGAATGCTGCAAGAGACACATTTGGAAATAAATGAATATGTGAATTTGATAATGAGGATTTCAAGATGAATATTGAGCAGAATATCAGGAAAAAAGGAAAAGGGCAATAATTATACTAACTGCTAGAGGAGTGATAGAAGAGGGAAAAGACAATAATGGTAGATTTGTGGTATTAAGTGGCTACTGGCAAGGAAGGAGGCTTACATTCCACCAAAAAATGCTATTATGCAGCTTAAGAAAATTTTGGGAGAAATGATCAGCTTTTAGCAGGGAATATTACTTATAGGTTGGGACTGGAACTTGATTTGCAACAATGAAAATATTTCTGGGGGACCTAGAAGGGAAAATATAACAAAAGATGGGAAGATTTCTTTAGAAACGTATGAAAATATTTGTTATGGAAGATGTGAATTCAGTAGTAGGAACATAGAGAGAATGTACATACATTCCTCAAGTTACAATAACTGGTATAGACTAGACATAAATTATATTTCATAGGACCATGTGCATTTAATTGAAAGCTTTAACACACATCCAATAACTATTTCAGCTCATGCATCAATAAAAACTAAGATAACAATGCAGGGTAATGAAGAGTAAAAATGAGACACTAGTGCTTTCCCACCTACCTGTTAAAAAGAGAGGAATTTAAAGAATGGGCAGTGGAAATTATTTGGGAGTTAATAGGGAAGATAGAAATTTCTTCAGAAGTTATAGCTAGTGACTGGGATAAAATGACAATGGAAGTTAAAAATAGTGTAGAAATAAATGAAAAAGAGATATGGATAAGGAACAATAGGAATTATTTAGAGGGGCTGACAAAGAGTAAAGTATTGCAGAATAAGGAGACTCTCAGAACAAGAAGAGGTGCAACTGCAGAGTGTTAAATTGAAAATAAGTGAGTATCAGATAATATGCATGAGTTTAGAAGAACTGCTGTTAAGCATTTGTTTTTTGATAATAACACCAGAGCTCAAAAACTTGTAGCGCAACAGCTTAGGCAACAGAAAGTTGAAAGGGTTGTCTCCAAACCTAGGTAGCCTATAACAAGAAAAATAAACAGAGATCCTGTACAGGTAAATTTTGGAAATTTTTATGAAAATTTGTATAAAGCAGAGAAATATAGAAATCAAGAAACAGCACAAATGGAAATATTTAGGGAAGCCTTAACTATGCCAAAGTTAGGGATAGATGACACTGAAATATTAACTGCTAACATAGGAGGAGATGAAATAAAAATGGTGGTGTATATTCAATCTACAGAAAAGTCACCAAGAACAGGTGATATTCATATGGAAGTTTGGCAATTAGGAGGGAAGAAAATGATAAAGATCTGGGAGGTTTTGTTTAACAGTATTTTAAAAGGAGAGAAGCACCAACATCTTGGAAGAAAGCTGTGGTGACTGTAACACCTAAAGATGGTAAAGGTGCATCACAGCCAGCTTCATATAGACCTATTTCAATTTTAAACCATAATTATAAAGTGTTTATGTCTATACTTGCTAAAATAATACCAAAGGTGTTGCCAAAATTGATAGATATTGGTCAATGTGGTTTTGTGAAGGGACAGCAAACATTTGACAACACTAATACAACAATTATTATACAGAAGGAAGCAAAATGTAAGAAAATAGCACTGTTGCTGGTGGGTCTTAATGCAGAGAATGCATTAAGGTAAGCTGGGATTTTACGAGTTGGGCAATGGAAGTATTTGCATTCCCCTAATACAATAATAAGGTTAATCAGAAGGATATGTGAGGGATTGTCGACAAGAATTAAAGTGAGAAGGTTCCTCTCTGATAAATTGTGTCTGAACAGAGGAACCAGGCAGGAGTGTCTCCTTTCCCTTTCTTATTGGCAAAGAAAATAAGGGACTCAGAAATTCAAGGATACAATTAATATGGTAATCAAGAAAAGATGGAAAACAATATCATTTTGTAGCTGATAAATCCAGCAAAGGCTGTTTCAGTGTTATGGAACATTTTGAAACAGTTTCAGATCTTTCCATAACATACAATTAATGAAAATAAAACAAAGGCTATAGCCATAAATAATATACCCACACATGAACTAATTCAGCAGTATCCATATTTATGGGCACACAAGAACTATTTAGAAGTATGAATTAAAAAGGCTTCTATTATTATGACTAAGGGTATGTGGGAAGAGAAAAAACAAAAAATAATTCAAAACTGAGAAACTGGAAGCTCCTGTTTAAGGATATGGATAGTGAAATACAAGCAATGAAAATAGTTTTAGTCCCTTTGGTTTTATATACAGGTCAGGCGTATTTTTATCAACCAGAGGAGAAGTTATGGACAGTAATTAATAGAGTTGAAATAATTTATCTGAACAGGAAAGAGGGCAATTGTTAGGGTGGATAAGATGATCCTTCCAATAGAACATGGCTGTTGAGGATTACCTAATTTGAAGGGAATTTTTAGAGGTGCATAGTTAAGGCTCATGCACATAACTCAAGCAGATAATGAAGCAGGGAAGGGGTTCAAGAAATAAAAAGACAGAGTAGGATTTTGGATAAGGACAGTTAGACTGAGGGTATTCTTAGTGAGTTCACTATAGTACATTAAGGTAGAATAACAGGCCTTCAAATATTGAGTCAGATTTGTGTTTTTATGTATACATTCAATTTCAAGGAAAGACAGTCCAGTAGAAAGGAAAAGGTAACCTTGCTAGCTAAGTATGAGATGTGCAGAAATAACAGTTTCAATGAAAGCTAAAGAATGTTCCTTTCTCAAGGTAAAAGATATGTGTGCTTGCAATGGAATGCTAGATAAAGAATAGACAGGCACTGTCAGACACATGCCAGACAAGGCTTGAAAACCAACACTAAACAGGCATGTAAAACATTAGAGGGTTTTTGTATTATTTGGAAATTCTTCAAACATGGTCAGGGGAGTCAGTAAGTTAATTTTGGATGGATATGAAAAGGAGCTTTGCAGAACAAACACTAGAGCCTGAGTATAGAAGTCAAGTCAAATATCCATACTATTCAGGAAAAAGACTGCTTCAGATGGCATTATTCAGGAGAATCAGAATATATGTGCAGAAAATTTAGATATATTTATCAGCACTGTTACTGTTAGCCGGCATTCCAGCATTTCTATAGACTATTATTGTTTAGCAGCAATGTTATGGGAGACAGTATTCAGATATTGTTAAAATCTACTAAAGCATTTCTAAACCAAACTACAGCATGTGCAGAATTAATTCTGAAAAATAAAAAAGACTTGGCCCATAAAGGAGAGACTGACACCTGTTCAACATAAGTTTGGGTAATTAACAAAGACATTCATTCCAGTCTCACTTCAGTTGTTTCCAGTTAATTCCAGTACACTACAGTCTTGTCAATTCTTTCAATGGTGAGCCTACCATCAATGGAGGGGACAACAGTTAAAGTAAGTCCCAAAACCCTACAGCAACCTTGTCAACAGTTAGACTATGTGCATTCTACGGCACAGACTTCAGGACAAAGTAAAAGCAGTCTCTGACACTTTTGTCCAGTCTATCAGTAACTACAAGAGAAGTTTTTCGTAACAGACTTTTCAGCAGCACACCTGTGTTTTTCCAGATGGGAGACTTTGAACTCCACAGAGAATAAGGCCACAGACAACAGTACTACAGTTACTTATTACAGAGCAGACCTCCTTAAAATGGAGAGCATTGACATTTGTGCTGTAACACAGACCTGGTTCAAGGCAGCAGAAAGCAACCCTGCACTACTAGGCTAGAACTCATTCCACACCTTTCAGCCCCAGAACTTGGACCGAAGCTGCAAAGGCGGTGGTGTTTCCATATTCATAAAGGATCTGCACACCTCCAGACTGGTAGCCCAACATAATGCATCTGAGATACTTCATGTGCAGCTAACACTGGGTAAGACAGCGATTCAGATTGTAGCCTGCTATAGGTCCCCAACCATGTCCCAAGACTCACACTCCACGTTCCTAAGCACCCTGGAAAATATTAGGGTCCAACCTAACACTCTCATAGTGGGTAACTTCAAGTACCCCTCCATTAACTGGGAAAACTAGTCATGCACCAATACACTTGTCCAATACTTTCTGGAATTCATAAATTCCAATGCTCTGGACCAGCTCGTTCTTACCCCTGCTAGAGGTAGCAACATCCTTGACCTGGTCATTACTAACATGGCCAGCTGTTGCTCTACACCAGTAGTCAACTCCTCCCTGGTTAGATCCAACCACAAACTAATCATCTTGGAAATCCACATCCCTCCCACCCCCCCACAAAGGTAACCACCATGAAAAACTTCTCCAAAGCTAACTCTGGGCTCCTAAAATCAGAGGTGGCTAACTTCACAGCACCCATGTAAATGGAGAATAGTTGCATGACCGCCGAATCATACATCAATGCACTGTATGAATACGTACACAGATGCATGGATCTCACCATACCCAGTAGAGCTAAGACGTTCTCCTCAAAAATAAAAGGAAGCCAATCTGGTGGTCCCCTGCCATAAAAAAACTCTACAACAGAAGGAGGAAACTGATGCGAAATAATGTGAAGTTCCAAGACTGAAAAAACTCCCTTATCAGCCTCAACAAAAGGTTGAGATCCCTCATCAAATCCTCTAAAGCTAACTATGAAAACAGAATTGCAGCAGATAGTAAAGACAACCACAAGGCCTTCTATAGTTATGTAAATAATCTCAACGGCAATACCCAGATTTACTCTGAGCTACTGCACAATGGTACCTCCTATACTGAGCCAACTGATATTGCCAATATACTAGCCGACAGATTCAGTGCTAACTTTACCCCTCTCTCCCCCCCAAAAAGGACCAATCACAATACCAGTTAAAACAACACTGTCCAAGGCCAAGAATACAGCTTCTATGGGACCCTACAATATTCCTGGCTATATTCTACATGAACTAAAGAGTGAACTGGCACCTCACCTGTGTGCCCTGTTCATACACAGCCACACTTCAGGCTTTGTCCATACTGAATGGCGCACTGCTACAGTCATCCCTCTCCACAAAGGAAGAGCAACTACAGACCCCAGGAATTATTGCCCAATTAGCCTGACAGGTCTGCTATGCAAAGCTATGGAATGCATCACCATGGACCTAATAAACAATTATATAGGAAATCTCCAAACTCTGGATCCTACACAGTCTGGTTTTGTGAAGGGTAGATCATGGCTGCTCAACTTGGTCGACTTCTTTGAGTCAGTCACCAAAGCTGTGGATGAAGGCAAGGTGGTTCATACAGCCTACCTTGATCTGGCCAAGGCCATTTATACCATTTCCCACTCAGGAATCATAGAAAAACTCAGTAAGCTTGGCATCAACCCCATATCACTAGGTGGGTTGCAAACTGGCTCACAGATAGAAGCCACAGTATGAAAGTAGCTGACTCCAAGTCAGACTGCTGACCAGTCATGAGTGGAGTCCCACAGGGTTCGATGCTGGGTCCTCTCCTGTTTGGTATCTACTTCTCTGAAGTCCAGGCCAACATGAAGGGACTCCAGCTGACAAATTTCGCAGACAATTGCAAGTTGGGAGCTATTATTAACTCCCCAAATGATGTTGACATCCTACAGAGAGGCCTCAATGACACCAACGACTGGTGTCAGAACCATGGCCTTAAGCTCAATGCCCAAAAATATGTCATCCCCCTTGGGAAAAACCCAGTCCCATTGAATTACCATATTGATGGTAGTCCACTGAACACAGATGGCATTAAAAGAGATCTGGGAACACAGGTTGACAGCAACCTCTCTTTTGACTACCACGTTGTCACTGTGATCGGAAAGTCCTTCTATGTGGCACATCTCATTACTAAGGGTTTTGCATCCAGGAAGAAAGAGGTCATTGTCTCCCTCTACTCTTCCCTCATTAGGCCAATCATTGAGTACAATGTCCCATTTAACATGTTGCTCACTAGACACCTGCAACAACTGGAGAGGCTGCAAAAGTACCTCACAAAGAGAATCCTAGGCCTTAAACACTTGTCCTGTATGAACAGACTCAAAAAACACCAACTATTCTCTGTCTCATATCACCTACTTAGATGCGATCTCTGCTTGACTTACAAAGCCATGTCTGACCTAGCTCTGTTAGAAATACTACATCTAAAGAAATCCCAATCCCTCCACACTACATGCTCCAGAGACCTCATTACCATAATCAACAGAACATTCTGGAGGGACAGGTTCATAACCCAGAGACTGCCCATGCTATGGAATAGACTTCACATACATGTCAAGCAGAGCACCTCACTGGCCCTCTTCAAGAGAAATCTTAATGAGTGGATGGGAAATAGAAAACTCACCCCAGGGATCACTTCAGAGGCTCTACTCAACAGAGGCACTAATAACTAAGGTCAGGTGGCATGATGCCAGGGTAATCCCATGGGCTAGGCTTGTAAAGGCTCCATGGCGAATAGCCTAATACACACCTATGAACCTATAAGAAACTTCATATAGAAAACAGTCAGAGCAGATGACATACAGTAATTGCAGCTGGTAGATTGCAGAGCACCACTGTTTATTCAAAACATTACTTCAGGAAAGGTGTCAAAGAGCATCAACAAATCAGCAGTACTTCAGAAAATCTACAAACCTCAACAGTGTTCCCTCACATACTTCACCATCTCCACAAACTTTCAAGTTTCCAGTGTGACGTCACACAGCCAAAAATCAAGAAAAAGCTTAAAAAGCTGCAGATGACAAGACACATTAATCATAAAGTTACATATGAGCATTTTAGCTAAATTAGACAGTAATTATTAGAAAAGTATAAATATTTTGGTTAAATTATATAAATATGTCAAACAATACTTCTACAGTAAAGACATAAGTAAATGTTTGGTTTAAAGATAAAAATGGGTAAAGCACTCTAAAAAGACTGTGATCCAGAAATGTTCTCTTCCAGCTATCACCTTACTTTCCACCTTAGGTCAATTTAAAACTAGACTCAAACAACATTTCTCACTTAACTGGCTATGTCACTGTATCAAGCCTGGCTAATTCCCTCTAGAATGTGTAAAAATCTGTTAACCAGCTTACTGTCTAATTTAATTTAATCCTGACTTACACTTGGGATAAACTCTAACCTGTTGAACTTGTTTAACTTGCTTACTTATGTAATCTCTGTAAATAGTCTGTTTGAATTATGCAATGCTGGTATTATGTAATGCTGTATCTGCTTACCCTTGGAGCTTTTCTCCCCGGGCCTCCGCTGAAAGTGGACATGCATCCAGTCGGACTATCCCAGTCAACAAATGTAAAATAAAAATAAAAAATAAATAAAGCTAAAGGTTATTAGTTAAGGAATGTTACATCTTTCCAGACACAAAAGGATTAAGTCACAGAAGCACACTGCAACAGATAGCATTATCTCATGATTCACAGAATGAGTCAGCTTCTGTCAGTAATTCTTAATGGTATTCAGAAATCAGTGCAAATGTAGCACATGTAGTTCAAGACACAGAGTTAAGTTGTAGTACAATTTCAAATACAAATGTTCAGACTGTAATAAATTCTAGTTTACATGCAATTCAAAGTACAGAGTTAAATTGCAATATGTTAAATACAGACATAAACACAATCAGTGCATGTAATATGCAAATTTCAAAACAGTGTAAAAACTTTGCTGTGTGGAATATTTTCAATTGATATATATCTATTTAATCACTGTATAATAATAAGATCAGATAATGGTAGTAGAAGAAGCGAACTTAAACTTGTCTTAAGTAAAAAAATAATTTGAAATATTATACAGAATTACTAAGTACTCAAAAGTAATCCAAGCAGGGTAGACAATCTGTTTCCAATTAAAAATCCTTTATTAAATACACAGACAAGTGATCCAAGTAAAACAAAAACAACAGAATAATAGTTTCATTACAAGCTTTCTAACTATCTATATACTTTTTTTATCAGGTACGGTAGTGGCTTATTGTGCTGTAAAACACAGTGTATTGGTATGCAAGTTAAATTCACATCCCATCCCCCATCAGTGTGACATTTGAGCTGGTCCTGCCCAACTCAGTAGCTGTCATAATAATATAACCCTTATGTATGTTAAATAAAAATGAATAATGATGTGGTACCTCTTATTAACCAGATTATTAAGTCTGTGATTTTATCCAAGACAATACACTACATGGCTGGAAAAATATAAACCTTATTAAACCTTAGACAACATATATGCAGGGTAGTCATACATGGCCACTGCAGCGATGATCATTGTAATGCATGAGCAGTAACATGACATCACAAATGGCTTTGTTAATATACAGTAGGTAGCATGCACCAAGGGGGGGGGGGGTCTATCCTGCAAAGGCAACAAGCCAGAAATTATGTTGGTCACATGGGCATCCCTTATCCACCTCCAGTGGGGAATGTCTATAGAAAGGTTGAAGTCCTGTAGTGCCATATCCTCCACACATGTTGCCAGTATTGATAGTGTGGCAGACTGCAGGATGGTCTATGTGCTGGTCATCCATGTCACATGGTCCAATGTTCATGTGAGTGAAGCACACCATTCATGCACCAGCTATTGAATGTGCCAATGACATTCCTCAGAGGGGACATTCCCAAGAATGGAGGCATGCACACTTGGTGTTTATATGTACTGAGGGTATCATGGACTTCTTATAGCAATGCAAGTATAGTATGGCAACATCTGCAGGGCAGTGTCAACCCACACGCAATCTGATCAACCCCCCCCCCCACACACACACACACACACACACACACACACACACACACACACATCTCTAGACACCTATTCCATATCAGAGAGATTACACTCTTTGCATAGTCTTCCTTGCTTGACACACTCTCATGATCACATGTGCATCCACATCATTACTCACCCCCAACAGTAACCATTGCCAGTCTCTGTCACTATGACTCTCCCCACCTGTCCATATGATGACAACTGCACCCTGCCTTCAGTGCTCTGTTACCAGTGTAGCTCATGTTTAATGCACAGTCTGGGCAGTGCATGCACCATATAGCATAACCTGGTTGCAGTATAGCATGTATTGCTGTTATTGTTTGCTACGCATAATCTGGCCTATAGCTGAAACCCAAATACTCCTTCTTAGCCAGTGCCATGAAATACTGACCAGTGTCGGTCTTGCACGGTCATCTCTAGCAGCAGGGTCTACCTCCTCAAGCTCTTTACCAGGTCCCTCCTCCACTGCTGGCTCTGGCTATTCCTTCCACCAATGACAATACCCTGCTGTATTTATCTGCATACAAGTGTGTTGTGTAACATTGTACATATGGCAAATATCTTGTAGATTTCTGAAGCATACTGCAGTGTACCACTGGAGGCATCTATGCAGCAGAAATAGCCTGCATTTAAATTGGAACCTGTGTTCTGAGAGACAGCCTTACAAGATTATCTGCACATATACAGAGCTAAGTATATTTTTCTTTATTATAGAGTTTAATTGTTGCTTAGATACTGATCTGCAAATATACAGAGCTGAGTATATTTTTCTTTATTATAGAGTTTAATTGTTGCTTAGATACTGATCTGCAAATATACAGAGCTGAGTTTATTTTTTTGGTTTTATAGTTTATACTGTTAGTGGTTGCTCAAATCTCTGCTGAAACTGTCTTCCCCAGCCCCACCCCAATTTTATGCCTTGTCTTCAGCTGATATAACTGTTTTTTTATAGCTTGTGTGTGTTACCTAACTCAAGGTTCCCTTAATTTGACCTGTTAATAACAGTCTGCATTTAAATTGGAACCTGTGTTCTGAGAAACAGCCTTTCAAGATTATCTGCAAATATACAGAGCTGAGTATATTTTTCTTTATTATAGAGTTTAATTGTTGATTAGATACTGATCTGCAAATATACAGAGCTGAGTATATTTTTTTGGTTTTATAGTTTATACTGTTAGTGGTTGTTCAAATCTCTGCTGAAACTGTCTTCCCCAGCCCCCCACCCCATTTTCTGCCTTGTCTTCAGCTGATATAACTGTTTTTATAGCTTGTGTGTTACCTAACTCAAGGTTCCCTTAATCTGACCAGTTAATAACAGCCTGCATTTAAATTGGAACCTGTGTTCTGAGAGACAGCCTTACAAGTTTATCTGCAAATATACAGAGCTGAGTATATTTTTCTTTATTATAGAGTTTAATTGTTGCTTAGATACTGATCTGCAAATATACAGAGCTGAGTATATTTTTTTGGTTTTATAGTTTATACTGTTAGTGGTTGCTCAAATCTCTGCTGAAACTGTCTTCCCTAGCCCCCACCCCCATTTTCTGCCTTGTCTTCAGCTGATATAACTGTTTTTTTATAGCTTGTGTGCTACCTAACTCAAGGTTCCCTTAATTTGACCTGTTAATAACAGCCTGCATTTAAATTGGAACCTGTGTTCTGAGAGAAAGCCTTACAAGATTATCTGCAAATATATAGAGCTGAGTATATTTTTCTTTATTATAGTTTAATTGTTGCTTATATACTGATTTGCAAATATACAGAGCTGAGTATATTTTTCTTTATTATAGAGTTTAATTGTTGCTTAGATACTGATCTGCAAATATACAGAGTTGAGTATATTTTTTTGGTTTTATAGTTTATACTGTTAGTGGTTGCTCAAATCTCTGCTGAAACTGTCTTCCCCACCCCCCCTCCATGTTTTTGGTTTGTAGTTAAATTTGGTTGCTTTTGCAGTGCCCGCCCCACTGTAGATTTGATCTAGGACACTCCCCCAGTCTCATCTCTTTACCGCATTCTACCTAATAAACCCTTTCTGCACTTGCTTTTACTCCTTTTTAATTTAATTGCATTTTTCAAACTGTGTGTGGTCTAATATTGCTACATACTCGTGTGCTAGCTTGCACTGCATGTGAATTGTTTTTACTACTGTTTTTGCTACTTTTCTGAAAAAAAAACTGTAAGCCTGTTTCCTATCTTTCCTGTAACTAGTGTTCCAGATACAGATTTGCTGTATCCAGGACTGCTTGTAAACTTCTGACCCCCCCCCCAAGCCTTTCTGTGTTGGAGGGAAGCCTTCTAGCTTATCAGTGGGAGTGGTAAGCATTAGGTAACCTGTCTACCACATAAGCAGTGGTTCTGGCCCAGAATTTGTAGTTATCGGCCATTTGGGCAATCTTCCATCTCTCTCAACTTTCTGATTTGAAAGCCTGCATTTGCACTTGTTTCTGTAACTCATCTAGTGCAGTTACAGAGTCTTAGTTTTAGCATTTAAATTTGCTTATTCATACTCAGCACTTGTCCAGAACGTGTAAGCACTAAATAAGCTACTAATTACTATAACACTTAATCTTCCTCATTACCTAGAGGAAAACAGTTTTTGTACTTACTTGTCTCACTGGCATTGAGAAAAACAGCTCTTGTACTCACTTTCTTCACTTATCTAGAGGAAAATAATTTTTTTTTCAGGCATGTCCAAGTGTCAGCTCCCAGTGTTCTCCCCTGTCTATCTGATGAATCTGGGCATCTTGAGTCAATGTAGAAATTGCCTCATGTACACAGACAACCCTCTCCTCCTACCACCCAACACTACAACATGTAAGAGATGCACTTATCTAGCCAAATTGGAGGTAAAGCTCTCTCCAACCAAGACTGAACCTGACAGTCATGAGGAGAAGGTAAACATTTGCACCATACCGCACTCATCACATAGTCTCACTACATCTACACCACCAAAATCCACACATAGAAACTCAAAAATATTCATGGAGGCTCTCAATAATAATCTGCCTAAGCAACAGAGACCTCCAAAGCAGAAACACAAGCAAAAACGATTCCCCAACACAACCCAAATGACACATAGCCCACAGACTCAGTGTGCCACTCAAACACAGCCAATAAGGCAAAACAACATACCTAGCACACTAGTCATAGGTGACTCTATAGTCAGGCACATTGATGTCCCACTCACCAGGCTAAACAAGGAGAAGGTTACTGTCAGCTGCCTGTTCGGTGCCAGGATCCACCACATAACCCACGCACTCAGGTCACTCCACAACAAGTACAAATATGACTCTGTCATTGTCCATGTTGGTGTGAATGATCTGAGACGTACCTCCCTGGACAACATGAAAAGAGACATGGAAGAGCTCTGCAATCTTGTAGCCCAGTCAGGTATGACCCTAGCCCTGAGTAGCATTCTGCCATCACCCAGAATGATACCGCAGTACAAGGACAAAATGATTGACTTCAACAATTGGCTAAGCTTCTGCTGTCATTCTAAGGGGATCCAGTATCTGTCTGCTTGGGATGACATGGTCGACAGACCACGATGCTTTGCCACAGATGGCCTGCACCTGTCGCCCCTGGGATTCTGGATACTGGCTAAGGCTCTTGCTGCCCCTATAATGCCTTTTTTAGGCAGGGTTCAAGTAACAAATTCACCACCATAACAGGAACAGGCAAGCAAAAACTGAGGGTAATGCTACTCAATGCTAGAAGTCTAAATTTCAAAATGCACTCACTCGAGGCACTCCTTAAAATGGAGAACATTGATATCTGTGCAATGACTGAGACCTGGTTCAAGGCTGCAGAGAGCACCCCTGCACTACCAGGCTATAACTCATACCACACGTTTCGGCCATGTAACCTGGACCGAAACACCAAAGGTGGAGGTGTGTCCATATTCATTAAGGATATCCACACCTCCAGGCTAGTTGCTCAGCATAATGCCTCCGAGGTTATCCAAGTGCAACTAACTCTTGGCAAAACTGCAATCCAAATTGTAGCTTGCTACAGATCCCCCACCATGCCCCAGGATTCCCACTCCTCTTTTCTTGATGTACTGGAAAATATTAGGGTTCAACCAAACACCCTAATAATGGGCGACTTCAACTACCACACCATTAACTGGGAAAGCTACTCATGTACCAACTCCTTACCGCAACGCTTTCTGGAATTCATAAACTCCAATGCCCTAGATCAACTTATCCACACCCCCACCAGGGGCAACAATATCCTAGACCCAGTCATTATCAACATGAATGACCAGTGCTCCACACCTGAAGTCAACTCTTCGTTGGTCCGATCCGACCATAAGCTAATCACCCTTGATATCCACATCCCACCCCCACCCCCTCATTAAAGAAACCACAGTAAAAAATTTCTCCAAAGCCAACTTCATGCTTCTTAAGACAGAAGTAGCGAACTTCATGACACCCATGCAGATGGAGAATATAGTTACAATTGCTGAATCCTACACAAATGCACTCTATAAGCACTTACATGAGTGCATGGATGGTGCTATCCCAAACAGAACCAAGACGCAATCCTCCAAAAAAAGGAAGTCAATCTGGTGGTCCCCTGCCATAAACAAACTGTACAACAGAAGGAAGAAACTGTTGCAAAAGAGAGTTAAATCCCATGAGTGGAGGAGCTCCCTGGTCAGCCTCAGTAAAAAGCTGAGATCCCTTATAAGATCCTCCATAGCTAGCTATGAAAATAAAATCGCCACTAATTCCAAGAACAACCAGAAAGCATTCTATAGCTATGTCAAGAATCTCAATGGCAACACCCAGATCTGCTCTGAGTTACAGCACAAAGGCACGAAAAGTACAGAACCAACTGATATTGCCAACATCCTGGCAGACAGGTTCAGTGCTAACTTTACCCCACCTCACCCCCTAAAGGGCCCATATCTATACAGGGTACAGGTGCCAGAGTACAAGAACAAAGGGGGCATTCAGAACTGTGGACAGTACAGCGGTATCAGATGCCTGTAACGCTGCATGAAAGTTCTGGGGAGGGTGACTGATAAAGGAATACACAGAGCAGTAGAAGATAAGATGGAAGATGAGTAGTTAGGATTCAGATCAGATGCAGCACAACCAACCCGACATTTGCAGTGAGACAGATAGCGAAGAAGAATCTATAGATGAGGATAGAGTCCAACTGATCAGACTTGGAGAAAGCATAAGACAAAGTCAAAAGATGTGGTCAGGCCTGCAATGGTCTGAAGTCCTGAAAACATTGCAAGAATTTATGCAGGCTACATTCAAGAACCCAATGACACAAGTACAAAAACTGCCCAGACTCCAGTAGGAGTGAGTGTTTATCATGGATTATCTCTGAACACACTGCACTTCATAATGATGATGGTCCATATTAGCAAACATGTTGAAGGAGACAGATAAGCAAAGCTACTGTATGCAGATTTTGTGACCTCATAAGCAGATTCTGAACAAGTACTTCAGCAAGTGATAGGGAAATGGAATGCAAAACTGAAGGTGCACATGATGAAACAGAGTACCAGCAAGGCAGTTGTTATGACAGCAAATGTGAGAAATCAGAAGCTGAATTTATTTATTTTACATTTGTTGACCGGGAAGGTCCTACTGGACACAGGTCCATTTTCAGCAGAGGCCTGGAGAAAAAAGCTCCATAATACTGCACATTACATAAAAGATAAAATAGGACATACATATAAGAAAATATAGCACTCAATACACAATATAGAGAAGATTAACAACTTTTAAACTAGGCAATAAATGATATGCATACAAATTTCTTTCTCTCTCTCTCTCTCTCTCTCTCTCTCTCTCTCTCTCTCTACTGGCTGGTAGTAGTGTATATTACTGTGAAATGTTTGTTTGAGGCAAAAAGTAATGTTTACTGGATTTGTAGAAGACAGTTATAATTTCGGTAAGGGTATGTGGGTGGATTGCCAGACTTTAAGAGGAAAAATTGTTTCTACTTAGCAGAAAGCCTGAAGCGTTATCTTGGTATGGATTCACCAGGGGTGTGGCATGAGCATAACCAGTTGTTTAAATAATGAGTTTTCAGCAGTTTTTTGAACTGAATAGTGGAGGTAGTAGAAATTATTGGGCTTGGTAGCATGTTCCAGGTTCTGGTAATGGTGCTGGTAAACAGGGGTTTTCCAGCATCATTTTTATGTTTGATGACCATTATGAGGTTCTGGTTACTAGATCTTAAGGTTCTAGAGGGAATGCAGGGCAGAATTAGATGCTGTAGTGCTGGGGTTTTATCAGGATAGTAGTAGAGCTTGTGAGCTGTAGAGAGTTGATTGAATAGAAGTACTTGAGGCAACTCAAGCCAGTTGAACTGCTTGACGGATAGACAGTGGTGGGACCTATATGAGGCTTCAGTTGCAAACTTGGCAATCTTGTTATAACAAGATTCCATTTTATTTAGATCAGTTTGGTGGAGATTAGTCAAGATGGGGGATGCATAGAGAAGGATGGATAGAAGATGAGTCCTTGCAATGGTTGCTTTGGTATGTTTAGTGATACACTGCTTGTTCCCATTGAAGAGTCCAAGCTTTTTGTTAACTTTCATGATGATTTGTGCTATGTGGATGCCGAATTTCAGGTTATTGTTGATTTCTACACCTAGGAGTTTAGTGTGTATGGTTCCACTGATTTGAATGTTTTCTTTAGAGTTGCTGATGAAGTTATTATTTAGAGGGGGAGATCTACCTAGGCTGAAAAGAATCAGTTTGTTTTTTTGAGGATTAAGAATAAGTTTGATATTAATGAACAAAGTTTCAGTTTGGGTAAAGTTATTTTGGGTTAGGGTTTGCAGTTCATTTAGGGTGGGAGCTACACATATAAGGGTGGTGCCATCTGCATATTGTACTACAGAGGCAGTGGGTGAGGATGTGGAGATCTGGTTAGTAAATAGAGAGAAATAGCAAAAGGCCAAGGATGGACCCTTGAGGGACACCTATAGTTACTGATAACAGGGGGGACAGTTGGTCTTGCCATAGAACTGCTTGCTGGTGGCCTGATAAATAGCTGTTGAACCATGATATAGAGGAGGTGCTTATATTTAGGGTAGATGGTGTGTCCAAAAGTATACTATGGTTTACCATGTCAAAGGCTTTTGATAAGTCTAAGAATATGGAAGATATGAATAGACCCTTGCTTCTATGGTGGTTAAGGGAATATATTGGAACAAGTTAACAGCTTCAAGTGTCTGGGAGGGATGATTGAGAAGAAGGGAAGTCTGAATGAGGAGGTCAAAGCTACAATCGGGGGTGTGGGCTGTAGCAGAATGGCACAGAAAGTCAGGGGTAGTATATCAACAGAATAATGCCAAAGAAGCTGAAAAGTAAGGTGTACAAAACAATGGCATGACCAGTACTACCGTATGGTACAGAAACCTGGGCAGTAAAGCAGAGCAGCTGAAGAAGACAGAGATGATGGAGATGAGGAGTCTGAGATAGGTGGTAGGATGCACACTGTGATGAAGATGAAGAAATGAGGACAAAGTTGCCTCAGCTGCAGAGAAGGTCAAAGACAACAGATTACTGTGGTTTGGGCATATATGCAGGAAACCAAAAGAGGATTTAGTGAAGAAGATTTGGAAGGGACAGGAAAAAGGCAAGAGGAAATGGGTCTATATCATATCCTCAAATGATTAAAAGAGCGAACGCTCTTTAATCAACCCCTTAAAATTGAAACCACTAAATCCCGAACACACGGAACAGCGATTTTCCCAGGGAAAAAAAATCACCGGGCCGTTTTTGGGACATTGCCATTTCCTCCACTGTGGTGCAATCCTGGAGTTGGTATATTTAAGTAGGGGGGTGTGGAGGTGAAGCCCCCCACACACACACTTCATTTTGTATTTGGATTTTTTTTTTTTTTTGCGGAGCAGAGATTTTTTTCCCTAGGAAAAAAAATCTCTGTTCTGTGTGTTCGGGATTTAGTGCTTTCGATTTTCAGGGGTCAATTAAAGAGCGTCCACTCTTTTAAATGTTTGAAGTTATAATATAAACCCAGAGGAAATTAGGGCATCTAACAAAGAGATTGATAGATTGAATGAGATAAGACCTGTGCCAGTAAGAAATGACTGTTAAAACATAAGAGAGTGGCACTGAAATAAGAGAGATGGCAGCTGTTGATGTGATACCCTCATCCTGTGTAGACAATGACAAAAGGAGTGATGATGAATGTAAGTGAGTTCAACTGATACAGGCCCACTTCTGCTGCTTGGATACATCTGGTGGCTTACTGCAGTATGCTCCAGAGACCTGCAGCAAGTCATTGGTGGTCTGCAATATACTTCAGAACATGGTTCTATGAAAACTGTTACAACATGGGGACAGCGCAGCACTGCCTGCAATACTTGTAGCAAGAACAGAGGAAGAAGCAGTTTAGGAGTAATTAGAAGAACCAGTTGTGTTGGAAACCATAACAGGCAGAGCAGGGTACACTACATCATGGCACAAGCAAGGATGTGGCATCTGATCTAAAACTATCATAATGACATAACAAACACAGAATAGAACTGATTCATGGAATAACACACCAAGGTTTTCACAAACTGCCATACCCACACAGGTTAGAAAGATGGATAAAACAGAGGCATCATCATTGCATAGGTGGGGATGAGGTACAGTGACAGGGATATTATTGCTAGCATAGGTGGAGGTGTCATGGACAGTGGATGTATTTGCCACCAATATGGCTGCGAGAGTAGGGGAGTCAGAGACTATATCCTGCACAACCCCATGAACAGGTATGGATAGGTGTTGCTCACACTACAGCAGCAGTATAGTGTGATGGTATTGAATTAAAAGACCCTAATTGGCTTGCCCAGGGAGATATTTCCATAGTGGAGTTGGAAGAGCATCAGTCTTGTCCATGGGAGTACCCGAACCCAGGGACAGAAGCAGACATGGACAGTGTGGACAATGAAGCTATTTGTGGAATAGTGTTTGTCATCATTTAACACCTGGCATATGATCATATAACGAGCATCCATCCTGTAGCACATCCATGCTGATCAGTTGTCTTCATCCATGTGGAAGTATCAATGGATGGCATCACTGTCCACAAAAGGCAAAGATAACAGATATCATTTTTGGGTAGATGGATGGAATGAGAAACCACCCAGCCTATGCTGAGGCAAACTGGAATATCTCCCTTTTGATTCAGATGATTAAGTCCTTAGTTTTGTTTTGGTATCCCCATTAAAGGCCTCATCTGTGGCCTCTGCATTCTCCACTAGCATGCGGACAAATTAGTAGCATAGTATACCTCCGTCCCCTTTATTAATAATGATTTGGAGGTCAGTTCCAATGGCTCTAAGGGAGACCTCTGGGCTGATTTCATCACATATTTAGCTCATGAGGACATGCTACTATCCAACAGTATAGTAGACTCTATAGGTGGTCATGCCATAGGTGTTTGTAGTAGCCAAAACTGAGTACATAGGCTGCAAATGCACATCTGTGACTTCAGTGTCATTAGGCCTATGGACAACCTCCAGTTCCAAAAAGATGTCATCAACTCCTTGGCACTTGTCCAAGTACTTGCATTTTTTCAATGATTAGCTAGCAGAAGACCTGACCAATGCCATGTTGAAGCAGGACCAGGAGTGTTTCTTATTCAGAGCTAAGTCTGTACAATCCAGAAGGAGACATTAGTTACTTATGTACACCATTCATAGAGTAATGTGCTTACACAATTGGATAAAGCTGTGTACAACATCTTGTGCACCTTTGAATCATGTGGAGCTATGGAATGCTCTGTTCCATTGCACACAAAATTTATGAATAGTCTGCTATGTCACAAATGTCCAACAAGTAATCTCTTTTTTTCTCAACAAGTAATCTCTTGATCACAGAAAAAATCAACATGATTCCCCAAAATACTTCACATAACACTAAAACAGTGTTTTTGTAAAAGGCAAACCCCCTTTGTACTCACTCCTCCTGATTTTAAATATACTAACAACATAATTCAGAAAGGCAAGCACTCTTGATAAATGTAGCATTTATTATTATCTAATTTGCTTTCCAGGGTAGAACACTCATTATATTTGACCATCTGCAGGTTCAACTCAGGTTACACACATTCTGACAACAGATAAGTTAGATGAAATGTATAACTAAATTATACAGTACAGTGATATAACATAGATGTTAAAAATATATACATATTGACAAGAACATTTTAAATAAATGATCAGGAGTATACAATGCATACTACAGGTGTTATAGGCGAGGTAAATGTTGTCCAGCCAAAAGAACAGGCATAGTACATACAGGTAAGATGGGAAATGTTAGCACTGAAGGGGGTATAAAGTGTAGAATACTAAGGGCTGCAATAGAAGAGGTAATAACAGGAGAAGTTAGTATTAGATATATAGAAGGGAATGGACAGCGCAGGTGGGAAAGCAGTGGGTAAGAGTTTATATGTTGTTGAGGTTAGGAGATTAAGCAGCCAAGCTTTTCTGGGATGAATATAACAGTGCAACCATGGGAGTGGGGTGACATGGCCTTTGCTCTGACATATGTATTTATAGGATCATAGGAGGCTACTAGGCTAACATCCATAGGAGGCTACCAGGCTAACATCCCAAGAGTCGTTTTAAGCCTAGCCATTCATGCCCCAATTTTCCCAGTTATCAGTGTCCACAGGCTAGAATGGTTTTGGCTTTGGTATATGTCTGTGTCTTAGGGCATCTACAAACTGCCCCTGTCCATAAGGTCACAGTTGACAAGCCAGAGTAAATTTGCAATTTCTCATCCATTATTCCAAATTGTGTTTGAATAGGCTTAGGGAAGAGCTCTGATTCACACGAATAGGGAATCTGTTCTACAGAAGGGGTAACCTCTAAGACACATATCTGTTCCTCCAATATATTTTGCTTTTGTCACAAGGGAGGTGTAGAGCCTCAGATCAGGCAATTCTAATGCTGTTTGTTTTGTGAAAGTATAGCCAATCCACCAGGGCTGGATCAGAGAATGCACTGAAAGTTAGGCATAGATTGCCCCTAGTAGTCTGTAGGAGAATGAGCACAGAAACAAGGCTTTGAGGCAGCCTACATAGTACATACCATTTACACAATATTCTTTTAGTATGGAACCTCTGTGGCCACTCCAGCTGTTGCAAATACCTAGTCAGGTACAAGAAGAAGGCTGCATTGTACTCACTTAATGTTCTAATGAAGGATGAGTATAGCAGGAATATGATCTCCTTAGATCTGGTTGCCATGTCCTTGTTTATAAGTTGCATCACATAGAAGACTTTTATCACTACCATGGATATGTGGTGATCAAAGTTCAGGTTATTGTCAACCTGAGTTCCCAGGTCCCTTACCACTGGATCTACTATTAGGGGAAGTGTTATCAAAGTTGTAATTTGTAGGGCTGGTTGTCTCCCTAAAGGACATAATTATGCATTTTTTGCATTAAGTTTTAGGCCATGGTTCTGGCACCAGTTACTTGTCTGTGTCAGACCCTCCTGGAGGATATCTACATCTTTAGGAAATTCAATGATTGTACCCAACAATTTGGTCAGCCAAAGGCTCTCTACATTTGCCTCGACTTCAGAGAAGTAATTCCAAATAAGAGAGGTTCCAGTATTGAGTTCAGTGGGACATCACTAGTAACAGGCCTCTTGGTGGAGGTGGATTCCCCCACCCTAACTTCATGTGTCCTATCTGTGAGCCATTTGGTCATCCATTGGGTAACATAGGGATTTATGCCTAAATTTCCTAGTTTATCTATAATACCTGAGTGAGGTATTGTGTCAAACACTTTTGCCAAGTCAAGTTAGGCAGTATGTACCATTTTACCCTTTTCTATGGTTCTAGTGAACTTCTTGAAGAAGTCCTCTTAGTTTAGTAGGCATAATCTGTCCTTGATAAAACCAAACTGGGATGGATCCAATGTCTAAAGATTTCCTGTGTCTTTATTTATCATGTCTATGACAATTCTTTCCATAACCTTGCAATATAGGACTAGTCAAACTTAGATTGTTTAGTAAGGTATTGTTTGAACTGTTTGTACTCTGTGAGTTCAGTAAGGTCAGGTAACAATGATTGCCACAGTTTGGGGGCAAAAACAGATAAGCTGTGGTTTGTGGAATGTAATTAAGTGGATCGAGTTACAAAAGTAGGGTCATTTGTGTATTGGCTTCTTAAGTTGTAGTGTGGGTTGGATGTAGTTAGTTTCATAGTTATGGGGATTGTTTGTATTAGTGTAGCAGTTTGAAGAAAAGGGAGCAAAGTAGGAGACTGGCTCTGCCTTGAATGCATAGCCAATTTGCCTTTTCCAGAAATTTGCAGTGATGTTCATGTTGAGTCTAGTTGGTGGTGAAATGAAAGCAATTGTAAGGTGGTATTGCTCATTTTTCCATAAGGCAGCGGTGAATAGTTTGGGTCAAAATTTAGTTATGCAGGCAAGAAACCTTTCTCTAAGGCTATTCTAGCAGGTTTTGAGAGAGAAAGATATATCTTTTTGGCCCAGAATAGGAGGTTATTGACTTTGGCTCTGACTTTCTGAATGTGGTCTTGAAAGCTGAGAGAGTGATCAAACCAAATGCCAAGGTAATAAATGATGTGGTGGGTTTGATTATGTTGTTGTTTATATCTTTGAACTGGAGATGGCTATTGACTTTAAAGGGTCTTTTCTTTGTGCCAAACCATATGACCTTTTTTAGGGTTGAGGAGTAGTTTTAGAACAAAGCCAATTATGTAGTTGTAGAAGGTCATCATGAAGTTGATTTTGGATGATGTCATGAGAAGGGTTGTCTCTGTAGATTATCAAGTCAGTGTAAAGGAGGTAGAATTGTAGTTGAGGTAGGTCAAGAGGCAGTTTATTTATAAAGCTGGAGAATAGTATTGGAGCAAGAATTGATTCCTGATGAACCCCCTGAAAAGTGAAGGCTGCATTTGATAAGGTAGGCCAAATTGTAACTGTGAAAGTTTTGTTGGTCTGGAAATCTTTGGACCATTGGGTTATACAAATTTCTCATAAGTGAGATCATAGGATGGAGTATTCAAATAGGTCAAAGGTCAAGTAAGGTCAGTGAGTACTGAACCACTGAGGTTCCTTTATCCATATTAATGAGGATGTCATCAATGAGTGTCCAGAGATCTGTCATGGTAATTCTACCTGCCCAAAAGTCATGCTGCTTCTGAGAAAGTAAGTGGTATTTTTAGAGGATTTTACCAAAGCAAAGGAAATATCAAGATGGGATAGACTCGGGAGACTGAGGAGGGTTTTTGATCTTCTGTTACATGTATTTCAAAGACTGATTTCCACACATAGAGTAAGATATCGCTTGAGAGGCTAAGACTGATGTGTTTTAGTGGGGTGACTATGAAATCCCTACAGTGGTAGAGAAACCCAGGGCAGAGGTTATCAGGACCAGAGGGAGAGCATAGTGGAATCTTTTCTAGTAGAGGGTGTTTGCTTCTTTCCAGTTTCATTGTTTTTACAAGTTTGTTTGTCAGTTCTTAGTGGATTTAGAGGTTCAGTTTGTTTGCTTGTGATTTTGCAGAAATAGAAATGTGGGAGGTACTCTGGGGATTTGGGTGAATATGATAGGAAGAGGATGCAATGCACTGCTGCATGGCATTAAAGAATTCAAAGAGAAAATATTTTAGAACCACAAAATGAACTGGTACCTCACCTAAGTGTCATGTTTAATCATAGCCTCACCTCAGGCTTTGTGGCCACTGAGTGGTGCACAGCTACAGTTATCCTACCCCACAAGGGAGGATCCACCTTGGATCCCGGGAACTACCATCCCATCAGTCTGATGAGCCTGATCTGCAAGGGCATGGAACACATTATCATGGAACTTATAAACAAAGACATTGGCAACCTTCAAACACTGGACCCCACCCAGTTTGGGTTTGTGAAGGGCCGATCTTGTCTCCTGAACCTGATTGACTTCTTTGAATCAGTCTCCAGAGCTGTGGACGAGGGTAAGGCAGTCGACACAGCCTATCTGGACCTCGCCAAGGCCTTCGACACCATCCCCACTCACGAATCATAGATAAACTTACTAAGCTGGGCATAAATCCGTACATCACTCGATGGGTTGCCAACTGGTTTACTGACAAAACCCAGACTGTAAAAGTAGCCGACTCCAAATCCAGCTCCAGACAAGTGACAAGTGGCGTACCTCAGGGTTCAGTCCTGGGACCACTCTTATTTGGCATCTACTTCTATGAAGTACAGGCCAACACTAAGGGACTCTGGCTAACAAAGTTCGCAGATGACTGCAAACTGGGAGCCATTATTGAATCCCCAAATTATGTGGATATTCTACAAAAGGGCCATAAAGAGACAGATGCCTGGTGTCAGAGCCATGGGCTCAAGCTTAATGCCAAGAAATGTATAGGTATCCCCTTTGGAAAAAAACATGTACCCATGAATTACCACATAGGTGGCAGTACACTAAACATCGAAAGTGTGATGAGAGACTTAAGAACACAGGTGGACAGTGGTCTCACCTTCGATAACCACATCACCACAACAGTCAGGATATCCTTCTATGTGGCACACCTCATCACTAAGGGCTTTTCACCCAGAAAAAAGGAGGTCATTGTCCCACTGTACTCATCCCTCATTAGACCCATTATAGAGTATAATGCCCTGTTTGGTATGTACCTCACAAGACATCTGCAACAGCTGGAAAGGCCACAGAAATACCTCACTAAAGAATCACAGGCCTAAAGCAGATCCCATACGCTGACCGTCTAAAAAATCTCCAGCTATACTCTGTGGCATATCGTCTGCTCAGAGGCAATCTCTGCTTAACATGCAAGGCCATGTTAAACCCTGAGCTGTTGGATATGCTCCACTTAAAGAATTCCCACTCCCTTAGAGCCACATGCTCCAGGGATCTAAACCTTGTCATCACAATGAACAAAACATGCTGGAGGGATAGGTTCCTGACCCAGAGACTCCCCATACTCTGGAATAGACTGCCCATACATGTCAAGCAGAGTGCCTCCTTGGCCCTCTTCAAAAGGAACCTTGATGATTGGATGGGAGATAGGAAATTCATCCCGAGGATCATGTCAATTGCCCTGCTAGACAGGGGTCTAGGGAAGTAAATATTGTGGGAAGAAATATCCATGGAATTGTTATGGCTAGGCTTGTATAGGCCCTAGGGCCAATAGCCTAGTGCCAACTTATGAACCTATGAAAATCAGCAGGTGAGAGGTTTGTAGGAGAGCAAGGAATGTGGCTATGACAGGAGAGATCTTTAGGTGGATTTCTACCAGATGGTATTAACCTCACACCAGGACTATCTTGGGGACCGAAGGAGAATGATTTGTTTTGATCTGAGGTACTTAGCTTTATGCCTGCATGTCGCTAGTTTAGTAATGTTTCATAACGTAGCATATTCATTTTTCCAGAGTTTCCAAGATTCATCATGTAAATGCATGAGAGTTTTCAACTCTTTTGAGTAAGTGTTTTTATGTTTAAATAGCCTAGACATTATGAGAAAGTGTGTGTTTTGAAGGTGTAGTAAACACTGTTAGAATAAATTGGCAGCAGAATTTGGATTGGTGAGGCTGAGAACTGGAGATCAGCCTATTGTAAGATGGGCTTTCAAACTGGTTATTTTTGGGGAGTTTTAGTGTGTAGGAGTGTTCTACAGGAATATTTTATTTTTAGATTGTGTATATGAAATGTTAAAGGACAGTGGTCACTGAAGGTGGGTGTGTGATTTACGGTATTACTGGGGTGGGAAGGTAATGATGAAGTCAAGATGTGAGTGGTGGTTAGTTTTACTATTAGGTCTGGTAGGACACCATCTGAAGAAGTCTGAGTATGTCAAGGAGCTCTGAGATGTCAAGGTACAGTAGACCTAAAAAATGTAAGTCGAAGTTTCCAGTGATAATTATGTGTTTGTCTGGAGGGATGTTGGACAGAATGTTATTCAACAGAACTATGAATTTTACTATTGAGACATGGGGTGGTCAATGGGCAACTGCAACATAAAGATAATGGTAGCCCTTGTTTTGAAGTTTAGTAAGAATCCAGTTAGGTTCATGGCACACATCTCAACTGTCCAGATTTTCACAAAATGTCCAGATTTTTCCCTAATATTTTTGGTCTGTCCCTTGTAACATTTTTAGTTTTCTGTAAATTTATTGAAGATTGAAGACCTTAAATAATGACACATTTGAGTTTCAGACTTCCTGTCCTTCAGAAAATGCATGCTAATGGAAAACCTGATATTCTCTAAATTTAAAAGAGCAATATTTAAAATGTATCCCTGATTTTGGGCCTTTGTGCCACCATTATTCTTGGCTTTGTCCTGATTTCTTACACTTGGAAGTTGAAAGGTATGGTTCATTGTCATTGGTCTGGTTGGCTTGTGCTACTACAGATAGGATGGGAGTTGGTCTGTGAAATAGCATAGCACTACCTCCAGTAAGAAGACCAAGGAAGACCCCCCCCCCCTGTGATCTCTGCACTGCAAGTAAGCAGGAGATCAGGTATTGAAAAGGCCTGAACAACAGCTGCCACAATTGTATAGTAATAACCTAAGTAACTGGGTGTGGAATAGCTGCTGTGCATTCCACTTTGGCAAGGCAGTTCTAAGTACATTTGGGTGTCAGTAAGGTAACTCCAGGGCAGCTCTTCATACACTAGTATTTATTTCCCTTAAAGTGGAGAGGCAGACCAGCACCATGAGCTTCCAGACCTAAAGAAAGAAAACAGAAATTAATATGAGATCTCTGACTGCTTCCACTGAAATGAATGGGTGACTGACGTCTTTTGATTGCATTCTCTTTTTCCTCCAACAGTGAAAAAGTATGAATTGAGCAATTCTCTGAATGGCTCAGTAGCATAAATGGGGAACTGCTGGCATTTCTGGCAGACAACATGTAGCTAATTAGCACTAGCCACTCCCCAGGTTTCATTAGCATGTGGTTTGAAAAGTGAGGCTACCCTCTATATTGAAGCTACTGCCAGCAGAAAACTTTAGCAATAGGGGTAGTCTAAGGATTGCAAAGGCTTGCCATGAGTGGGAAAATGGCTGTCTTAGGCCTCTCATTCTGAATCCCAGGGCATGTGTTTGTGCAGAAAGCTGAAACTCATTTACAGACATGGCATGGCATTAATGATGTCTTATATTAATAAGAGATGTAAAACAGCATTAAATGTCATTAGCAGACTTGCTCAAAATGTAGGTGTGTGTGTGTGTGTGTGTGTGTGTGTGTGTGTGTGTGTGTGTGTGTGTGTGTGTGTGTGTGTATATGTGTCTGTGTGTGTGGATGTCTAGCTTATGTATTCACAGTGCGTATTCTAAGCTATCACTGTGCCTTATGTAAAGTAAGATGCAGACCATCCCAAGCCTATTACATGTGATGTACCCAGTGTGCAGCTGAGTCACTCTCTGCGAACATGTTATCTGATTTTTTTTTTTTTTTTGGGTGCAGCAGGTTCATTTTATCTGTTTTTTTTAGACTGTTCAGTCTGGTTAGATGAAATTAAGGAGTCGTTCTGTTTATATATACTGGCTAAAATAAATAACTCAACAGACGTCTCTAGCAGATATCTTTCTACGGGAAATAAACAGCTGTTAGAGGCACGTTCACAACTTCCTAACACTTCATACATCATGTCCGTTTACTAAAATCTGACATGACAAACAAACACTGTGTTGTTGAAGGCGAATGAAATTCCTCCATAATGCTACATAACTGCACTATGCAGAATATATTTTTGATACCACTAGAGGTACAAATATGACAACAGTCCATAGCTGCTCATGACCACTTGAAATTAAAAAACTCTGGGAACACAACAATAGAAAAAAAAATGAAAAGTGATCTTTTCAATGTTGACAGACAATGTTCTATAAGTTCCCATATATTTACTTTTCCTATTTTATGAAGTTATCAAACATCGACATTGCCACTTATATCTTTTCATACAAACAAGCTCTGGCAGCATGAACAAAGTTGGTCTGATTTCATCCTTAAATGTTTACTGCATTATTACTACTATTACTATTACTGTTAGTAATGACTGTATCATTATTATTAAAGTTGCTATTTAATTACATGTTAATATCATGAACCTTTTTATCTATAATGTGACTGAATAATGCATTTTCCATAATGATAGAAATTATGTGTCATGCAAGAATGTGGCTAGCCACATCAATATTCACCCCTCTGGTGTGATTATGTATATATTTCACATTTTCATCTTGACAAAGGGTGTACTTTACGGTACAGTATTGGCAAGACTAAAGCTGCAGCGCATTAGTGAGGGTCATGTACATATTCTTCCTATGGCGAAAAAATGTCACACTACCAGTGGCTTAGCAGGTACCAGGCATTGTTAATGCTGGGCAGAGTCAAAGGTTGTGGTTCTATCCCCACATCAGATGCTTGGATTCATGTTCTACTAGTGACAATGAAGTAAAATATTAGGGTGAGCACAGTGCCATCCTATGGATGAGATGTTAAACCAAGGATCCAGCTACTTGAGGTGAGTAGTAGCCTAAGATGGTGTTAAAGATACAACCTCACTTAATAGGGGAAAAAATCAAGGAAATTTCCCATGTGCCCTGACCAAATGTTTCCTAATCTGTATAAATACTACTTGGGGTCTCACCTGAAAAGAGGTCTTGACATAGTTGACCCAACCTATTCAGTATAAATTATATAGATAGATAAATAAATACAACTCATAAGGCTCATGCTGTGTCCCCTCTTGTCTTTACTGGAAGTAAAGAGATTGTGTAGCCCCAGTGATTTATTTCCTGGCATCTCTATCTATCATTTATGCTGCTGAGAAGGGATTTGCTCAGTCATAGCGCTGCTGTTTTGTTCACTGCTGATATCTAGTAATGAGCGACAACAAGTTTACATGCACAAGCTGTGAATTTGTAAATAATCATATGTCATTTGTTAATATTAATATGACTCATATGCTTGTCTTACAAATGTAAGATAGCTATATGTTATGTGTATATTAAACTACTGGTGCAGAAGTGTGTCGAACTGTATGTTTTGTACTGAGCTTCAAGAATGTAACCACAGTGTATCCTACTGGAAAAAAACAGAAATGTATATAAACTATATACCTGTGCAAATGTATGTGTTAATAGTAGAACCCGGAACATACAGAGTTAACTTGCAAAACGTCAAGAAAATAAATTGAAAAGTAAAGTGCTTTATGATTGTGTTAAATCTCAGTAAGCAGATACAATGTCTAGAGCTAGAGGTTTTTCTATCGTCTTGAAAGAAATAATTACTAGGTTTCAAATGTAAAAGTGTTTAATTATTTTATGACTTCCATGTTCTGCAAACTTCTGAGAGATATGTACTTCTCACACAGAGATGTTAAAAATTACATTAGTTTCTGTTAGCCTGGGAACTGAAGGCAGGTGACAAAGAGTGATGTCATCCAATCTAACCCAGCAGTAAATTGTATTATTAATTTAAGAACTCTCTCAGAGAGAAAGTCTGTCCATTTTGTATCTTGTCTTGGACCTAGCCAGAATATCCACTCATCTGCATTTGCTTTGCTCTGTAAGGAAGTCTAGGATACAGTCATTTATTTTAGATATAGATACAAATATAGTAAATATTAGTTTAGATGTTTTCTGTATTTATTTGAGACTGTCCTGCAATGTTGTTTTAAAATATTTCCTGTGATTTCAAACTCTGTAGTTACTATGTTGTTTGAGTATTGTCTTGTTCTTTTATTATTTATTATTAAATATATTTAAACCTATCTTTGCAGCTGGTTTGTTTAGAGTACTTGCATATCTATTTGTTGACACTGTACAGGCCACTCCTAAATAGCCTTGAAAGTCTTGGTCACACTTACCATTTGGAGTAATAGTAACATTACACAGTAAGGGCCTTAAAAGTAGTTGATAAGTAGTGGTTGGTGGCAGCTGGTACTACCTTATAGTATGGGCAGAAGGGTGCATAGCTAGTAAACCTGTGCCAACCTTTCCCAGGGGTGAGTTTGTGTATAAATCAAATCTCAAAGTGTGTGTGTCAGCTACTTGGGCAGGGACACGAAGCACTGGTTGGTCAGAGAGAGTGCTAGAGGTTTTTTGCCTGGCCATTCAGATGAGATCTCAACCCTATATCTGTACCAGTGGGGTGTCTTATTGGGGATCTGGAGAAAGAGAGAGAAACCAGCCCCCAGACTGACTGTGATCTCTGAGTGTTCTTAAGGGAAACTGTACTTTAATTTGTGTATACTTGCCATCCACCCAATGTGTATGTCACTCACTGGTGCTAGTGGCGAGGTCTGAGGCTCCTTGATTACTGGGCCAGTGCAGGGGCATCACATATTAATTGTTTGGCACTGGTGGGATAACCATGTCACATATTAATGCTTGACAGGGGGGAGTTAAGCCACATCACATATTAATTGGTTGTAGTGGTGTGGATATTGAATTTCTGTAGCCTGTGTACAGTGGTCACTGAAGGTATTTGTATTCTCAATCAGCCATGCAGTGAACATTCAGAGCTCATATCACAACTGTTTTATTTTTTTGTTTAGCTTAGTTAGTCAGGAAGAGCAGGCAAATATATCAGCAGAGAAGTATGGCAAGCTGACAGTATAATGTTGACCAAGGGCTCTGGGTACGGTTCCTGACCCCCTTACTCCATGGTAAAGCTGTAACTGTTCTTTCTAAACTGTCTGATACTGATTGTTTAAATTATAATACAGTCAAAATGTGTTTGTTAGAATAAGCTCATAGGTTCATAGGTAGGTACTAGGCTATTGGCCCTAGGGCCTATATAAGCCTAGCCAAAAAGGTACCCTGGCTTTCGCCACCCAAGAAAATTATTTTCCTTTGCCCCTGTCATACAGAGCCACAGAAGTGATCCCTGGGGTGAATTTCCTATCTTCCGTCCAATCATCAAGATTGTTCTTGAAGAGTGCTAATGAGGAGCTTTGTTTGATATAGATAGGTAGTTTGTTCCAGAGTATGGGAAGTCTCTGGGATAGGAACCTGTCCCTCCAGCATGTTCAATTTATTGTGGTGACAAGGTTTAGGTCCCTAGAGCATGTAGGCTCAGAGGGATTAGGATTTCTTTAAGTGGAGCATGTCCAGCAGCTCTGGGTTTGACATAGCTTTGTATGTTATGCAGACATCACCTCTGAGTAGGCGATATGCGATGGAGTAAAGTTGGAGTTTTTTGAGACGGTCTGCATAGGTCATCTGTTTGAGGCTGGTAATCCTCTTTGTGAGGTATTTCTGCAGCCTTTCTAGTTGTTGTAGATGTCTTGTGAAGTACATACCAAAAAGGGCATTGTACTCTATAATGGATCTAATGAGTGACGAGTAGAGGGGAACAATGACCTCTTTTTTCCTGGATTAGAAACCTTTTGTGATGAGGTGTGCCATGTAGAAGGATTTCCTGACTACTGTGGTGATGTGATTATCAAAGGAGAGACTACTGTCCACCTGTACTCCGACGTCTCTTATCACACTTTCAGTGTTAAGTAGACTACCGCTTATGTGGTAGTTCATGGGTACAGAGTTTTTACCAAAAGGGATGACAATGCATTTTTGTCATTGAGCTTGAGGCCATGGCTTTGACACCAGGCATCTGTCTCAGTGAGGCCCTTTTGTAGGATGTCCACATCGTTAGGAGTTTTGATTATGGCTCCTAGTTTGTAGTCATCTGCAAACTTCATTAGCCAAAGACCTTCTGTGTTAGCCTGTACTTCTGAGAAGTAGATACCAAACAGAAGAGGATCCAGGACTGAACCCTGTGGTACTCCACTTGTCACTGGTCTGAAGTCAGATTTGGAGTCCGTTACATTCACAGTGAGGGTTCTGTCAGTGAGCCAGTTGGCAACCCATCTTGTGACATAGGGATTTATACCTAGTTTAGTGAGTTTATCTATAATTCCAGAGTGGGAGATGGTGTAGAAAGCCTTGGCGAGATCTAGATAGGCTGTGTGAACCACCTTACCCTCATCTACGGCATTGGTGACCACTTCAAAGAAGTCTATCAAGTTTAGGAGACATGATCTGCCTTTTACAAACCAGAACTGGGTGGGGTCCAGAGTTTGGAGATTACCAATGTCATTGTTTATAAGTTCCATGATGATATGTTCTATAGCCTTGCAGACCAGGCTCGTCAGGCTAATGGGGCGGCAGTTCCCGATGTCCGTGGTGGCTCCCCTTTTGTGGAGTGGGATAACTGTCACTGTGCATCATTCAGTGGGCACAAAGCCTGAGGTGAGGCTATGATTGAACATGGTACTTAGATGGGGTACCAGTTCGTTCTGTAGTTTGTGTAGAACACAGCCTGGGATATTGTCAGGTCCCATGGATGCTGTGTTCTTGGCTTTGGCGAGTGTGATTTTTACCTGAGCAGCCATGATTACAGGAACTTTGCATTCTTCCAGTATAGAGATGGGCCCTTTAGGGGGTGAGAGGGGGGCAAAGTTATCACTGAACATATCAGCCAGGATGTTGGCAATATCAATTGGTTCTGTATATTTAGTGCCATTGTGCTGTAACTCAGAGCAGATCTGAGTGTTGCCATTGAGACTCTTGACATAGCTATAGAATGCTTTGTGATTGTCTTTAGAATCAGTGGCAATTTTGCTTTTGTAACTAGCTTTGGAGGATTTTATGAGAGATCTAAGGTTTTTACTGAGGATGACAAGAGAGTTCCTCCAATCATGGGATTTTACTCTTTTTTGCAGCAGTTTCTTTCTTCTGTTGTAGAGTTTATTTATGGCAGGAGACCACCAGATCAGCTTCCTTTTTTTGGAGGATAGCATCTTGGTCCTGTTAGGGATTGCACGATCCATGCACTTGTGTAAGTGCTTATAAAGTGCATTTGTGTAGGATTCAGCAGTCAATCTCTATTGTCCGTCTGCATTGGTGTTGTGAAATTTGCCACTTCTGTCTTAAGAAGCGTGAAGTTGGCTTTGGAGAATTGCTTATGCTGCTTTCCCTAATGGGGGGGGGGGGTGGGGTGGGATGTTGATGTCTAGGGTGATTAGCTTGTGGTTGGATCTGACCAATGAGGAATTGACCTCTGGTGTGAAACACCGGTTGCCCATGTTGATAATGACCAGGTCTAGGATATTGCTGCCCCTGGTGGGAGAGTAGATAAGTTGATCCAAGGCGTTGGAATTTATGAAGTCCAGAAAACATTGAGCAAAAGAGTTGGTACATGAGTAGTTTTCCCAGTTAATGGTGGGGTCGTTGAAATCACCCATTATTAGAGTGTTAGGTTGTACCCTAATATTTTCCAATGTATCAAGAATTGAGGAGTGGGAATCCTGGGCATGGTGGGGGATCTGTAGCAAGCTACAATTTGGATTGCGATCTTGCCCAGAGTTAGTTGCACTTGGATAATCTCAGATGCATTATGATGAGCAACTAGCCTGGAGATGTGGATATCCTTAATGAATATGGACACACCTCCACCTTTAGTGTTTCAGTCCATGTTAGGTGGCCAAAAGGTGTGGTATGAATTTCAGCCTGGTAATGCAGGAGTGCTCTCTGGAGCCTTGAACCAGGTCTCTGTCACTGCACAGATGTCGATGTTCTCCATTTTAAGGAGTGCCTTGAGTGAGTGCATTTTGAGGTTTAAACTTCTAGCATTGAGTAGCATTACCCTCAGATTTTGCTTGCTTGTACCTGTTACTGTGGTGAGTTTGTCATTTGAACCTTGCCTAAAAAAGGCACTATAGGGGTGGCAAGAGCCTTAACCAGTATCAGGAATCCCAAGGGTGACAGGTGCAGGCCATCTTTGGCAAAGCATAGTGGTCTGTTGATCATGTCATCCCAAGCAGACAGATACTGGATCCCCTGAGCATGACACCAGTAGCTTAGCCAATTGTTGAAGTCAATCATTTTGTCTTTGTACTTTGGTATCATTCTGGGTGATGGCAGGATGCTACTCAGGGCTAGGGTCATATCTGACTGGGCTACAAGATCAGATGAATGCTTTAAGTTAACACCTGAAGCTTATAGGAAAAAGTTGTGCGAGCACAGGCGCAAGGCAGATGAAAGTGTGTGTGAATATGTTGCTGAACTAAGCACGTATTTTCATACGTGGGTGAGTGGATGTCAGGTCACCACTTCTGAAGGGCTGGCAGACCTTTTGGTGAGGGAACAAGCCTTAGCACTTTGCCTGAGGACATGAGAATCTGGTTAGCTTCTAGACAATGCAATACTGTAGATGAGTTGGGGAAGAAGGGAGACCTATACCTAGCAAACAGGACATCACTGCACAGGAAAGGAGCACCCAGTACTGCTCATGGGTCTAAGGGAACCCATAGTGGGCAGTACAGACTTCCCCAACAGAGTCTGCCAGTAGTAGGGGAAGCCACTAGTCCAGGTACACATCCAGGATCAAGGGTTAAATGTTTTAAATACAACCAGTGGGGCCATGTAGCATATAGATGTCCATGGAGGCAAGGTGGGGAACAAAAGGTGGGAGAGCCAGTAAGTGGGAATGACAAAATGTCAGCAGTACATTGTCTCGAGACAACAAGGGTACCAAACTACCACAAGAGGCTATATCCTATATTAGTGAATGGGAAAGAGGCCATGGCTAAGAGAGACACAGCCTCTGACCTAACCATTGTAAAGCCTGCAGTGGTTACAAAGGAGCACTACTTGCTTGGGCAGTGTACTCCAGTCAGATCTTTAGGAGGGAACCCATTCCGAATACCTTTGGCTAGGGTTCACCTTGATTGGGAGGGTGGAAAAGGTAGCCAGCAAGTAGTTGTGTTTGAGGATATCCTTGCAGATGTCCTGATAGGGAATGATTTTGGTAATGAAGTACCGTGTGTGCATGCAGTTACATGCAGTTGGGCTTGGAGACAAGCATGTGGGTCTGGTAGTCTGTGGGAGACCCAGACAGACCGCACACTTGCAGCCAGGACTGGTGAGGTGGTTACTTCAGGGAGGGAACTACCCTGCAGCAGTGAGACTGAAGGTGAGCCCCAGCTGCTTGTGGGTACTGATGTTCCATTAGACAGAGTGACTGCAAGGGAAGATGTGAGTAGTAGTACCCAGGCTGACAGTGAGGCACCACTGTCAGAGGATACCAGACTTCCTGTGGAAGGGGAGCTGGGAAGGGTTACCAAGAGAGGATTGAGACAAGCTCAGCTGTCAGACCCTACATTACAAGGCCTGAGGGAGGCAGCTAGTGAGGCACCTTATTTTCAGGGGAAGGGGCAATCTGTATACTGGGACAAAGGGTTACTGTATAGAGAGTGGACTCCTGAGGGAGGGCTAGAGGGTGAGAGAATACAGCAGTTGGTAGTGCCCAGAGCCTACCATCTGGCACTTCTAGCCAGAACTCATGATATTCCGTTTGTAGGCCATATGGGCATAAAATGCACACAGAGACATGTTATGCAAAACTTTTATTGGTCTGGGATTTCCAGAGATGCAACAGGGTACTGCAAGACCTGTGAGCAGTGCCAAAAGGTAGGCAAGGCAGGAGACAAGGTGAAAGCTCCTTTGATGCCTTTGCCTGTTATTAAGGGGCATTTCAGAGGGTAGCTATGGATATTGTGGGGCCTCTGAGTACCCCAAGTTCCACAGGGAAAAAGTATATGCTAGTGGTACTAGATTATGCTACCAGATACCCTGAGGCAGTGGCTCTATCCTTCATTGTGGCAGAAAAGGTGGCAAATTCTTTGTTAGAGATTTTCAGCAGGGTAGGTTTTTCAAAAGAAATACTGACTGACAGAGATGCCAATTTCATGTCAGACCTGTTCGCTTGTCTGTGGAAGTACTGTGGGGTGAAGCACCTAAAGACCACCCCCTACCATCTCCAGACTTATGGCCTTGTAGAGAGGTTAAACTCTACATTCAAGATGATGCTACATGCATTTGCAGACCAGTTTAAGAGGGAGTGCGAGAAATATTTGCCCCATATGTTGTTTGCTTACAGAAAGGTCCCCCAGGAATCCATACGTTTTTCACCCTTTGAGTTATTGTATGGGCATAGGAGGAGGGGACCTCTAAATTTGATTCAAGATGAGTAGGAGGGTGAGTGTGAATCCCACAAGGTGTCTATTGCAGCATATGTCCTGAACCTCATGACAAGGCTCAGGGAACTCATGGGCTTAGCCCAGGAGGACCTGGCAAAAGCCCAACAGCAGAAAAAGGTCTGGTATGACAGGAATGCTCAATCTAGAGAATATGCTGTTGGGGAGCAGTTAATGGTTCTCATTCCTGTCAGACACAACAAGCTGCAGGCAGCCTGAGAGGGACCCTACAAGGTGGTAAGGAAGGTCAGTGATGTTAACTATATGATAGAACTGCTAGGCAGTAGGCAGGGGTACAAATTGTACCATGTTAACACAATAAAACCTTACCATGACAGGGAGGCCATTATATTACGTATTTGCAGTACAAGGCAGAAGGAAAATCCCAAATTACTATGGTGGAACCTAGAGCTGCAGGCATATGATGGGACAGTGCAGCATGGTACTGGGGTCAGCAATGCCAAGCAGCTGGAATCTCAAGACAGGGACTGAAGTAAGGTATTCCCAGATAGGCTCAACCCCCTCAAGCAACGTTTCTCAAGGGTCACTTGAAAAACTAGCCTGAGTTTTCGGGGAGGGAAGAAATGTGATACCAGGGAAATACTACCAGTCCAGCTATCTGGAATTTTGTAAATAATTATATGTCACTTGAAAATATTAATATGATTTATATAGAAATGTGACACTGCCAGCCCAGCTATCTGGAATTTTCTAAATAATCATATGTCATTTGTGAATATTATTATGATCCATATGCTTGTCTTACAAATGTAAGAGAACTATATGTTATGTGTATATTAAACTACTGGAGCAGAAGTATGTGTTGAAGTGTATGTTATGTACTGAGCTTCAAGAATGTGTTCACAGTGTACCCTACTGGAAAAGAACAGAAATATATGTAAACTGTATACCTGTGCAAATGTATGCTTTAATAGTAGAAGCTGGAACATACATATTTAACTTGCAAAACTTCAAGAAAATAACTTGAAAAGTAAAGTGTTTTACAATTGTGTTAAATCTCAATAAACAGACATGATGCCTGGAGCTAGAGGTTTTTCTATTTTCTTGAAACAGAAATAATTACTAGGTTTCAAATGTAAAAGTGTTTATTTTATGATTTCCATGTTCTGCAGACTTCTGAGAGATATGTACTTCTCACACAGAGATGCTAAAAATTACGTTAGGTTCATAGGTAGGTACTAGGCTATTGGCCCTAGGGCCTATATAAGCCTAGCCAAAAAGGTACCCTGGCTTTCGCCACCCAAGAAAATTATTTTCCTTTGCCCCTGTCATGCACAGCCACAGAAGTGATCCCTGGGGTGAATTTCCTATCTTCCGTCCAATCATCAAGATTGTTCTTGAAGAGTGCTAATGAGGAACTTTGTTTGATATAGATAGGTAGTTTGTTCCAGAGTATGGGAAGTCTCTGGGATAGGAACCTGTCCCTCCAGCATGTTCTATTTATTGTGGTGACAAGGTTTAGGTCCCTAGAGCATGTAGCTCAGAGGGATTAGGATTTCTTTAAGTGGAGCATGTCCAGCAGCTCTGGGTTTGACATAGCTTTGTATGTTATGCAGAGATCACCTCTGAGTAGGCGATATGCGATGGAGTAAAGTTGGAGTTTTTTGAGACGGTCTGCATAGGTCATCTGTTTGAGGCTGGTAATCCTCTTTGTGAGGTATTTCTGCAGCCTTTCTAGTTGTTGTAGATGTCTTGTGAAGCACATACCAAAAAGGGCATTGTACTCTATAATGGGTCTAATGAGTGATGAGTAGAGGGGAACAATGACCTCTTTTTTCCTGGATTAGAAACCTTTTGTGATGAGGTGTGCCATGTAGAAGAATTTCCTGACTACTGTGGTGATGTGATTATCAAAGGAGAGACTACTGTCCACCTGTACTCCGAGGTCTCTTATCAAACTTTCGGTGTTAAGTAGACTGCCGCTTATGTGGTACTTCATGGGTACAGAGTTTTTACCAAAAGGGATGACAATGCATTTTTGTCATTGAGCTTGAGGCCATGGCTTTGACACCAGGCATCTGTCTCAGTGAGGCCCTTTTGTGGGATGTCCACATCGTTAGGCGTTTTGATTTTGGCTCCTAGTTTGTAGTCATCAATAAACTTCATTAGCCAAAGACCTTCTGTGTTAGCCTGTACTTCTGAGAAGTAGATACCAAACAGGAGAGTATCCAGGACTGAACCCTGTGGTACTCCACTTGTCACTGGTCTGAAGTCAGATTTGGAGTCCGTTACATTCACAGTGTGGGTTCTGTCAGTGAGCCAGTTGGCAACCCATCTTGTGACATAGGGATTTATACCTAGTTTAGTGAGTTTATCTATAATTCCAGAGTGGGGGATGGTGTAGAAACCTTGGCGAGATCTAGATAGGCTGTGTGAACCACCTTACCCTCATCTACGGCGTTGGTGACCACTTCAAAGAAGTCTATCAAGTTTAGGAGACATGATCTGCCTTTTACAAACCAGAACTGGGTGGGGTCCAGAGTTTGGAGATTACCAATGTCATTGTTTATAAGTTCCATGATGATATGTTCTATAGCCTTGCAGACCAGGCTCGTCAGGCTAATGGGGTGGCAGTTCCCGGTGTCAGTGGTGGCTCCCCTTTTGTGGAGTGGGATAACTGTCACTGTGCGTCATTCAGTGGGCACAAAGCCTGAGGTGAGGCTATGATTGAACATGGTACTTAGATGGGGTACCAGTTCGTTCTGTAGTTTGTGTAGAACACAGCCTGGGATGTTGTCAAGTCCCATGGATGCTGTGTTCTTGGCTTTGGCGAGCGTGATTTTTACCTGAGCAGCCATGATTACAGGAACTTTGCATTCTTCCAGTATAGAGATGGGCCCTTTAGGGGGTGAGAGGGGGGCAAAGTTATCACTGAACATATCAGCCAGGATGTTGGCAATATCAGATGGTTCTGTATATTTAGTGACATTGTGCTGTAACTCAGAGCAGATCTGAGTGTTGCCATTGAGACTCTTGACATAGCTATAGAATGCTTTGTGATTGTCTTTAGAATCAGTGGCAATTTTGCTTTTGTAACTAGCTTTGGAGGATTTTATGAGAGATCTAAGGTTTTTACTGAGGATGACAAGAGAGTTCCTCCAATCATGGGATTTTATTCTTTTTTGCAGCAGTTTCTTTCTTCTGTTGTAGAGTTTATTTATAGCAGGAGACCACCAGATCGGCTTCCTTTTTTTGGAGGATAGCATCTTGGTCCTGTTAGGGATTTCACGATCCATGCACTTGTGTAAGTGCTTATAAAGTGCATTTGTGTAGGATTCAGCAGTCAATCTCTATTGTCCGTCTGCATTGGTGTTGTGAAATTTGCCACTTCTGTCTTAAGAAGCGTGAAGTTGGCTTTGGAGAATTGCTTATGCTGCTTTCCCTAATGGGGGGGGGGGGGTGGGATGTGGATGTCTAGGGTGATTAGCTTGTGGTCGGATCTGACCAATGAGGAATTGACCTCTGGTGTGAAACACCGGTTGCCCATGTTGATAATGACCAGGTCTAGGATATTGCTGCCCCTGGTGGGAGAGTAGATAAGTTGATCCAAGGCGTTGGAATTTATGAAGTCCAGAAAACATTGAGCAAAAGAGGTGGTACATGAGTAGTTTTCCCAGTTAATGGTGGATAGTTGAAATCACCCATTATTAGAGTGTTAGGTTGTACCCTAATATTTTCCAATGTATCAAGAATTGAGGAGTGGGAATCCTGGGCATGGTGGGGGATCTGTAGCAAGCTACAATTTGGATTGCGATCTTGCCCAGAGTTAGTTGCACTTGGATAATCTCAGATGCATTATGATGAGCAACTAGCCTGGAGATGTGGATATCCTTAATGAATATGGACACACCTCCACCTTTAGTGTTTCAGTCCATGTTAGGTGGCCAAAAGGTGTGGTATGAATTACAGCCTGGTAATGCAGGAGTGCTCTCTGGAGCCTTGAACCAGGTCTCTGTCACTGCACAGATGTCAATGTTCTCCATTTTAAGGAGTGCCTTGAGTGAGTGCATTTTGAGGTTTAAACTTCTAGCATTGAGTAGCATTACCCTCAGATTTTGCTTGCTTGTACCTGTTACTGTGGTGAGTTTGTCATTTGAACCTTGCCTAAAAAAGGCACTATAGGGGTGGCAAGAGCCTTAACCAGTATCGGGAATCCCAAGGGTGACAGGTGCAGGCCATCTTTGGCAAAGCATAGTGGTCTGTTGATCATGTCATCCCAAGCAGACAGATACTGGATCCCCTGAGCATGACACCAGTAGCTTAGCCAATTGTTGAAGTCAATCATTTTGTCCTTGTACTTTGATATCATTCTGGGTGATGGCAGGATGCTACTCAGGGCTAGGGTCATATCTGACTGGGCTACAAGATCAGATGAATGCTTTAAGTTAACACCTGAAGCTTATAGGAAAAAGTTGTGCGAGCACAGGTGCAAGGCAGATGAAAGTGTGTGTGAATATGTTGCTGAACTAAGCATGTATTTTCATACGTGGGTGAGTGGATGTCAGGTCACCACTTCTGAAGGGCTGGCAGACCTTTTGGTGAGGGAACAAGCCTTAGCACTTTGCCTGAGGACATGAGAATCTGGTTAGCTTCTAGACAATGCAATACTGTAGATGAGTTGGGGAAGAAGGGAGACCTATACCTAGCAAGCAGGACATCACTGCACAGGAAAGGAGCACCCAGTACTGATCATGGGTCTAAGGGAACCCATAGTGGGCAGTACAGACTTCCCCAACAGAGTCTGCCAGTAGTAAGGGAAGTCACTAGTCCAGGTACACATCCAGGATCAAGGGTTAAATGTTTTAAATACAACCAGTGGGGCCATATAGCATATAGATGTCCATGGAGGCAAGGTGGGGAACAAAAGGTGGGAGAGCCAGTAAGTGGGAATGACAAAATGTCAGCAGTACATTGTCTCGAGACAACAAGGGTACCAAACTACCACAAGAGGCTATATCCTATATTAGTGAATGGGAAAGAGGCCATGGCTAAGAGAGACACAGCCTCTGACCTAACCATTGTAAAGCCTGCAGTGGTTACAAAGGAGCACTACTTGCTTGGGCAGTGTACTCCAGTCAGATCTTTAGGAGGGAACCCATTCCGAATACCTTTGGCTAGGGTTCACCTTGATTGGGAGGGTGGAAAAGGTAGCCAGCAAGTAGGTGTGTTTGAGGATATCCTTGCAGATGTCCTGATAGGGAATGATTTTGGTAATGAAGTACCGTGTGTGCATGCAGTTACGTGCAGTTGGGCTTGGAGACAAGCATGTGGGTCTGGTAGTCTGTGGGAGACCCAGACAGACCGCACACTTGCAGCCAGGACTGGTGAGGTGGTTACTTCAGGGAGGGAACTACCCTGCAGCAGTGAGACTGAAGGTGAGCCCCAGCTGCTTGTGGGTACTGATGTTCCATTAGACTGAGTGACTGCAAGGGAAGATGTGAGTAGTAGTACCCAGGCTGACAGTGAGGCACCACTGTCAGAAGATACCAGACTTCCTGTGGAAGGGGAGCTGGAAAGGATTACCAAGAGAGGACTGAGACAAGCTCAGCTGTCAGACCCTACATTACAAGGCCTGAGGGAGGCAGCTAGTGAGGCACCTAATTCTCAGGGGAAGGGGCAATCTGTATACTGGGACAAAGGGTTACTGTATAGAGAGTGGACTCCTGAGGGAGGGCTAGAGGGCGAGAGAATACAGCAGTTGGTAGTGCCCAGAGCCTACCATCTGGCACTTCTAGCCAGAGCTCATGATATTCCCTTTGTAGGCCATATGGGCATAAAATGCACACAGAGACATGTTATGCAAAACTTTTATTGGTCTGGGATTTCCAGAGATGCAACAGGGTACTGCAAGACCTGTGAGCAGTGCCAAAAGGTAGGCAAGGCAGGAGACAAGGTGAAAGCTCCTTTGATGCCTTTGCCTGTTATTAAGGGGCCATTTCAGAGGGTAGCTATGGATATTGTGGGGCCTCTGAGTACCCCAAGTTCCACAGGGGAAAAGTATATGCTAGTGGTACTAGATTATGCTACCAGATACCCTGAGGCAGTGGCTCTATCCTTCATTGTGGCAGAAAAGGTGGCAAATTCTTTGTTAGAGATTTTCAGCAGGGTAGGTTTTTCAAAAGAAATACTGACTGACAGAGATGCCAATTTCATGTCAGACCTGTTGGCTTGTCTGTGGAAGTACTGTGGGGTGAAGCACCTAAAGACCACCCCCTACCATCTCCAGACTTATTGCCTTGTAGAGAGGTTAAACTCTACATTCAAGATGATGCTACATGCATTTGCAGACCAGTTTAAGAGGGAGTGTGAGAAATATTTGCCCCATATGTTGTTTGCTTACAGAAAGGTCCCCCAGGAATCCACACGTTTTTCACCCTTTGTGTTATTGTATGGGCATAGGGGGAGGGGACCTCTAAATTTGATTCAAGATGAGTAGGAGGGTGAGTGTGAATCCCACAAGGTGTCTATTGTAGCATATGTCCTGAACCTCATGACAAGGCTCAGGGAACTCATGGGCTTAGCTCAGGAGGGCCTGGCAAAAGCCCAACAGCAGAAAAAGGTCTGGTATGACAGGAATGCTCAATCTAGACAGTATGCTGTTGGGCAGCAGTTAATGGTTCTCATTCCTGTCAGACACAACAAGCTGCAGGCAGCCTGAGAGGGACCCTACAAGGTGGTAAGGAAGGTCAGTGATGTTAACTATATGATAGAACTGCTAGGCAGTAGGCAGGGGTACAAATTGTACCATGTTATCTCAATAAAACCTTACCATGACAGGGAGGCCATTCTATTAAGTATTTGCAGTACAAGGCAGAAGGAAAATCCCAAATTACTATGGTGGAGCCTTGAGCTGCAGGCATATGATGGGACAGTGCAGCATGGTACTAGGGTCAGCAATGCCAAGCAGCTGGAATCTCAAGACAGGGACTGTAGTAAGGTATTCCCAGATAGGCTCAACCCCCTCAAGCAATGTTTCTCAAGGGTCACTTGAAAAACTAGCCTGAGTTTTCGGGGAGGGAAGAAATGTGATACCAGGGAAATGCTGCCAGTCCAGCTATCTGGAATTTTGTAAATAATTATATGTCACTTGAAATTATTAATATGATTTATATAGAAATGTGACACTGGAAAAGAACAGAAATATATGTAAACTGTATACCTGTGCAAATGTATGCTTTAATAGTAGAAGCTGGAACATACAGAGTTAACTTGCAAAACTTCAAGAAAATAACTTGAAAAGTAAAGTGTTTTACAATTGTGTTAAATCTCAATAAACAGACATGATGCCTGGGGCTAGAGGTTTTTCTATTTTCTTGAAACAGAAATAATTACTAGGTTTCAAATGTAAAAGTGTTTATTTTATGATTTCCATGTTCTTCAGACTTCTGAGAGATATGTACTTCTCACACAGAGATGCTAAAAATTACGTTAGTTTCTGTTAGCCTGGGAACTGAAGACATGTGACAAAGAGTGATGTCATCCAGGCTAACCCAGCAGTAATGTGTATTATTAATTTAAGAACTCTCTCTGAGAGAAAGTCTGTGCATTTTGTATCTTGTCTTGGACCTAGCAAGAACATCTACTCATCTGCATTTGCCTTGCTCTGTAAGGATGTCCAGGGTACAGTAATTTCTTTTAGATATTGATATGAATATTGTAAAGATTTGTTTAGATGTTTTCTGTATTTATTTGAGACCGTCCTGCAATGTTGTTTTAAAATATTTCCTGCGATTCCAAACTCTGTAGTTACTATGTTGTTTGAGTATTGTCTTGTTCTTTTATTATTTGCTATTAAATATATTTAAACCTATCTTTGTGGCAGGTTTGTTGAGAGATATTTAAGCTCTTAGAGTACATGCATATGTATTTGGTGACACTGTACAGGCCACTCCTATATAGCCTTGAAGGTCTTGGTCACACTTACCATTTGGATTAATAGTAACATTACGCAGTAAGATTGGACACCCTTTAGTAAGGGCCTTAAAAGTAGCTGATAAATAGTGGCCGGTGGCAACTGGTACTACCTTATAGTCTGGCCAGAAGGGGCATAGCTAGTAAACCTGTGCCAGCCTTTCCTAGTGTGTGTCTGTGTTTGTGTATAAATCAAATCTCAAAGTGTGTGTGTGTGTGTGTGTGTGTGTGTGTGTGTGTGTGTGTGTGTGTGTGTGTGTGTGTGTGTGTGTGTGTGTGTGTGTGTGTGTGTGTGTGTGTGTGTGTGTGTGTGTGTGTGTGTGTGTGTGTGAGCTACTTGGGCAGGGATACGAAGCACTCGTTGGACAGAGAGGGTGGTAAATGTTTTGGCATGGCCATTCAGCTGAGATCTCAACCCTATAGCTCTGCCAATGGGGAGTCTTATTGGGGATCTGAAGAAAGGGAGAGAAACCAGCCTCCAGACTGACTGTGATCTCTGCTCTTAAGGGAAATTGTACTTTACTGTGTGTGTATTCATCATCCTCCCAATGTGTACTTTCCTCACTGGTGCTAGTGGTCAGGACTGAGGCTCCTTGATTACTGGGCCAGTGCAGGGTTGTCACACAAGCATACAGGGAATCAGTCATTGATAGGGACAAATGCTCACCCTGTTCTGCCAGCTCTGTGGTAAAGAGTGACTGATCCCTGACTGCAATCTAATGAATGACAGTGAGCTAAAAATAATGTACTTATTTATTTATTTATTAGCATTTATTTACCCAGATGCTTTAAAGGCATGCAGGTAGGTGTGTGTGTGTATATGTGTGTGCCTTCTGTGAAGGTTGGGCAATGGGTTGGCAACTCAACACAGTAAAAACACCACTGCCAATCAATCTGAAGACTGGTGATCCACTGTGGTGACAAACTAAAATACATTGCTAGTCTGCCTAACCACAAGACCCCTTTTCAGCAGAGGCCTGGGGGGTGGTAAATCTCCACACAAAGTACATACATTTATGTTATCAAATTGAGACGAGTATCAGTCTGATAAAAACATTAGAAACAATTATAAGTTAATGGTTAGAAAACAAAAAGTTTATAATACAGAAATGAGTAGGTGATGTTAACTATAAAGCCTTAATACTGGAGAAGATGGTCATGAGGATGGGAGAAAGTGGCTGCTGTCACCCACTCACCCAGGTGGGGAGGTGGCTAGCAGACTGACATGTGAACTCTCAGGGCTGGTATGCAGCAAAGAAGCTCTGTTGCTAGAACCCATGGAAGCACACAACAATAAGTCTGGTGCTGCAACCACTGCCATATCAGAGATCCCAAAACAGGGAGGGTGGAAGGGTAACATTGTAAAACAAGCCACAGGTGACTACCACACAAACCCTGACTGCTATACACACACAACCTAAGGCTGGATGTCAGAATGAAAGGGTCAGAGGGCATTCTGTGAAGGCTTTTTGGTCAAGATGATGATAGAAAAGGATAATGTGAAAAAAAATGACATGGCTTGCTTACTCTTCCCCACCCCTAGTCAGCCATTGTTGAAAAGTAGATGAGCAGAATCAGAATCTAAGCCTTCCTTCCCTGACTATTAGGAAAGCTGGACCATCACCCACTCATTCTCATCCCTGCAGTTGATTCAGTCACTTCTCAAATCCAGTCTACTGACAATCTTGGGGACTGTCTACTTCTTCTCATACATAAAGAAGTAGAACTTGGTTATCAGTTGCTTATGTTTGTCCAAAAATCTGACTATGTGGAAACTGACAAAATGATTATGCCTGTTTAAATAGTGACATGGTATTTAACAGAAACGTGAAATAAAATAACAGGAATGCATTAATATTGCAAAATGTGAACCACATTAAATGCTTTTTAAACAGTCTATGTCTATGCTACACTTGTAAGTAATTTACACCATAGTTTTCAAATAAGCCTTTATCATACTATACTGCGATATATCAGGCTACTTGCTGCTAATATTTAAAGTTATGCATCAACTGATGAAAATGCTTTTCTAAATTTGAACATTACTTAAAGCTCTATATGACAATGTTGTAAATTTGTTAATTTTACTTTTTATTGTAATAAAATGTTTAAAGTGAAAAAATGGACATTGATGCATTGAGAAGCATTTACAGTGGTTGCAGTATTACGTTGGTGAAAGAGCAAAGACAGTGGATGGAGTTTCATACACAGAACAATATGTTAGAACCTGAGTGTAATGAAAGTAAACATAGAACATTCAACAGTTAAGATTAATTTTAGAGAGGTGCAGAAATGCAAAAACTGTTAACATTTTTTTACAGAGTTAGATTGCTACTAGTTTCATTTGAGGTTATGACAGGAAAAAAAAAACACCACCACTGAGGTTTCCATTTGATTTAATAACAAAGTTACAGCCTTTGCATTTTACCGTAGTACATTATCAGATTGCTTACAGACTTGCACAAATTTATGTTTCATTCATGCAGAAAAATGTAAATAAAATCAGGGCAACAAGCAATGTATTTATTAATAACATTGGTTTACTTGACTATTTGCTTACAGATTTACAATAATTTATTAGTAGTATATGTTTATTTCATGCAGAAAAATGTAAATAAAGTCAGGGCAACAAGCAGTGCTATCAGTTTATAATTGTTACAGCTGCAAATGTTATTTTAAGGTCCTGATACTGTTTTTTTTTTGGGGGGGGGGGCTTTGCAAATATTGCTAAATAATTTCCAGGTTGATTGTCCAGTTTAACTTTAAATACAGTCAAGAACACCAGTCACCCAGCTTTGCACAAAAGATGGAAAAGGGGAGGTTTAGAAGGCCTAAACAAAACATGACATGGAAAAGGAAAACAGCCTCCAATACTTCAGCAGTGACTGGGACAATGCAGAGTAAGGCCTAAACTTGGCAAGAGCTGTGGTGCACAAGTTGACTATCTACAGGAAAAACTGTGTACAACAGATGTGTATTTATATAAATTGGAGTTAAATCAAGTATGTAAATGTTCTCATGTTTTCAGACAATTGTATAACAGTACTAGTTTTCAGTTTATGTTTTTATCTATGTTCAGACAATACTGACAGAAAAAGGTACTAATAGTTTAATTTCCGGGATACAAAGTTTACCAGTTTCAGTTATGCTTTTATATGTGTTTAGGTAACACTGGCAAAATATATTCCTTTAGTATTAGTTTAGATAGTTTCCAGAATATACACAGCTATTTTAAATATTCAGTATAAATATGTATCACTTTAATGTACATTTTAGTCAAGGTTCAGAATATGACATTCACATTCAGTTATGCATTCAATATAGTACATTTCAGTCAAATTTCGGAATATAATATTAATGTAAATTTCAGTCAAGTTTCAAAATATGACATTCACACTCAGTTATGAGTTCAATATAGCACGTCAGTTAGATTTCAGAATATAACATTCATACTCAGATACAGCATGCAATTACATCACACTTTATATAATTCAGTCCTTAGTTTAAGGGTAAAGTGACATCATTATTTGTAAACAGTATTACTACATCGCACATCACATTATTCAGTTGTTGGTTTTAAGGGTAAAGTGACAGAATTATTTATAACAGGTTTATTAAAATAAGTTATCTAAAGAATGGATAGTATAACAATAACCGATGACATGGGTGTGATATATTGAAGATTTACCCATGGGTGGTATGGTTTAATCATTTGGGTGAAGCCCAAGTGATTAAACAAAGCCAACCGTGAATAATCTTAAACATACTACACCATGGAGTTGTTTTTTGCTATCATACAATGACATTATTTAAGAGAAAAATTACTTACTTTTCTTAAACAATGTGTTTGTATAGTGGCTCTTTGGTGTTCTTCCTCATTTATTACATATCCTGCTGCTTTTTTGATATACTACACATGTGTATGGGACTTACATTCCCACACTTATGCAAAAAATTAGTGCTTTGGAAAGGAGAATTTGAGAAGGGAAGGTCTACGTTGTTCCTTTTTTTTTTTTTTTTTAAGTTTGAAATTCGGACATTTCAGAGGTATGAGGGAGACAGGATGGATGAAATACAAGGAAAATCAGGTGCATTTCTTTAGTTTTGAATAACGTACCAGATTTTCCCAGTTTTTCTCCATTCTGTCTCTCTCATACCACTGGACTGTCCATATTTCTAATTTTATTATTATTTTTTTTTTTTTATGGTGAAGAAAAATTCAAACGTTATAGCATATATTGATGGAAGAAAGTCTAGGAGACTGGACCTTTTTCTATTGGTATATGGTGGAAATTGAAAAAGGGTAATTGTGAGGTGGAGTTCAGGGAAGAGTTAAGACAGGCACTGTGTGGCAGTGAAGAGTTACTGAATAGCTGGGTAACTACAGCAGCGCTAGTAAGAGAGATGGCTAGAAAGGTGATTGGTGTGACATCTGGAAAGAGGAAAGAGGACAAGGAGACCTGGTGGTGGAATGAAGAAGTACAGGAGAGTATACAGAGAACAAGGCTGGTGAAGAAGAAGTGGGTTTGTCAGAGAGATGAAGAAAGTAGACAAGAATATAAGGAGATGAGGTGCATGGCAAAGAGAGATGTGGCGAAGGCTAAGGATATGTCGTATGAAGAGTTGTATGAAAGGTTGGACACTAAGGAAGGAGAAAAGGACCTGTACCAATTGGCTAGACAGAGGGACCGAGCTAGTAAAGATGTGCAGCAGGTAAGGATGATAAAGGATAATGATGGAAATGTACTCACACGTGAGGAGAGTGTGTTGAGCAGATGGAAAGAGTACTTTGAGGGGCTGATGAATGAAGAGAATGAGAGGGAGAGAAGGTTGGATGATGTGCGTATAGTGAATCATGAAGTGCAGTGGATTAGCAAGGAGGAAGTAAGGATAGCTGTGAAGAGGATGAAGAATGGAAAGACTGTTGGTCCAGATGACATACCTGTGGAAGCATGGAGGTGTTTAGGTGAAATGGCAGTGGAGTTTTTAACTAGATTGTTTAATGAAATCTTGGAAAGTGAGAGAATGCCTGAGGAATGGAGAAAAAGTGTTTTGGTACCGATTTTTAAGAATAAGGGTGATGTGCAGAGCTGTAGTAACTACAGAGGGATTAAATTGATCAGTCACAGCATGAAGTTATGGGAAAGATAGTGATCAGCAGTATGGTTTCATGCCAGGAAAGAGCACTACAGATGCGATGTTTGCACTGAGAGTGTTGATGGAGTACAGAGAAGTACAGAGAAGGTCAGAAGGAGTTGCATTGTGTCTTTGTGGACTTAGGGAAAGCATATGACATGGTGCCTAGAGAGGAGTTGAGGTATTGTATGAGGAAGTTGGGAGTGTCAGAGAAGTATTTAAGAGTGGTACAGGATATGTATGAGGATAGTGTGACAGCGGTGAGGTCTGCGGTGGGAGTGATGGATGCGTTTAAGGTGGAGATGGGATTACATCAAGGATCAGCTCTGAGCTCTTTCTTATTTGCAATGGTGATGGACAGGTTGACAGGTGAGATCAGACAGGAATCCCCGTGGACTATGATGTTTGCAGATGACATTGTGATCTGTAGTGAGAGTAGGGAACAGGTGGAGGAGACCCTGAAGAGGTGGAGATATGCTCTAGAGAGAAGAGTAATGAAGGTCAGCAGGACTAAGACAGAATATATGTGTGTGAATGAGAGGGAGGATAGAAGAATGGTGAAGATGCGGGGAGTAGAGGTGGTGAAGGTGGATGAGTTTAAATACTTGGGATCAACAGTTCAGAGTAATGGTGAGTGTGGAACAGAGGTGAAGAAGAGAGTACAGGCAGGATGGAATGGGTGGAGAAGAGTGTCAGGAGTGATTTGTGAAAGACCAGTACCAGTAAGAGTGAAAGGGAAGGTCTACAAGAGGGTAGTGAGACCAGCTATGTTATATGGATTGGAGACAGTGGCACTGACAAAAAGGCAGGAGTCAGAGCTTTTCGTTGCAGAGTTGAAGATGTTAAGATTTGTACTGGTACTACGAGGATGGACAGGATTAGGAATAAGTATATTATTGGGTCAGCCCAGGTTGGAAGATTTGGAGGCAAAGCCAGAGAGGCAAGATTACGTTGGTTTGGACATATGCTGAGGAAGGATGCAGAGTATATTGGAAAAAAGATGCTAAGGATGAAGCTTCCAGGTAACAGGAAAAGAGGAAGGCCTAAGATAAGGTTTATGGATGTGGTGAGAGAGAACATGCTGGTGGTTGGTATGACAGACCAAGATGCAGAGGACAGGAAGAAATGGAAACAGTTGATCTGCTGTGGCAAACCCTAACAGGAGCAGCCAAAAGAAGAAGAAGAAGATAGCTCGATTTACAATAGGCACGCTGATTGGGCTGAACAGTCGGCATGCTCGTTTTTTTAATGTTAATGGCCAGCCATTGTGTAATAATAATTATTCAATATACTCAAGGCATAACATGGCAGGCTTAATTTGTTAATTAATTTACAGATTACACTACATTTTACATAATTATTGTGCATTAGACAGAAAGTTAAAAAGACACTGACAGTGTATGCAAAGGTATAGATCTAAAATACGGAAAGCATACGTTTTAATAAACTATTATAGCTCAAAAATATTTACAGGATATTTAAGACACAAATTTAGATGACAGGCATCTATTACAGCACATAGAAATTAAAAAGGTAAATAGAATTATTATTAACAAATTTGAAAATTTACAGACACAAGTTAATACTGTATATGGTAATTATGCTTCAAGACCAGTTAAAAAGGTATTCCTCTACTGCTGATTTCAGTATTTCTTCAGAAAATAGCCATCATATTGTTGAATTTTCTGTAAAGCATTTTATGCAATTGCTTTCTTATATTTGAAAATCAATAAACTTGTTTTCAAAACAAAAAAAGAAAATATCCGTCATGCATGATAGGCTGTATGATAAAAAAGAAAATAGACTAAACAGTACAATATGTGAGGATTTAAGTCTATTGACAACAGGGAAAGGTTTCATTTGCTATAAGAGAGAGACATCATGGTACAATAAGGCACCAGTTCATAAGGTGGAAAACATAGGCAATAGACAGTGTAATTTTACTATACAGCATACAGAGACAGGAAGAAAAAGAGGCAGGGTTAAAAGTTCGTACTATGTCGAACTTAACTGAAGACTCAAAAAGACAGGTTGAAGTTGTGTATGACATTTTCTCCATGCTGTTTCGGGAACAGTAGGGTTGAAAGAATTACCTGGCCTAATCAGTTTTAGAAACAATAGAATTAAAAGACACTGATTTTCGGAATAATGTGCAAGTTTTAGGTATATCACACATACATCAGGACTTAGACGTAAAGACTCTGGAGCAGGTACATTTCCTGCATATGGAGCTGTTAAAGCTATTTGGGGATTATGTAAATTAGCCAAGTTGCTGGCGCTATTAGCTAATAGTACCTTTGAGACCATAAAGGACATCATTATCTATCAGGACACATCTGCAGATTATGAATGAGTGAGGTGGCATAAAGCCTGTATATTCAAACCAGATTACAGTAGTTTGTAATACAGATAGAAGGTAACTACAAAATAAGGTCCTTGTAAACCTTTGTCAGGGATCTCGAGGGGAACTGTTAGACTGAGGGTATTCTTAGTGAGTTCACTAAAATACATTAAGGTAGAATAATAGGCCTGAAAATATATAGTCAGACTTGTGTTTTCATTTATGCATTCAGTTTCAGGGAAAGACAGTTCAGTAGAAAGGAAAATATAATCTTGCAGGCTAAGCATGAGATGTGCAGAAATAGTTTCAAGGGAAAGCTACAGAATGTTCCTTTCTCAATGGAAAGATATGTGTACTTGCAATGGAATGCTAGATAAAGAATAGACAGTTAGGCACTGTTAGGCAAATGCAAGACAAGACTTGAAAACCAAGGCTAAAGAGGTGTGTAAAACATCACACAGTTTGGGTATTGTTACTTCATACACAGTCAGGGGAGTCAGTAAGTTAGGTTTTGGACTGATATGAAAAAAGCTCTGTGCATTACAGACACTCGAGCCCGAGTACAGAAGTAAAGTCAAATATCCATACTGTTTAGGAGGAAAATACTGTTTCAGCTGATATTATTCAGGAGAATTGGAATATACATGCAGAAACTTTGGATATATTATCAGAACTGTTACTGTTATCCAGCATTCCAGCATTTCTACAGACTATTATTGTTTATGAGAATCAGAATATACATGCAAAAACTTTGGATATATTATCATAACTGTTACTGTTATCCAGCATTTCAGCATTTCTACAGAAAATTATTGTTTATCAGCACTGTTATTGGAGACAGCATTCAAATATTGTTATCATCTAATAAAGCATTTATAAACCGAACTACAGTGAGTGCAGAATTCATTCTGAAAAGTACAAAAAGACTTAGATCATAAAAGAGAGACTGGCACCTCTTCAGCACAAGTTTAGGTAATTAACAAATAAAGACATTCATTCCAGATACATTTCAGATGTTTCCATTTAATTCCAGTATACTACAGTCTTATCAGTTCTTTCACAGATCCTTAAGGAGACTAATGACATCCATACAGAATATCATACTTATGAAGCAGCAGAAAGTAGTCTAAGAACTAAGCCAATATGAAAATGGAGGAAAAAAGATTTTGCCAGTATTGATGACTGCAAGTAGGGGTACCAAGAAGAGGCAAGGGGAGTCTGGAATTTACTGGAGCTAACTAGCAAAGGAACCAAGGTATTGGGAGCAAATAACTAAAGGGGGAATGGTAATAGAATGGGATGAGGCCAAGAAGACATTTGGACTGCAGGCTAGAGACTGCCTTTCTTGTCATGGGTTGATATCAGAGTATAGGCAAAGAGAAAGGGATAGGGGAATCCTCGGTGAAAGACATGCTCTGGTAGAGCTTTTAGTTGAATCTAGAACAGAAACTGCTGTTAAAAAAGTGATAATTTGTAGGGCATATAAAATATTGGATGATAAGTATAAGAATCAATCAGAAGAGGTTATAAAAGACTGGAAAGAGAGATTGGATAAGCAATGGGGGGCATACCTATAGCTCTCAAGTATGCAACAAAGTCCAAATGGTTTAGGATTTTTGCTTGAAAGTGTTTCCATTGGTACTTTTAAACCACAAGCAGACTTTAAAGATTTTTTTCCTTAGGTAGATGGCAAATGTTGGATGTGTAATGAGGAAGAAAGAGACAAATGGGAACATATATTTTGAGGTTGTAATAAATTTACAGATTTTCAAGATTCCCAACAGAGTACGCTATCAAAAATATTGGGTGAGCAAATTGGTGTAACTAGTAATATTATTCTTTTGAGCTGGAACACAGGATCTGAAATGCATAAACACAGTAAGACCGTGTTAAGTTTAATTCTGGTGGCTACCAAAAAAGTAATTACTAGAAAATGGAAATCAAAGTCTAAACCAACTTTATTTGAAGTATTGAATACTGTAACAAGGATGAATGAACTGGAGGTAGGATCTTTTGAAAAGTGAAGGAACAGATTACATACAAATAAATGGAAATTGTGGAAATGATACATGCAGATTAATTTTTAGAAGGAGGAGAAAGACTTAAAGAAAGGAAGGAATTGAGCAATTAGTGTAATGTTGTACTGATGATAGTTATAAAAAAGAACATATGTGATGTACAATGTATGTAGCTGGAAACGTTAATATGGTTTGTTTTCTTTTATATTAATGTATGTTTGCCTGTGTCTTAAGTGATAATTTAATAAAGTTGTTAAAAAAGTATATAAAGGTGCATTTATTTATTTATTTATTTATTTATTGTCATTTGATTACTGGGAAGGTACAAATGGATAGAAGTCCATTTTCAGTGGAGACCCATGTAGAAAAGCTCCAAATTATTACAACGCTTTTTAAGAACAATAATTTTTCAATCTTCAAAAATAAAATAAAAACATCTGCAGTTTAAATTATTATAACAAACTAGACATGATATAAAAACATTGGAAAAGAATCAAAACACGTTATATGACAATCATTTGATATTTAAAGAAATTTTAAACATTTTGTAGAGAAAGCAAAGGTTAAATTATTTATGTTGAAATGGGACCCTGTTATAAAGCTTCCAAAACATAGTCAATTACTTATACTTTTATTAATGCTAGTGGGTAAGAAAACAATAAAAAGGAAACAAAAATCTATGGAAAACTAAAAAAGACAGAAGTAAAAGAATTGTTAAAAAAACTGGAAAGAGTATAGCAAAGACCTTTTTAAGGAGAAAACTAGAAAGTTATATGTTTAAAAAAATGGGCTATGTGAAACAACAGAAATGCAAGATGGTGAAAGACGTGATATAGCTTGTAAGTCCAAGCTAAAATTGTTAAAAACAAAATGTGTTAACCCCAGATGTTTTTAAAAAAGGGGAGAATGTTGTGTAGAAAGAAAATAAGGGATAGCATTCAGTACACTGATATTTTGTAAGTTTTTAAAGCTGTATTGTTATAAATCTATATTCTGCTACTGTTATTCATTAAAGATATGTGTTTAAAATAAATACATGCTCCACAATGCCTTCAACAAGGCAATCACCATTACGCAGGAGAGGATGGCCAAAGATGGGTGGGTCCACCTACACAGAGCACAGTCATGGAGACAGAGGAACTCCTGGCATAACTGTGTGAGATAACAAATTTCTCTCTCATACCCGGTGAAGAACTGGACATTGGAGAGTAACTTCACCCATCTCTAAGGGAGTCTGTGGGTAAATCCCCAACTTGGTATGCCCTTACATATGTTTCATGTAGTGACACATGCCACAGCCATTTAATCTCACATATAATACAGTCATTTTCAGGGCTGCAGGTGCAACAGGATTCTGCACAAGGTGCATGGACCTAAATTGTTTGCATGCCATACTATTGTGTAGCTGTTGCAGCCCTGGAAACTGGGATTGTAAAAAGTTAGCACTGATATTCTAGGGTGTTTCTATCTGCTTTCATAGGTGATTTGGCATATGGGTTCTCCACCATGTAGGTCAGCATACCTGAAACTATCTGGGTCTGATAATGCAGCAGCCAAAGTATGGCACAGTAACACTGTATTACTATTGTGCCATGGCTGGCACTTTATCAACCCCTTCTATTGACACATCTCCATTGTCAGTGCAAGCCACTTCTCAGACTCAGGCAACCACTATAGGACAGGAACTGGCTGACATGGCTGCACAGGGTGCACCCTCATCTCCTATACCCAAACAATAGTGGGTAATGGCAGCTCCAACAAACATAGGGATAGCAGTGGGAAGGTGACATTCCAGTGGCTGACAATGCCTGGAATCCTATCCTTTGCCCAAGCTGAGGATCTCCATAGCTGTTATACAACATATCTGCAAGGAAATCATACATGACCACTGCAGCGATGACCATTGTAATGCATGAGCAGTGAGATGACATCACAAAGGGTTTTGCTAATATAGGTAATATGCACCAAGGGGAGTCTATCCTCCAAAGGCCACAAGCCAGGAATGATGCTGTTCACATGGGCATCCCTTATCCACTTCCAGTGGGGAAAATCACTATGGAATGGGTCTGGAAAGGTTGAAGTCCTGTAGTGCCATGTCCACCTTAGTTGTTGCCAGTATCGATAGCGTGGCAGTCTGCCATGGATGCACACATATATGGGTCTATGTGCCAGGCATCCATGTCATGTGGTCCAATGTTCATGCAGTGAAGCACACCATTCATACACCAGCTACTGAATATGCCAATGACATTCCTTAGAGGGACATCCCAATGAATGGAGGCATGCACACTCAGTGTATATAAGTGCTGAAGTTATCATGGACTTCTTATATTGATGCAAGTATAGTGTGGCAATATCTGCAGGGCAGTGTCAACCCACACACAATCTGATCAATCTCCCCACACACTTCTAGACACCTATCCCATACTGGAGACACGACACTCCATGCATAGTCTTCCTTGCTTGACACACTCACATGACCACATGTGCATCCACATCATTACTCGCCCTAACAGTGACCATTGCCAGTCTCTGTCACTATGACTCTCCCCACCTGTCCATATGATGACAACTGCATCCTGCCTTCAGTGTTCTGTTACCAGTGTAGCTCATGTTTAATGCACAGCCTGGCCAGTGCATGCACCATATAGTATAACCTGGTTGAAGTACAGCATGTATTACTATTATTGTTTGCTATGCCCAATCCGGCCTATAGCTGAGACCCAAACATTGCTTCTTAGCCAGCAACACGGAATACTGACCAGTGTCTGTCTTGCACAGTCATCTCCAGCAGCCTGGTTCACCTCCACAAGCTTCCCACCAGGTCCCTCCTCCACTGCTGGCTCTGGCTATTCCTTCTACCAATGACAATACCCTGCTGTATTTGTCTGCATACCAGTATGTTGTGCAACATTGTACATATGGCAAATATCTTGCTGTAGATTTCTGAAGCATACTGCAGTGTACCACTGGAGCCATTTATGCAGTAGAAACACACCTCCATCACTCCAAACACATATTCAGTGATGGTATGGAACTGAATGTTGGTTCAACTCATATAGACTTCCCTCTAGTAAGGAACGGGCATAGGGGTAGACTCAGAAATTGCAAACAGTCAACCCACAGCATAAACCACTCATGGCCACAATCATTTGTGATCGGAGAAAACTTTATGGTCAACAGAGACTAGGCTGAAGGCCTGGAAGTTAGCTGGAGAATAGCACATAAGGAAAGCTGGTGATGGAATGCTGAAGTTCAGGAAAATATCAAAAGAAAGAAGGGGTGCAGGAAAAAATGGGAGATAGAAAAGACTGACCAGACTAAGAAGAAATACTAATTGAGAGCAGTTGCAATAGCAAAAACAAGGTGTCAGAGGCACTCTAGCAACTTCTGGAAAGTGGTTCATCAGAGAAGATGAAGATAGTCTATCTGGTTGCAAAGCAGAAAGACAGAAACATAAAGAAGATAATCATCAAACATCATTCATTTAGGATACCAACAACAACCTGCTCACCTGTCCACAGGACATCAAAGGCAGATGGAAGGAGTTCTTCCAGCAATGTCTGAATGAAAAAATCCTGCCAAAGCTGTATTGCCCCAGATACAGCCTACAAAGAAAAAGGAAGAAGAAACCTGGAACAGCACTAAGGTAAATGAAGTCATGGAAAGCAGCAGGCTCAGATGAGGTCACAGCCAATATAATCAAGATGCTGGATGACTTAGGGGAGAAATGGCTCCAGAGCATACTCAATGCAGTATGGATAGAAAGGTGTATCCCAGTTAACTGGAGAATTAATATTCTAGTGCCAGAGTACAAGAACAAAGGGGGCATTCAGAACTGTGGACAGTACAGCGGTATCAAATGCCTGTAACGCTGCATGAAAGTTCTGGAGAGGGTAACTGATAAAGGATTACACAGAGTAGTAGAAGATAAGATGGAAGATGAGCAGTTAGGATTCAGATCAGATGCAGCACAACCAACCCGACATTTGCAGTGAGACAGATAGCGAAGAAGAATCTATAGATGAGGATAGAGTCCAACTGATCAGACTTGGAGAAAGTATAAGACAAAGTCCCAAGATGTGGTCAGGCCTGCAATGGTCTGAAGTTCTGAAAACATTACTAGAACTAATGCAGGCTACATTCAATGACCCAGTGACACAAGTACAAAAAGTGCTCAGACTCCAGCAGGAGTGGGTGTTTATCATGGATTATCTCTGAACACACTGCACTTCATAATGATGATGGTCCATATTAGCAAGCAGGTTGGAGGGGACAGATAAGCAAAGCTGCTGTATGCAGATTATGTGACCTCATAAGCAGATTCTGATCAAGTACTTCAACAAGTGATAGGGAAATGGAATGCAAAACTGAAGGTGCACATGATGAAACAGAGTACCAGCAAGGCAGTTGTCATGACAGCAAATGTGAGAAATCAGAAGAAGCTGAAGATGAAATAGAAGGGAATATATTGGAACAAGCTTCAAGTGTCTGGGAGGGATGATTAAGAAGAAGGGAAGTCTGAATGAGGAGGTCAAAGCTACAATCGGAGAGGGGGGGGCTGTAGCCAAATGGCACAGAATGTCAGGGGTAGTATATCAACAGAAGAATGCCAAAGAAGCTGAAAAGTAAGGTGTACAAAACATTGGTGTCACCAGTACTACTGTACAGTACAGAATCCTGAGCAGTAAAGGCAGAGCAGCTGAAAAAGACAGAGGTGATGGAGATGACAAGCCTGAGATGGGTGGTAGGATGCACACTGTGATAAAGATGAAGAAATGAGGACAAAGTTGCTCCAGTTGCAGAGAATGTCAAAGACAACAGATTACTATGGTTTGGGCATATGTGCAGGAAAGTGAAAGATGATTTAATGAAGAAGATTTGGAAGAGACAGGAAAAAGCCAAGAGGAAATGAAGGGATCTAACAAAGAGATTGATAAATTGAATGAGAGAAGGCCCGTGCCAGTAAGAAAAGACTGTTAAAACATAAGATAGTGGCACTGAATTAAGAGAGATGGCAGCTATTGATGTGATACCCTGATCCTGTGTAGAAAATGACAAAAGGAGTGATGATGAATGTAAGTGGGTTCAACTGATACAGGCCCACTTCTGCTGCTTGGATACATCTGGTGGCTTACTGCAGTATGCTCCAGAGACCTGCAGCAAGTCATTGGTGGTCTGCAATATACTTCAGAACATGGTTCTATGAAAACTGTTACAACATTGGGACAGCGCAGCACTGCCTGCACTACATGTAGCAAGAGCAGAGGAAGAACTAGTTTTGGAGTCATTAGAGGAACTAGTTGTGGTGGAAACCTATAAGAGGTAAAGCAAGATGCAACACATCATGGCACAAGCAAGGATGTGGCATCTGATCAAAAACTATCATAATGACATAACAAACACAGAATAAAACTGATTCATGGAATAACACACCCAGGTTTTCACAAACTGCCATATCCACACAGGTCAAAAAGCTGGGCAAATCAGAATGATCATCATTTGCAAAGGTGGGGATGAGGTACAGTGACAGTGATATTACTGCTAGCATAGGTGGAGGTGTCATGGACAATGGATGCATTTGCCACCAACATGGCTGTGAGAGTAGGGAAGTCAGAGACTACATCCTGCACAACCCCATGAACAGGTATGGATAGGAGTTGCTCACACTACAGCAGCAGTATAATGTGATGGCATTGAATTATAAGACCCTAATTGGCTTGCCCAGGGAAATATTTCCATAGTGGAGTTGGAAGAGCATCAGCCATATCCATGGGAGCACCAGAACCCAGGGCTAGAAGCAGATATGGACAGTGTGGGCAATGAAGCTATTTGTGGAATAGTGTCTGTCATCATTTTACACCTGGCATATGATCGTACAATGCGCATCCATCCCGTAGCACATCCATGCTGACCAGTTGTCCTCATCCATGTGGATGTATCAATGGATGGCATCACTGTCCACAAAATATTTGTCTGCTCCCTGACCATGTATGCATTGTCGCTCTGCAGACATTGTAGAATTTTCTGCAGTTCCTGTAACAGCCACACTTCTTCATGCAGGACACACATCACATTCAACATCTCCGACATGGTATGAGTAGTGGCTGCCTGTGACTATATTACTAACCTGCACAACTGTTGACTGATGTCAGAGTGGGGTGTAACACAGATCCTTTGGCTTAAGTCATGAGGTCCAAACATTGAGGCAATGGTATTGGCAATGTCCTTCACAGGCTCAGAAAGAAGGACAACTAATGTTGCCTAGGCAAAGATGACAGATAGCATTTTTGGGTAGTTGGATGGAATGAGGAACCACCCAGCCTATGCTGAGGCAAACTGGAAGATCTCCATTTTGATTCAGATGATTAAGGTCTTAGTTTTGTTTTGGTATCCCAGTTAAAGGCCTCATCTGTGGCCTGTCTGCATTTTCCACTAGCATGCTCACAAATTAGTAGCATGGCATACCTCCCTTCCCTTTATTAATAATGATTTGGAGGTCAGTTCCAATGGCCCTAAGGGAGGCCTCTGGGATGATTCCATCACATATTTAGCACATGAAGACATGTTACTATCTAACAGTATAGTAGACTCTATAGGTGGTCATGTCACAGGTGTTTGTAGTAGCCAAATCTATGTATATAGGCTGCAAATGCACATCTGTGACTTCAGGGCATTAGGCCTATGGAAACCTTCCAATTCCTAAAGGATGTCATCAACTTCTTTAAACTTTTCTCTTCAGCACTTGTTCAAGTACTTGAATTTTTCCAAGGATTAGCTAACGGAAGACCTGGCCAATGCCATGGTGAAGCACAACCAAGAGTGTTTCTTATTGACACCTATGTCTGTACAATCCAGAAGGGGACATCAGTTCAATATGTACACCATTTACAGAGTAATGTGCTTACACAATTGGATAAAGCTGTGTACAATGCCTTGTGCACCTTTGAATCATGTAGAGCCATAGAATTATATGTTCCATAGCACACAAAATTCATGAATATCCCAAATGTCCAATTAATCTCTTTTTTGTTGTTGCTGTTTTTTTTTTCAACAAGTAATCTCTTGATCATAAAAAAAATCAACATGACTCCCCAAAATACGTCACACAATACTGAAACAATGTTTTTATTATTATCTAATTTGCTTTCCAGGGTAGAGTACTCATCATATTTGACCATTTGCAGGTTCAGCTCAGGTTACACACATTCTGACAACAGATAAGTTAGATGAAATGTATAACTAAATTATACAGTACAGTGACATAACATAGATGTTAAAAATATATACATATTGACAAGAGCATTTTAAATAAATGATCAGTATACAATGCATAATACAGGTGTTATAGGTGAGGTAAATGTTGTCCAGCCAAAAGAACGGACATAGTACATACAGGTACAATAGGAAATGTTAGCAGTGAGGGGGGTATAAATTGTAGAATACTAAGGGCTGCAATAAAGGCACTAATAACAGGAGAAGTTAGCATTAGATACATAGAAGGGAATGAATAGGCAGATGGGGAAGCAGTCAGTTTGAGTTTATATGTTATTGAGGTTAGGAGATTAAGCAGCCAAGGTTTTCTGGGATGAATGCAATAGTGCAACCATGGGAGCGGGGTGACATGGCCTGTGTTCTGACATATGCATTTTAGGATTGTAGGAGGCTACTAGGCTAACATCCATAGGATCATAGGAGGCTACTAGGCTAACATCCCAAGAGTCTTTTTAAGCCTAGCCACTCATGCCCCAATTTTCCCAGTTATCAATGTCCACAGACTAGAATGTCTTTAGTATATGCCTGTGTCTTAAGACATCTACAAACTGCCCTTGTCCATAAGGGTCACAGGTGACAAATCAGGGATGAAGTTGCAATTTCTCATCCATTGGTCCACATTGTGTTTGAATAGGTTTAGGGAAGATCTCTGATCCACATGACTAGGGAGTCTGTTCTAGAGAAGGAGTAATCCCTGAGACACATACCTGTTCCTCCAACATGTTTAGCTTTTGTCACAGATGAGGTTTAGATCCTCAGATCAGGTAATTCTAGTGCAGTTTGTTTTGTGAATGTGTAGCCAGTCCACCAGGGTTGGATCAGAGAATGCATTGAAAGTTATGCATAGATTGCCCCTCAGTAGTCTGTAGGAGACCATGTTCAGACACAAGACTTTGAGGCAGTCTACATACTATATACTATTTACACTCAATATTCTTTTAGTATGGAACTTCTGTGGCCTCTGCAGCTGCTGCAAATGGGTCTATTTTATTTATGCAAAAGCATAAAACAGCGAATACATATGGATCGAACCATATGCATCGAATGTGCAAGCCGTCAAAAACTGAAAACGGACATCTCCGTAGGTAGAGATTTCCATTTACTTCAATGTAGTGCGATCTCAGAGTTGGTATAGTTAAGTAGTGGGGGGTGTGGAGGGGCGCATGTATTTTTTTTCTTTATTAACTTTCAAACGTTTAAGAGTTCTATGCATATGTGTCGATCTTTATGCATTCGAATTTTTGAGTGTTCGAGTTAATAAAGTAGACCCGTTGCAAATACCTGGTCAGGTACATGAAGAAGGGCGCAATGTACTCGATTACTGGTCTAATGAGGGCTGAATATAGTAGGACTATGATCTCCTTAGATCTGGTTGCCATGTCCTTGCTTATTTGCATCACATAGAAGAATTTTCTCACTACCATGGATATGTGGTGATCAAAGTTCAGGTTATTGTCAACCTGAGTTCCCAGGTCCCTTACCACTGGATCTACTATTAGGGGAAGCATTATCAGGGTTGTAATTTGTAGGGCTGGTTGTCTTCCTAAAGGACATAAATATGTATTTTATGCATTAAGTTTTGGGCTATGGTTCTGGCACCAGTTACTTGTCTGTGTCAGACCCTCCTAGAGGATATCTACATCTTAAGGAAATTCAAGTGATTGCACCCAACTTGCATTCATGCAGTTGTCAGCACATTTGGTCAGCAAAAGGCTCTCTACATTTGCCTTGACTTCAGAGAAGTAATTCCAAATAGGAGAGGTTCCAGTATCGAGCTCAGTGGAACATCACTAGTAACAATGCCTCTTGATGGAGGTAGATTCCCCACCCTATCTGCATGTGTCCTATCTGTGAGCCATTTGGTTATCCATTGCATTATATAGGGATTTATGCTTAAATTTCTGAGTTTATCTATAATACCTGAGTGAGGTATTGTGTCAAATGATTTTGCCAGGTCAAGGTAGGCAGTAAATACCATTTTGCCCTCGTCCATAGCTCTTGTGAACTTCTCAAAGAAGTCCTCTTACTTTAGTAGGCATACTCTGCCCTTGATAAAACCAAACTGGGATGGATCCAGTGTCTGAAGATTTCCAATGTCTTTGTTTATCATGTCTATGACAATTCTTTCCATAGCCTTGCAATATAAGACTAGTCAAACTTAGATTGTTCAGTAAGGTATTGTTTGAACTGAGATTTGAACTGTTTGTACTCTCTAAGTTCAGTAAGATCAGATAACAATGACTGCCACACTTTAGGGGCAAGAACAGAGAAGCTGTGGTTTGTGGAATGAAGTTAAGGAGATGGAGTTACAAAAGTAGGGTCATTTGTGTATTGGTTTCTTAAGTTGTAGTGTGATTTGGATGTAGTTAGTTTCAAAGTTATGGGGATTGTTTGTCTTTGCATAGCAGGTTGAAGAGAAGGGAACAAAGAAGGAGGATGGCTCTGCCCTGAATGCATAGTCAATTTGCCTTTTCCAGAGATTTGCAGTGATGGTCAGGCTGAGTGGAGTTGGTGGTGAAATTACATATTTTATTAGAAAGCAATTGTAAGGTGGTATTGCTCATTTTTTCATAAGACAGGGGCAAATAGCTTAGGTCATAATTTAGTTGTGCAGGCAAGAAACTATTCAAGCAGGTTTTGAGAGGAAAAGAGATATATTTTGGGCCCAGAATTGGAGGTTGTTGACTTTGGATCTGACTTTCTGAATGTGGTCTTGAAAGTTGAGGGAGTGGTCAAGCCAAATGTCAAGGTAACAAAATGATGTGGTGGATGCGATTAGGTTGTTGTTTAGATCTTTGATCTGGAGATGACTATTGGCTTTAAAGGGTCTTTTCTTTGGGTCAAACCACATGACCTTTTTTTTAGGGTTGAAGAGTAGTTCTTGGAACAAAGCCAATTATTTAGTTGTAGAAGGCAAAGTTGATTATGAATGATGTCATGAGAAGAGTTGTCTCTGTAGATTATCAAGTCAGTGTAAAGGTGTTTAAGAAGTTGTTTTGAAGGTGTAGTAAACATTGTTAGAATAAGTTGGCAGCAGAATTTGGATTGGTGAGGCTGAGGATTGGAGATCAGCCTATTGTTGTAAGATGGGCTTTCAAACTGGTTATTTTTTTTTGGGGGGGGTGCCTGTAGGAGAGTGCTCTACAGGAATATTTTATTTTTAGATTGTGTATATGAAATGTTAAAGGACAGTGGTCACTGGAGGTGGGTGTGTGATTTATGATATTACTGAGGTGGGAGGTAATGATGAAGTCAAGATGTGAGTGGTGGTTAGTTTTACTATTAGGTCTGCTAGGTCACCATCTGAAGAAGTCTGAGTATGTCAAGGAGCTTTGAGATGTCAAGGTACAGTAGACGCAAAAAATGTAAGCCAAAGTTTCCAGTGATAATTATGTGTTTGTCCGGAGGGATCAAAAGAACTGTGAATTTTGCTGTTGAGACATGGGGTGGTCAATGGGCAGCTGCAACATAAAGATAATAGAGGCCCTTGTTTTCGAAGTTTAATAAGAATCCAGTTAGGTTCATGGCACACATCTCAACTATCCAGATTTTCACAAAATGTCCAGATTTTTCCTTAATGTTTTTAGCCTGTTCCTTGTAACATTTTTAGTTTTCTGTAAATTTATTGAAGATCGAAAACATTAAATAATGACACACATTTGAGTTTCAGACTTCATATCCTTCAGAAAATGCACGCTAATGGAAGACCTGATATTCTCTAAATTTAAAAGAGCAATATTTAAAATTTATCCCTGATTTTGGACCTTTGTGCCACCATTATTTTTGGCTTTGTCCAGATTTCTTACACTTGGAAGTTGAGAGGTATGGTATAAAACATGCCAAAAAAAAAAAAGTTTTATTTTTGTTTTGTTCTCTGTATTTCATCTTAGCCTAGCCTTAACTAAACAACTCTGTACAAGTTTACTTATGTAGAATCTAAATAATGTACTGTATCTCATGTTACACATTCATACTATGTATGTCATGTCACGGCCTATACTTGGAGCTTTTCTCCCCGGGCCTCTACTGAAAATGGGCATGTATCCAGTTAGACTAGCTCGGTCAACAAATGTAAAATAAATAAATAAAATAAATAAGTTGTCATTGGTCTGGTTGGCTTGTGCTTTTGATGGGTGCAACAGGTTTATTTTATCTTTTTTTTTTTTTTTTTTTTTTTTCTGGACTGTTTAGTCTGCTTAGATGAAATTAATGAGTCATTTTATTTACATATACTGGTTAAAATAAATAACTATACAGACAGCTCTAGCAGATATCTTTCTATGGGAAATAAACAGCTGTTAAGAGGCACATTCACCCATTCCTAAAACTTCCTACGTCATGTCCCTTTGCTAAACTCTGATATGACAAATATTGTGTTGTTGAAGGAGAATGAAATTCCTACATAATGCTACATAACTGCACTACATATTTTCAATGCCAATAGAGGTACAAATATGACTGCAATCCATAGCTGCTCATGAACACTTTTGATTAAAAATCTCTGGGAACACAACAATAATAGCAAAAATGAAACGTGATTTTCTCTATGCTGGCAGACAAAGTTCTATATGTCCTCATATTCTTACTTTTCTTGTTTTATGAAATTATCAAATATTGAAATTGCCACTTATATTTTTCCATACAGACAAGCTCTGGCAGCATGAAAAAAGTAGGTTTGATTTGATCCTTACACTTTCACTGCATTATTACCATTATTATTATTATTATTGTTAGTAATAGCAGTATCATTATTATTAAAGTTGCATTTTCCATAATGACAGAAATTATGTTGCATGGAAGAATATGGCTAGCAATTGCACATTAATATTCACCCCTCTGGTGTGATTAGGTATGTAAATTCATATTCTTTTCTTGGCGAAGGCTATACTTTATGGTAAGGGTATCGGCGGGACTAAAGCTGCAGAACATTAGTGAGGATCATGTACAGACTCTTCCTATGCCATAAAAATGGTGCAATGGCAGTGGCTTAGCAGGTATCAGACTTATTGTTAATGCTGGGCAGATTCGAAGGTTGTGGTTCTATCCCCACATCAGGTGCTTGGATTCATGTTCTAGTACTGACAATGAAGTGAAATATTAGGGCGAGTACAGTGCTATCCTATGGATGAGATGTTAAACTAAGGGTCCAGCTACTTGAGTTGAGTAGTAGCCTAAGATGGTGCTAAAGATAACCTCACTTAATGGGTGAAAAGAAATCAAGGAAATTTCCCATGTGCCCTGACCAAATGGTTCCTAATCTGTATAAATAGTACTTGGGGTCTCACCTGAAAAAGAGATCTTGACATAGTTGACCCAACCTATTCAGTATAAATTAGATAAATAAATAAATGAATAACACAACTCATAAGACTCATGCTGTGTCCCCCTCCTGTCTTTACTGGAAGTAAACAGACTGCGTAGCCCCAGTGTTTTATTTCCTGGCATCTGTATCTATAAATGTGAGAGTGTTCAATCTCGCCTTTGTTCTTACACATAAGCTCTGCATCGAGAAGAGCTCGAGGATCCAATACCCCACAATTCCCTCTGCCTTTACCTCAGATCTAGTTCGCTGGGGACTAGCTCGAGGCTGTTACAGATAAGAATTGTTCTTTCTGTTTAAAAATTTCAAAAAAATTTATTTCTTCTTATAGTCAATGAATAGTTAGAGTAGGTGTGTGAGTGGACTTTGATCTCGGTTCCTTAGATTAGTTACTTAGTTAACTAAAGGGTACAGAGTTTTATTCGGGGCCTACCTCCCCTACTTAAATAACTTGACTAAATATTGTGTAGTGCTATATTACAGGATTTGACATATACCGGATTTGACTGTGGAAGTGACTTTTAATTACTGGACTGTCATTTTTTCTTGTTGTCATGTCAGAAAAATTAAAATCTGGCTTCGGTCACAGACAACCACAGTTCCTGTGTCTACTGTCTTGGCCCTCTCCACTTACAAGAGGACTGCTCTATTTGTCACTCTTTTAGTGGGAGGGTCATGACAGGAAACTGATGGATAGAGGATTACTGAAACCCTCTTTCCAGGAGGCCTTGGATGCTTCAGACCAGGCATCCAAGTCGGCGTTCAAGGCGCCGGAGCCAAAGACATCGATCACCGGTTCCAAGTATTCAACTGTTGGCAGTTCCGCTCCGAGTCTTGGAACCGTGACGGAGCTCCCTCCACCGACTCTATTGAGGTCGGCTCGATCCCGATCCCGACTCGTTTCTGAGAGCCCTTTCAGACACCGACGTGGACCGGTGGTGCAGAAACTTATGGAGCATACGGCCCTGTCCAAGCTTATTTCGTCTCCTCTCAATTGATGTCGAGACTTGAAGGCCTGCCACTATCTCCATCTGTTCCTCCTTCGAGACCTGTTCAGTCTTCGGAGACGGAAGAGGCTGACCTGATGATTGTGGAGCCCTCGGTGACAGAACCGTCTTTTCTCGGTCGGCACTCGACTCCATCCGATCGGTCTGTCCTGCCTGTTTCGGGATTCTTCCCATTTCTTCGAACCGGGAGATACCATGAGGAAGGTGTTGTCTACTCAGACAACCACATCAGCAGGTAAAGCTTCTCCTATCCTCCTCTGCACCCACGGCCGGGCACCAGTGTCTCTCGGAGGCTTCGGATGTTGAAGAAGTTCCTAGGAAAAGACTGTGTAAGAGGAGACACTTGGATTCTCCACAAGAATCCTTGACATCTGATACTGACTTAGATGAGTCAGAAGGGTCCCCTAAGTCACCTTCAGAGGATGTCTCTTTGCTGACATCTTGGAGATCCTTAAACAGAGAGGTGACTGGCAAGCCCTCCCCCTTCTGAGGATGAGTCAGTTTTGCTGAAGGCATTTGGATGAGTTAATGGAATTGATTGTGGAACCTGTCCCTAGGAAGCCAAATAAGTACATCACGGCACCACAGGACAAAGCTTACCTTACCAAAGGAGTCTCATCTGTCCATCCGCCTAACAAAGATTCTAGGACCATGGACAGATATGGTGAACTATTTGACCCATTTTGTCTCAGAGAAAGTTACAGCATCTCAACACCCTTACGTCCATTGTGAACTCATCCATGAGGCTGATATCCTATGCAGGTAGGCAATCCTGGATTCGCTTATGTTCGCTGCGGAAGCCTTCAAGTCTTCCTTATTTGATGGAGCCACACTTTTGGCCCTAAAGTAAAGGAGACCCTTACCGGTGTGAACAGGAGGGAAAGACTCTGTCTGCTGTCGGAGTCCGTTTTCCACCCTTCTAGACCCCAAAGGGCAACGTGGTGGGAAAATGTGGTTTCAAAACCCCAAAGGTCTTTTCCAGACACTGATGCCCCTCTAGAGGCAGAGGGGGCAGAGGTGGAAGAAACCAAGGTGACAGGGATAACCTCCTGGCAAACCTTTCAGCACTCCTGAGAGGAGGCCCGACTGTCCTGCTCTGGAGGCAGTAGCTTTATACCCTCAGGCCTGGCAAAACCTTTCTTCAGACAATTGGGTAAAAGCGTGGTTACCAGAGGTTACAAAATCCCATTTCTATCCACCCCATTCCAAAAGAAACTCCCAGATGTACCACCCCATCTAGACCCAGCAGCTACAGAAATTTCAAAGCTGCTAAGAAAAAGAGTCATCCAACCAGTCCCAGCGGACCAAATAGGATTCGGAACTTACTCAAGGTTCTTTTAGTTCCAAAGAAAACAGGGGACTGGAGGCCGATTCTGGACCTAAGTCATCTCAACTCCTTTGTCAAGAAAGAAAAGTTCAATGGTCACGCTCAATCGATCCTTCCATTCTTACAGAAGGACGACTGGATATGCTCAATAGATCTGAAGGACGATACTACCACATCAAAATGGCCAGGGCGTCCAGAGATCAAGCCAGTCACTATCAGTTTCGGGCCCTGCCCTTTGGTCTGACCACAGCCCCAGGGTCTTCACCAAATGCATGGCAGTGGTAGCGCCTCATCTGAGATTCCAGGTGTTTCCGTATCTGGACGACTGGCTCCTGTCTGCCACCACCAGGCGTCAACTAATACAAGCCAGGGATTACACCTACAACTTTGTACACACCTTGGCATCTCAGTAAATTTTGAAAAATCGTTGCTACAGCCATCACAGCATATCTTATTCATAGGAGTTAGATACTCACAATTGGCCAATTAGTTCTAAAACTCCCAACAGAAAGAATAGTTGCACTTCAATCCAACATTTCCTTCTGCTGAGGAAATCCCCAGCAAAATTGTTCTGAAAGTTCTGGGTCTCATGGCAGCTTCTCTCATAGCAATACCATTGGGAAGACTGCACATGAGAGTGCTACAATGGCTTCTATTTGCTCAATGGTCATTCCAACAACTTCCACTAACTCACGAGATATTGATAACGAAAACATGCAAATCACACCTAATGTGGTGGTTACAGACTTGCAACCTATCCAGCGGAAGACCATTTGTGCTACCCGCGCCAGTCAGTTTTATAACCACGGAGACCTTCCCTGATAGGGTGGGGGCATCTTTCAGGGACAGACAGTCCAAGTACAATCTGCACATCAATGTTCTGGAGTTGAGGGCAGTGTTTTGCTCCCTTCTTCCTCCAGGGACCATTGCAGTTCAGACAGACAACATGTCCGTAGTCTGGTACATAAACAAGCAAGGGGAACCAGGTCCTACCAACTATGCAGAGAGGCCATGAGAATTTGGCAATGGGCAGAGTCCACCATCCCGGGTCATCCAACGTCATAGCCGACAGGCTGAGCAGGGCAATTCTATTGCCTACGAGTGGTCCCTCAAACAGTCAGTTGCGGAGAACATTTTTCGCAAATGGGGCCAGCCTACAATGAACGCCAAATGCAGGAGCTACTAAGTCTGATTGCAAAGTTTCTGCAGAAAGCAAACAACCTTCAGAGGACTATAATTCTCATTGATGCTGGACCCAGAGCCAGATCTACTGACTCAGAGTTCCTCACCCATCCCTGGAATCTCTCCATCTAGCAGCTTGGCTGCCGCTTCCCTTTTAGCCAGGTCAATCCCCTTACATCGGGCGGTTCAAGATATCTTGGTAGCTTCTCATAAAGTTTCCACTGTAAAACTTATACTAGTAAATGGAAACGTTTTGTCATCTGGGCTGAGTCACATCAGCTGGACCCTGTTACAGCCCGTTGAATAAGGTCTTAGAATTTCTAACCGATTTATTTCAGGAGGCTACCTTAAGAGTACAGTTGGCTGCCATTTCTAACTATCATATAGAAGAAAGTGGTGCACCTATTATGGCTCACAGACTCTGTAAAGCCTTTTAAAAGGTTCTTTTCATATCAGACCACCAGTCAGAAGTCCCACATCACCATGGAATTTAAATTTATTGCTCTCTAAATTGATGTTACCACCCTTTGAACCAGCGTTGCACCTTGAAATTTTTGTCATGGAAAACGTTATTTCTGGTGGCTATTATGTCTGAGCTACAAGCCCTTTCAGTCAAACATCCCTATTTAATTTTTCATTCTGACAGAGTATCACTAATCCATCCTTTCTTCCCAAAGTTTGTTCTACTAGTAATATTAACCAGTCCATTGAATTACCCACCTTCTTTAAAGACCACTCTAATAAATTAGAGTATATGTTGCACAAACTGGACGTCCATAGACAACTCAGATTTTATTTGGATAGAACAAAAGATCACAGGAAATCTGATCAGCTATTTATAGCTTTTGCTGACAGCAGAAAGGGTCTAAACAAACTCTTTCAAAGTGGCTAACTGATTGTATCATTTTGTTTATGAGAATTCATCAAACATTATCAGCAAAACCCAGAGGACATTCTACCAGATCAATTTCTACATCTTTAGCTCATGCAGCTCGCTACCTTTAGACATCATTTGCTACTTGGGCTAAACCACATACATTTATTTCTCATTACAAAGTGGACAGGGTTTCTAGGGATAGGGCAACCTTTGGTTCCACTGTGCTCAAGAACGTTCTCCCTTGAGTTCCTCAGGATCATGGAGCTAGGACGCTACCCATGTAGATTGAACACTCTCACATAAAGAAGTTATGTCCTTACCATAACGCCATGTGGAGTGTTCATCTACTCCCACCCTTCCCACCCTTAGGAAGAACGTTCGATTTGGTGCCTGGTCTGGAGTATTCTCCTTCTGCTGTTGCAGTATTGCTGTTACTATCATACTCTTGGTATGTTTGTATATATATGTACTTTATGTATATAGTTAGCAGGTGTGCGTGCTGTATGTCTGGTTTGCTTGCAAACTAGATCTGAGGTAAAGGCAGAGGGGAATTGTGGGTATTGGATGTCCTCGAGCTTCTTCTCGATGCAGAGCTTCCGAACCCATGTGTAATAACCAAGGCGAGATGAACACTCCACATGGAACGTTATGGTAAGGACATAACTTCTTTTTTATGCTGCTGAGAACGGCTGTTCACTGCTGATATCCAGTAATGAGTGACAACAAGTTTCCATGCACATGCATACAGGGAATCAGTAATTGATGGGGACAAATGCACAGGCTGATCTGCCAGCTCTGTTGTAAAGAGTGACTGATCCGCGACTGCAATCCTAATGACTCACAGTGAGCTAAAAATTATTTATTTCATTATCATATCTTTACCCAGACAGTCTGCATGAGCACAAGGCCCCTTTTCAGCAGAGGCCTGAAGGGGGGGAGTAAAGCTCTGCACAAAATGCATACATTTATGTTATAAAACTGACAGGAATATTAATCTGATAAAAACATTAAAAACAATTATCAGTTAATGGGTAGAAAACAAAAAGCCAAAAAAACACGCCAGCAAGTGTTGGAAAATGCCAAATACCAAAAAGTATTTATTCACATAAGAGGGACAAATCCCCCTATAAATCTGATATAACAAATTCAGACCGGTTTCGGCTCAACAGAGCCTTCATCAGTGAAATTCAAACATTCAAAATAATCAAAAGCTAAATTATATACATATATAGAGTGAAAAACCACATAGGAACCAATCAAAATGCTTAATTCAAAATTGGTCATTAAGACCAGGTGGGAACAGAGCTCCAAGTTTTACAATCCATTTCCTCTCCTTGAAACAAAGTAAACAAAGTTTTGATTATTTTGAATGTTTGAATTTCACTGATGAAGGCTCTGTTGAGCCGAAACCGGTCTGAATTTGTTATATCAGATTTATAGGGGGATTTGTCCATCTTATGTGAATAAATACTTTTTGGTATTTGGCATTTTCCAACACTTGCTGGCGTGTTTTTTTTGGATTTCTGACTTTTCTGCCGTGCAAGGGTCCTACGTGCATCTGCCCTGTGTATGTACTTCTTTCAGTTGCTGTGGACCGCTGTTGGTTTGTGCGGTCTCTATTTGGGCATTTTATCCTTGTGGAGTTGTTATTTCTGATATTCCACTAGGAATCTACTATTCAATTTACGTTAGATGTCTTTGGGTCAGTGAATTGGGCTCCTGGCTGGTTGCTGCGTGGTCGTGCTTTTGTTGCTGCACGCAGTTCCACTTCCTGTTTGTACTCTCCGGTAATGTTGCCAGCGTTTTGAGGCTGTTTTCTGTTTGGCGTTATTTTGGAGTGGCCTTTTGATTACCTGAAACATAGTGGACATTGTATCAACATGTTTAGAATCGTTGAGGTCTTCCTACGGAGATGCTGTTCATCATGCGAAATCTACAGTGAACTTTTTGGACATTTGTTACATGTATTTTTGTTTATATGTATATACGAGGTATGTTTAGGTGGGCCTGTTACTTACCTCTTTCCTGACTATTAGACCATCTTTTATAGTGGTCGGGATTTATATAAATGTTTATACTGTTCATGTGTGGCATATTGTCTTGTTTGGACAGATTTTTCGTTTAATACTGGACAAATGTTTATATTTCGGTTTTTGATATGGTGTTTGTCATTATACCATATCCAAACAGTGGATAATATTCAACATAATCGCTATTACTATACTATTGGATTTCTGGTTGCAGTTTTGATAATATGACTTACATATTATGATGTTTTTTCAACTTTATTAGTTTGGTTTTAGTTTTAAGACAGTTTTTACTGTATCTATATTTTGGCTTACATATTATATATTACGTTGGTTAAACCTTGTCGCGCTCTGGGTTCAGGTTAGATACATTTGTGCTTTGTTGCAGGCATTTTTGCTGTAATTTTTATTTTTTATTGATTTACAGCTCTTTTGATTACCATTTTTTGCCTATAAGATTCTTCAGACCTCATTATTTTCTATTTTTTATTTTATGGAATATATATATTTTTATATATATGTTTCATTGATGCACATTTGCCCTTGCTGTTGCCACAGCTGTATGAAATTGGTTGTGTGATTATATGGTTTGGATCATGATATAAGGCACTTTTTGGTCAGTGGATACATATACTGTACATTGAACCATATATACTCTTTATTTGGTTTGGTGGTTGATTTTTATAGTATTATATTACTTTTGGACACTGTTGTGTGTTGATACCAATACGCAGTGGGACAACTACAGGGCTTCTGAGTGTCACCTGGGCTGCTTATTGTATTGGGTAATCCATTTACATTTTTTATCCATAAGACTTATACACAGTATCGGGATATATTATATATTTTTATATATACATATCGGTACTGTTTATTGTATAAAGGTCTTTTTTTGGATACACTTTTTTTTGGATTATTCTCAAATAAGCTCCATAATATGTGGTCATACATTGACTATCTTTGTGTGCCTTATAATATGTAATATACACTCACAAAATTTCTTTAGCTGTCGCTTCATCAGTGGCTCATTTGTGCTTAGTTATTCAACTACATTTAACAATTTAGTTGTTTATATAGTGTTTTGTGAGGTCTGGTCTTCTAGTACAAAATATGGCACTTTCACCCCTTATACAGGGGTTATCATCTGATGTGGATGATCTATCTGTGTTCGGTTTGGGTACACATGGTTCATTACCTACATCTGATGTTAGTGGATCTGACCTGGACACACAATGTGACATGTTTTTTAGTTGACTTGGGAAAAATATGAAAATGGTTAGGACTAATGTGTGGCATTTACGCCTTTTCAAGGCATATCAGCAGAAACAAATCACTCCACGTGGCCTTAGGGTTAAGGTACAACCCTTGGTCTCAAATATTGATGACCAATTAATTGAGGATTGGGGCCATATTCAACAATTAGCATCTTCCAAATTTGTGGATGCTTTGGCTGATTTTTATGAACGCAAGGTCCAGAAAGGGGTGAAAGATTTGGAAATTATTTGTTTAGAGGCCAATAAGTTTGAAACTTGTGATTCTTTTTTGACACAAGTGGAAAAATTAACTACTGACCTTTCCAAGATGGAATCTACTTTAAAGGAGAGAAAACTTAAAAAATTGCTTAGGGATGTAGGGGACTATGAGAGAGGTAAACCTTTCGATACATCTAAAAATGTCTCCTTTAGATTACCTAGGGAGAATAATAACAGTGATAAGAGGTTTTCAACTCCTAAAAGAAAGAGACCTAAATCTATTCTCAAGAAAAACTTTGGCTCTTCCAGTTTCACCTCAGGGGAAGATACCTCCTCTAATACAGAAGGTGAATTTGATGAGAACCCCATGGACGGGTTACCTAAGGCCAAAAGGGATAACTTGTCGCACCCTCCTGGTCTGGATACAGACGAGGGGGGCGGAAACATAAGAAAAGACACATCCAAACAGAGTCTGGAGGCAATTTTGAAAATGATGACACAACACTAATTTCTTATTTCAATGTTCATAACATTTCTTCTGTCGAATTAACTACTGCACAAATTAAGTTATTGAATAAAGGGTTAAACTTTGTTCCTGGTTTCTTTGTTCCTGAACAGTCTTTAGCTCAGGATGTGGTAAATTTTTGTCGATTGCTTAATTTGAAATTGTTTTTTGCTAACAATGACAGTGGTACACCTCATGAATTTAAGTTTAAAAAATCTACTTTTAATCCACCGATGACACATCTAGTAGGGGTTTTTCAGAAAAGTGTATTACAGGATGTACACTGCTATCTTAGGGATTTCCCTATATCTCATAATAATTTGTCCATGGAAGAAATACAGAGTCTTGATGAGCTTGCCAAAAACAAAGACTTGGTTATCACACAAGCTGACAAGGGTGGGGCAGTGGTGGTATTGGACAGGGTTACCTATGATAAGGAGGCTATGAGACAATTGGGGGATAAGGAATATTATATGCATATGCCTTTGGATCCTTCTCCTCATTTTCAGCGTAAAATTGGCCAGTTTTTGACCCAAGCAGTGGAGGAGGGCATAATTACACAGTCCATAAAAGAACCACTAATGGTCCTGTCACCCAAGAAACAATACTTTTATTTGTTACCTAAGATACATAAACATGCCAGTAATCCACCAGGCTGACCTATTGTTTCTGGACATGGGTCCCTTACTGAACCATTGTCTGAATATTTAACTCAACATTTGAAACCGCTACTTTTGTCTATAAGAGCTAGGATTCAAGACACCACCCAGTTTTTGGACATTATCAATGAGACTCAACTTGAACCCCATTGGCTACTATGTACTTTGGACATTACCTCTCTTTATACTAATATTCCACACTGGGCAGGCTTACAAGCTTTGGACTATTGGTTGGCTAGATCTGGCCTATATCAACCCGGATTTAATACTTTTTTGGTATGTCTCACAGAATATGTGTTGACCAGCAATGTTTTTTACTATCAAAACCAATGCTTTTGGCAAACCAAAGGTACTGCTATGGGTGCATCTTTCGCACCCATTTATGCGGATCTTTTTATGGCATATATTGAGGAGATCATGATTTATGACCATAATCATAATATTTATATGTGTGAGATGGATATTTGGCATCGCTATCTGGATGATTGTTGGTTGGTGTGGAAAGCTGATGAAGATTACCTTAAAGAGTTTCTGGATTACCTTAATGACAATATATGGGGCATCGAATTTAAGTTGACCTACCATAGATCCAGGATGTTATTTCTGGATGTGGAGATCAATAGGAATGAGGATGACACTCTGTCTACCACGTTATTTAGGAAATTTCCAGAATTTAACTCTTTATTACATGCTACCAGCTTCCACCCACAACATATCATCCAGAATATACCCAAATCCCAGTTTTTAAGAGCCAGGGGAATTTGTTCTAGCCAACAGTCCTATGTCAAGATTCGTGATGACCTGGCCCGCAGATTTATTGATAGAGGTTATCGTCCAGGTACAGTTAACTTGGCCAAACGGTGGGCTTCAAATTTAAATAGACAGGATTTACTATCGTACAAAGACAAGAACAATGATTTGGTTCAACAGCCCTTACGTCTGGTTACTACCTATGGACGGAATACTAAGGGCTTTATGAACATTATACAGAGACATTGGAATGTGCTGATGGCTGATAACAAATTAAATTCTTTCCTTCAAGACAGATGTTCCTTTTCGTTAAGGAGGGGATGGACCATTGGTTCTAAACTCAGTCATTATAAGAGGGTGTGTCCGGACACTATAGTTTCCACTCAATTATCTCTCACAGGTAGACCAGTTCTAGGATGTATTCCATGTGGCCACTACTCATTTTGCACTTGTGTTTTACATACTCGGGAATTCAGCAGTAAAAACACTTCTGAGGTCTTTGACATTAAATTTTGGGCCAATTGCAGTACTGAGTGGGTCATCTATTTGGTGACCTGCACTTGTTCTGCTTTTTATGTGGGCCAGACCTCTAGAGCTTTCCGTCTTAGAATTTGTGAACATTTGAGTGACATTAAGAACAAACGCCTTAACAATGCACTATACAAACATAGTCTAAAACATGTATCAGTTTCTTTTAAGTTTGTCATTATTGATTGTATTAAGGGTATATGTAAAGACAAATATTATTGGCATGAGTTACTTTGTTTCAAGGAGAGGAAATGGATTGTAAAACTTGGAGCTCTGTTCCCACCTGGTCTTAATGACCAATTTTGAATTAAGCATTTTGATTGGTTCCTATGTGGTTTTTCACTCTATATATGTATATAATTTGGCTTTTGATTATTTTGAATGTTTGAATTTCACTGATGAAGGCTCTGCTGAGCCAAAACCGGTCTGAATTTGTTATATCAGATTTATAGGGGGATTTGTCCCTCTTATGTGAATAAATACTTTTTGGTATTTGGCATTTTCCAACACTTGCTGGCGTGTTTTTTTGGATTTCTGACTTTTCTGCCGTGCAAGGGTCCTACGTGCATCTGCCCTGTGTATATAGAAAACAAAAAGTGCATATTACAGAAATGAGCAGGTGGTGTTAACTATAAAGTCTTAATACTAGACAAGATGGTCATGAGGCTGGGAGACTGTAGCTGATGTCACTCAGCCACCCAGGTGGGGAGGTGGGTAGCAGACTGACGTGAGCTCTAAGGGCTGGTACGCAGCAATGAAGCTGTGTTGTTGGAACACATGGAAGCACACAACAATAAGTCTGGTGCTGCAACTACTGTCACAACAGAGATACCAAAACAGCAAGAGTGGAAGGGTAACATTGTAAAACAAGCCACAGGTGACTACCACACAACCCCTGCCTGCTATACACACACACCCTAAGGCTGGATGTCAGAATGAAAGGGTCGGAGGAGGTGTGTGAAGGCTTTAGGGTCAAGATGACGATAGAAAAAGATAACGTAAAAAAAAAAAAAATACATGGCTTGCTTACTCTGCCCCACCCTTAGTCATCCACCGTTGCAAAGTAGATGAACAGAATCAAAACCTAGACCTTCCTTCCCTGACTATTAGGAAAGCTGGCCCATCAAGCACTCATTCTCATCCCCACACTTAACCCAGTTACTTGCCAAATCCAATCTACTGACAAGCTTGTGGACTGTCTACTTCCTCTCATACATAAAAAAGTAAAACTTGTGCTATTAATTGCTTATGTTTGTCAAAAGATTCTGACTGTGTGGAAACTGACAAAATGATTATGCCTGCTTAAATAGTGAAATTTTTTTTAACAGAAATGTGAAATAAAATAACAGCAATGCATTAATATTGCAAAATGTGAACCACATTAAATGCTTTTTAGACAAAGGTCTATGCTATGATACTTGTAAGTGATTGACACCATAGTTTTCAAATAAGCCTTTATCGTACTATACTGCGAGCTAGCATGTTACTTGCTGCTAACATTTAAAGTTATACATCAACTGAACAACTGCTTTTCTAAATTTGAACATTATTTAAAGCACTACACGACAATGTTGTAAATTCATTCATTTTACTTTTTATTGTACTAAAATGCTTAATGTGAAAACTGGACATAGGTGCATTGATAAACATTTACAGTGATTGCAGGATCTGGTTGGTGAAAGAGCCTACAGCTGTAATGCACACTTGTATATCATAGCTGCATGGCCGAAGACTACACACATGCACAAAAACAAACATTGTATATATGTATGCATGTGTTTAATATACTAGCTTTATTATCTTAATGCGGTTCTATACACAGCATGTATCTAAGCTGGCACTGACGACAAACTGCCTTCAAAATGCATTTCCTACAAAAACATTGTGTTCGTTTTTATCCTCCATATTCATAGGCTGGTATTAGGCTAACTGCCTTTGCAGGCCATTTTAAGCCTTGCCAATTATCCCAAGTGAAAATCAAACCATGTACGTTCTGTTTGTAAGGCAAACACCTTAACCATTATGCCATCCTCTCACCCCCAAAATGTGTTACCACCATGCATTTCACTACCAAGTCTTGAATCCGGGACTTTCTGCACTACAGTCAGCGCAATATACCACTATGCCAAATCAGCATGTTATCCTTAAAAAAAGTGTTTTGCTACATTTTTATATAATATGATTACAAAAACAAAAAAAATAATATATTTACTTAGAGAGTTATTAATTAGAATACATATAATTACTAATCTCAAGATGATACAGACAACAAATCAACTAAGGTCATGATAACTAGATATTTCTCTAACTGTAGAGTTCATTTCAACCCACATTTATAATCTATGACAATTATTTTTATTTTAATGGTACTGATTTCTTTTTTGATACTTCTATGTTATCCTTAATGCGAAAAAGGTATCAGCTGTTACTGATCAAAACAGACCAGGTGAGCTGTGCCACACTATTGCCAGGATCTTTAGTATAAAAGCAAGTAGGGTGAACCTCTCAGGGCAGCACTTTCGAAACATCCAAGAGGCAGCTTCAGGTTCTGTTGGTTGTGGCAGGGAAGCAGTTATTCTTTTTCTTTTAGTTAATCTTCTGCAGCTTCATTTATGCAAAATGCATTTTAATAAGATGCAAATATGCCATGTCATGACACCTGGATGAAGGTTCGTTAGCCTATAAAGCTGGTAAACATAACTGTACTACTACTTTTATTTCACAGATAGTTGTATCAGGCTCAAAGCTTGCCTCATACCCTCCAAAAAAAATGATCAAAGAGCCTGCTGTTGAGAAGGCAGGTTAGTCATAATAAAAGTAAATCTACAGTACTGGTGTGGAGGCAGGGCCTTAAAAAAGTTATACTATGCCATGATGCTTATACATAAAATATAAAACCTGTTGCTCTGTTTATTCATTGGCTGAAATAGCCTCTTTTATCTTAATTAGTGAAGCTGTCTTCACTGTACAAAGTCAGCTCAGAACTGGTAACTATTAGTAAGTCAATAGTTGCCATGGCAAAGCACAATGGTAGCTTTGTCCTGCAAAACAAACAAACAACTGGCTATATTTTCACCCATATTAAAAGCAGACCACCAGTTTGCAACCTTAAAAAAATCTTTGCTTGAGTTTTATCGCATGCAAAAACACAGACTTTACTGCACTGGCAGACTAATTTTTTTGTACTGACTAAACTGTCTAGAATTTCATAGAATGTCCAGATTTTTATATTTCTGGTCTGGTCCTCTTAAATGTGTGCTTTTCAGACAAATTATGGAGGATTGAAGATAATGATGGTAGATATTTCAGTTTCAGACTTCATATCCTTCAGGAAATGCATGCAAATGCAAAACATGTTACTCTAGCAGCTTTCTAAACTTATAAAATCAATATTTAAAATCTGTCCCCTGATTTTAAACATTTGCCGCCCCCCCCCCCCATTATTTCAGATTTGCCCAGAATTAATGCACTAAGAGGTTAAGGGATGCCCTTTTAAGGCACCCTTGTTTGACATATAGAATATCAGATTGCTTCAAATGAACATATGAAGAGCCTTGGGATATATATTTTTTTCTTTCAGACTATAGCTAACATCTAGAGTATCAGATTGTTTCAAGTGAATATAGAAATATCAGTCTTGGGACATAATTTGTACTCTTTTAAAAAGTAAGTTACCTGCTTTTGTGTCTGAGTAAACATAAAGTAGTCTTTTTAAAAGTTTTATTACTGATTAATATGTCAACACATTTAAAAATGTAATCCACAGATTTTCAGTACAATCTTAATGTTGTATCTTTCAGCTTTTCCCGGTTAGGGGTCGCCACAGCGGAACTCCGGTCCGCTAATGATTGGCAGTAGATTTTTACGTACCAAGTTGCCAGCCCTGATGCACAACCTTCAACGAAGGTACACCCATTCACACATATCTCCACACAGTAGACGCTTTAGCTGAGAATCAAACAGGACAACGTCTTACTGTGAGGCGACAACGCTACCGCAGCACTACCACCGCAGTTCTTTCAGTACAATCTCAATGATTAGAATTATTCCATATATTATACACCAATTATTATTGCCTTTAAATAAGCATTGTTTTTATAACTCCCCTTATTTGCGCAGTCCTCTATTTCATATTCAGTTAAAGGTTACATGTTTACATGTTTGACTGCCCGCCAGAGTCCCACTTTTTCCTTTCCTTTCTTTTACTCCTTTATTTAAATTGCCGCAACAAATTCCATTTGTTTAGATAACTTTTATTTCCCTTTCCCATGTTTATTATAAGTTCCATTTCATACAATCCATCTGTAATACTTTCTATATTTTCGACTGCAGGTGTTAAGTTCCTGTTTTTCATTTCAGTAGACTTAGTAAGGCTTTACTTTTTCTAGGTTCTTTGGATTCCCAGTCACGACTTAACTCAAGCTTTCTCTCATCATATTCTACTTGTTCATTGAATATCTGATTTAAAATAACTTGGAATGTTCATATGCAATTGCTTAATTTTCGACAGACAAAAATGTTCTTCCAACTATCTTTTTCACTTTCTTTACATGTCCAACAACTCCCATTAGATCGAGAAAACATTTTTGGAGCTTATATGGGGTATAAAAATAACTATGCAAACATCCCCAAGCAAATATTTTGACTGTCCTCAACTTTGTGACATTATTTTGGCACCATACATTCTATTAATTATTTATCTATTCTCTTTTCTACATCCATTTCACATTTTTCTTAGCATCCTTTGTAATTATCTAGTAACAGCTTGTATTTGCTTACTCATTAATTTCTTGGCTCTGCCTAGTTCTGTTCTAGATTTTATCAAAGCCTTGACAAGATCTGAGATACCTGTTGCTGCACCATTATCCACATTCATGCTATTTAATTCTGCTAACAGCTCTTGATAAGATAGGAAATCTCTTTTTCATTTTCACATTTCATTTTTACATTTTTCATTTTGATTCCACTTTGTTCATTTGTATTCCATGTATTTATTTTTTTCCACCAAATTCATAATTCTCCTACTTTCTTATCAATCACACCCACACCTGTTGCCACTGTTTTCTTTTCCTTTGGTATTTCCTCTCCTCTTTTAATATGTTCTTGCTGCTTTCAACATATGGTTTAATGAAAGCATATATTGATCTTGTTATATCCTTTTCAAACTTACCTTAAATTATCAATCACACCAGCTGCTATTGCCACTATCTGTTATTTTCAACTGTCATAATTCTCTTTTATTTAGTATTTTCTTTCTGTTTTTAACATATGGTTTAATGAATGCATATATTTTTATTTATTTATTTTACATTTGTTGACCGGGATTGTCTGACTGTGCTGAAGAGCCCTTTTTCAGCGGAGGCCCAGGGAGAAAAGCTCCAACATATTATACAATTTTCATTATAAATTAGCATTAAACAGCAATGTTACAGGATTATTACAAGACGTTAAGTACAAATACAATGTTATACAGTGTCAATAATCAGGAGTATCTCACTGAAACTTGTAAAAACGCTAGTACTGTCAACAATGAAGTAACGTTACTTGTTCTGTTTATTAAAACTTTTTTGCTTACTTAGAAGTTTCACACGAGTGTATTTCGCTGATTTTACGCTGACCAACGAACTTTTAAATAAGTTGCTAACCTTATACGCAGTGGATTACTTTTTTCCTGCACCATCCTTCATTGTTGACAGTACTAGCGTTTTTACAATAATCAGGAGTATAGCATAAGTATGTCAAGATGTATAAAAAGAAATACGTCATTAAGATGAGTGTAGTTTTGGGGGTAAGTGGTTACAAAAACCCAGTTTTATCATGATGTAGTTGCATGAAGGCAAGGCAATTATAATTGAATATTTCTCTGAGGCAATTTGTTTAATAGGTTTTAGAAGACAGTAGAAAGAGTAGTCAAGGAAGATTAGAGAGAGCTAGTGAGAAGAGTGAGTTAAGGACAGAAAGTAGATTAAGGTATGAGAAGTAGGGGATGTTTAAGGAGGGAGTGTGCAGTGGCAGGACTGATCTTGTTACATCTTTTTGACATTTATCTTGCATTAATTTCATATCATATCTTTCCATTTCTCCTTGTACTGCTTGTATACTACAAGGTATATTAAACTCACCCATGTGTCTTTATAATAAGATTTCAAATCAGATAGTCCTAACCCTCCCAGCACAACTAGCAGTAGTATTTTCTCCCATGCAACTTTCACATGTATCCTATCCCTTATAACCTATTTTAGTTCTTTAATATAGTACAAGTATTTTCCTAAGATGATACAAAAAAGGCTTGAACAATATAGAGGACTACAGGAACTATAAGCATATGTATTGCTTATACCTTTTCATCTAAGTCCATTAACATCTCTTTCCAAGCCCTCAGTTTGCTTGTGATCTTATTCTTAACCTCCTCCCATGTTTCCTTTGTTTCTAATGCTGCTTGCCTTTTCAACCAAACTCCAAGGTATTTTATCTTACTGTTCATGAATTCTTAGGTTCATAGGTAAGTACTAACTGCCCTTGAGGGCCATTTTAAGCCTAGGCAAGTTAATTTTTGTGCTTGAAATAACCTACCCCATTTGGTTATAGCTTGGCCTTACCCATCCCATGATTGATAATTATACATTATTCCTAATGACAATAACTGGGATTATATCATAAATAATTTGAGGGGACTCATGCATGGGATTAAGTATTTTTGAGCTGCATCTGTCCATTAGTAGACAGGAGGCAGTCCTGGGGTAAATGTTCTGTTTCCGATACATAGATCTAAGCTGTGCTTAAATATGGGCAGGGATGTCCATTATTATTGTTATTGTGACCTCACAAACAGGGATAAGTTTGTTCCAGATGATGTGTTGGGTTGTAGTTAAGTTAAGTGGTTAGCTTTGGTTTTATTTTATTTTTATGCCATGAGATTATACTTAATATTTCTATTATTCTACTATTCTTAACTAAGACTTGCTCTGGACTAGTCAAATATAATAATATGTCATCCATACATAGTGTTATCTTTTTTTAGTTACTGTATTGATCATATCATTATATCTATGAAGCTCTAATCTTTGTAAACAGTGTTTCTAAATATAGTGCAAGTAAGAGAGGTGAGAATGGACACCTCTCCCTCATCCTGAACTTACCAGGGACCATACCTCCAGTTTTTATTTTGGCAATTGAGCTGCTATACATCTTTGTGATTAGATGACCTCATTTTTCTGGAAACTCAAACTTCTTTAGAACTATTTTTAAATAAACCCAGGAAAGTGTGTTAATTGTTTTCATAGTGTCTGAACTCATCAGCAGTAGTGGTTTACTCAGTAAATCCAAATCCTGCTGGATGATTGTTGTTTTGAATATATTATTAAATGTCTGTCTACACTGGAATCCTCACGGAAAGTTTCGTCCATCTAACCAGTTTGCAATCAAAGGCATATCATGCAAGCTAAAAGGTCAAAGAAACAAACCATTCAGTAAAATCTGCAAGAAAAAAATGCCAAGCTAGAGTTTTCAATGTGTGAAACCTTAAACCTCCTGTAATGGAGACCCATGGTATATGTGCAAATAACCTCTTAAGGACATCAAGAGTTTCAGATATGTGGTTTCTGAATACCTATGGGTTCATTTAAGCCACTAAAACCAAACCTCACTAGCTGTGAGCATGCATGTTTCAGCCTTTTTAGTGACCTTGTCAGCATAAAATCAGTTAGGGTCACGGTGGTGCAGCAGTTAGTGTTGTCGCCTCACAGCAAGAGGTTCTCCCATTCGATTCTCGGCTGGAGTGCCTTCTGTGTGGAGTCTGCACATCTTCCCCACGGTCGAGTGATGTTTAAAGACATGCAGGTAGGTGCGTGCATGAATGGGTGTGCCTTCTTTGAAGTTTGGGCATCAGGCTGGCAACTCAGCACTATAAAAATCTACTGCCAATCATTAGTGGACTGGCGTTCTGCTGTGGCAACCCCTAACCGGGAAAAGCTGAAAGAACAGTAGATCAGCATAAAATAAGTGGTTAGTTTAACTGTATTTTAAAAACACAGGGCTTGTAAACCCAGATGATGCTTATAAAAGTAAGGTGCCTACAAAATATCCCAACTAATGTCCAAATCAAAGAGTAAAAAGGTCACACACACAAACCATTCAGTAAAAACTGCAAAAAAAAAAAAAAAAAAAACTCAGCCAAGTCAGAGTTTTTACTGCGCGACACTTTAAACCTCCTGTAATGGAGGTCCATATGATACATGCAAATGATCCCTTAAGGACAATCATGTATTTCAGCAACATGGCTTTTGCATGTCCATGACTTTTTACTTAAGTCCTTATAGGTACATTCAAACCAATAAAGCCAAACCCCACTAGCTGGGGACATGCATGTTTCCTCATTTTTAGTGATCACATCAGCATAGCATTATTGGATAGCTTGGCTATTCTTTAGAAACACAGGGCTTTAAACCCAGCTAACACCCATGAACAGTAAAATGCCTGCAAAATATCCTAACTAACATACAAACCAAAGAGTAAAAGGGACACATAGACAAACAATCAAGTAAAAGGCATAACATGGAGTTTGTATGATAGATGTTAAGACCATTTATAATTCTTTTGTGATGGATGTTATCAAAAGCTGTAGAAAGGTGTAAATAAATCAAATTGATTTTCCAAATCCACAGCACTGACAACATTAAAGTTTGGCTTAGGCCACAAGGGAGGTGACAGGTAAAGCATTGGAACAAAATATGCTCAAAATTTTTGCATGTAATGGTGGTTATAGTAACCTTGTTTATATAAACAGAAATCAGACTCTTATCACCACCTTTAGAAATAGGTATATTACAGTTCATCTTGTTTCAAGCTAGGAGAAATACAATGGACTAGGAAGATTATTGACACAACTTAAGTAAAATATGCACAAGCTATTCAGATATATGTTTGTATGTTTGAGAAACATTACAAGTATCATGTCAGGGCACAAGCTAGAGTTACCTTTAATTTTGGCAAAGCCAGTGACTATAGATGCCATGTACAATGCTGGACAGTCTATTAATATCACAATACCATTACAAACTTCAGGTGTAGATAAAGTATAAAAGTAACAGAAAATTTTACTGAACATCTCAAGTATCACTTATGTTAAGGCCATTAACCTTTAGAGTGAAGCTATTTTTGTGTGTCTTTACTCAGCTTGGATGTAAAGCTCATAAAAAGACAAATGACCTTAGCATTAGTAGGTAAGTTCTTTTCAATTAATCTCTCATGCCTGGCCACCTATTATTTTATAGTTTTCCTAAGGGTCCTAGAGGAGCTCTTAACCCAATAAAATTAAACAGGAAAGCATTGTTTCTACAGCATGCTTCCATGACTCATCAAATGCTCCGCCGTTTCAAAGCTTATATTGAACTGATTGATGTATATTTTATAGAAATGAGAAAAATAGGCATGTAAGCTTATAAATAGCACTCTGTGACTTTGGGAAGTAACATAATCTTGATTCAAACTGCATAAAAATGTGCACAACAAAACGTTATGTATTTTACAATTTTTAAATTAATTCATCATATCAGACTATTGTTTTACAATTTTTGAACTAAGTCATCATATCAGACTACTGTTTTGGTGCAAAATGTTTCATAGTTAGTGAGACATTTGGAATTTTGCCATAGAATAGAAATGGAATGAAGCCTCCCCATTGAAAGAAACACGGTACTGAAGTTTATATGGAAAAATAAACTACTGGCAATATTACAAGAGGTCCATATGGATCTGTCAGAACACAATAAGTGTAGAAGAAAGAGATTCAGGGAAAGGTACTAGACAAGCTATCTGTGAGCAAAAAGAGGGCAATAATTACCTTAGTAGCAAAAAGGGGCCTTACCGTAACAAAGACAAATGCAAGAAATATATTGATGATGGGTTACTGGATAGACAAAAGAATAACTTTTACTAATACATATATTCCTGCAAGAAAAAAATAAGAAAGAAATGAAGAAAATGTAAAGCAAAACAATTATTTTCATTACCGTATACTATACTTGTTAGGGATGGCCAAGGCAGGTATGGATAACTAACAAGGAAAGTTCCTAAAAGCAAACATGAAAATGTTTGGATTGGTTGATGTCGCGGTATTGCTAAATAGGGACATGGAATGCACCTTTTATTCTCTCAAATAAGGAAACTGGTCTAGGCTAGGCAGAATGCATATAACACAAGATACTGCTTATACGACAGATGACTTCAAAGTAATGCCTTTAACCATCTTACATTATTCGGCCCACATTTTTTTTAGCTTTCTAGGACTGAAATAAGTTGAGCAGGCAAACAATGGCATTTCCAAAAATATCTATTGAAAATAAAACTCTTAAGGACAGGAAAAAAGGCAAACTAGTAAACTTATTAAAACAAGTCACTAAGTCTCCAGAACTTGAGGCTTGCAACGGGCTTGCAAGAAGTTGCAAAGAGAACTCTTTACAAACTTTTTACTCCCACTACCTGTCGCCCATTAGCCTTGTTCCAGCCATTTGTCCCATTTGTTCCTCTCCATCAAGGCAAGGGTTGACCAGGAGGGAATGTCATTTAGATAGCCATCACAAGGGAGGTTCATATTTTATCTTTTCACCCTGGTAATAACAGTGCCCTACTTTTAAAATCAAAGGAAATATAGGTGAATAGCAAAAGGAAGTACGTAGAGTGGCAGACACAAATCAAAAAGTTGCAAAATAAAAAAGGACATCTGAATGAAGCAGAGAAAGAGTAACTGAACAGTTTAAAATAAATCTAAATTAATATTTGTAATTAAACAGAGAAAAAGAACTCAAACACTAGACCATGGCTGCTCATACCAAGACAAATAAAAACAACTTTCACAACATAAAATAACTTTAATAAAATAGGTTAGCACTTTCATGATAAAATTGCTTCATCAGACCTTAATACATATAACTGAACCAATCCATTTATATCTAATGACATCATCTGTTAGCTTCAAACACTCCAGCAGTAACCCATGCATTTCATGTAACCAAGGTTCTTATATATCCAATCAGTCTCTACAATCGTGCTTAAAGAAATACCTCAACAATAACATAAATCCCTACAATAATAATACAAAACACCAATGTATAAAATATATACATTCATTACACCCTATCCATTTAACCCATTGTCACCTTTTAAGTCTACGGGATTTAAGGACTGGCTTCAAAGGACAATATCCATTTAAGCCAGATCCTTTATAAGCACTCAGTATAATAATCTGTCCTCCCCGCGGTTGGGTAGCATTCAAAAGACATGCGTGTGTAAATGGGCGTGCCTTCATTGAAGGTTGGGAGTTGAGCTGGCACCTCAGCGTTTCATAAAAATCTACTGCCAATCATTAGCGGATCAGAGTTCCGCTGTGGCAACCACTTATCAGGAAAAAGCCGAAAGACAAAGAACAACAACAACCTCTGTCATCTCAGTGACATTTACAAAGTCACCCTTTTCTATATTTATCAATTGTAAGAAACTTAAAAGTGTGTGTATATCCTTTTTCTAGGACATGCTTCACATTACATTTACTATAAATATGTTCCGTAATATGTTCTCTCAGCCTCCTGTTCATTTACCTATGTAAAAGGAGGTACAAACTGTGAAATAAGCAAGGTATACTATATTCAACATATTACAATCTGCTTTAACCTTAAAAGAATACTGGATACCTGTATCTAGATGTATAAGACAATTGGTTCCATCAATAAAACTACAGAACTTGCAATTCCCACATGTAAAGGTACCAAACACACCAGACTCATAGGAAGATCGGTGCTTCCTAGATGGATAACATAACATCCATTTCAATGATCATTTATTCTTATAGCAAAATCAGGGATAGGGTTCCACTATTACCTTGATCTTTTCATGTACAGTAATTATGGGCCAATAAATATATCCCTTAAGGCCTTTGAATCACTACTATAAAAAGGGGGCCACTACACAGGTATCCTGCTGATTGAATCTCGTTTCTATACACCTACTCAGTAAAGAGAAATAAGGTCTAGCTCATGTGTCTCTCAGAGACTCACATGCTTTAAAGCCCTGAATTATCTCCTCATTTGTATATCCCCGCATAGTAAAATCCCAATGGAACCTTCCTAAATCTGATGTAAATCAGTCATCTCTAGAAGTCAATCTAAACACCCACATAGTCTGACCCTTCACTACATTTCGAAAGATATGTGTGGGGTGCATACTTGATCTAAGCAGAACTGAGACTCTATGGCATTCCTTCCTATAAAGCCCCATAGTGAAGGTCAGATCATTCTGCGTACAGGTTCTTGCATCTAAAAAATCAATCACATACCCTGAATGGTTCATTGAAAATCTCAAGAAAGAAGTGTTCCCATGCAAATATTCGACAAAAATACTCCAACTCTTGTATGGTTAGTCGAATAATTATTTATGAATCATGCTGCATGCTGGTGTTGGTCTATTGGGAAAATATGAATATTTTTGGATCAGTGAGTTTTTCACAGCACATTCAGTTTTATCATTGTTTTTGTTGATGATGTGTTTATGCTGTGGACAGAAACCATACAAGAGTTGGAGTACTTTGTCGAATATTTGCATGGGACCACTTCTTTCTGGAGATTTTTGATGAACCATTCAGGGTCTGTGATTGATTTTTTAGATGCGAGAATCTGTAGGTAGAATAATTTGACTTTCACTATGGGGCTTTACACAAAGGAATGTCATAGGGTCTCTGTTCTGCATAGATGAAGTATGCACCCCACACATATCCTACGAAATGTAGTGAAGGATCAGACTATGTGGGTGTCTAGATCGAGTTTTAGAGATGAATGGTTTAGATGAGATTTAGCAAGATTACATCAGGATTTTGCTATGCAGGGATATGCAAATGAGAAAATAACTCAGGGCTTTAAAGCAGGTGAGTCTCTGAAAGAGCAGACACTTTAGAGGTGCCAAGACCAAACACCCACCATCTTTAGTTATGTAAGTCTTTAATAAACCACAATAAAGGAACAAAGAATAAGCAGTATAAAATCACCATAAAACACTTAACGTAATCCCTGCATGAATAAGCAGTATAAAATCACCATAAAACACTTAACGTAATCCCTGTGTTTTACGTCCCTAATATTGGGACTTCTTCAGACAAATTAACCCATCAAACATTCTACTTATATATTCACACTAATAAAATGTAATCGTGTCCTAATTAAATAATTGAATAATATTATTAATTATCAGCATAATTTACAACCCAGCCACTGGGGATGCACAAGCCAGTGCATTTCTTTGTGCCGGTCCCAAGCCCGGATAAATGGGGGGGGTTGCGTCAGGAAGGGGATCCGGCGTAAAACCTCTGCCAAAAATTACTGATGCGGAGAACTTTTCATAATTACATACCGGATCGGTCGAGGCCCAGGTTAACAATGACCGCCACCAGTACTGTTAGCCAGCACCCTGCTGGCGGAAATTGGGCTACTGTTGGCCGAAGAAGAAGAAGAGGGGGAAGGCATGCCTGAAGAAGAAGAGGAGGGGGAAGGCATGCCCGAAGGCAGGAAGAGAGGAGGAAGGTTAGGAGTGTAGTACTGAGGGTAGGAACTTTGAATGTTGGCAGTATGACTGGTATAGGGAGAGAGCTAGCTGATATGATGGAGAGAAGGAAGGTTGATATATTGTGCGTGCAAGAGACCAGATGGAAGGGAAGTAAGGCCAAGTGTATAGGAGGCAGGTTCAAATTGTTCTATCATGGTGTGGATGGCAGAAGAAATGGGGTAGGGGTTATCCTAATGGAACAGTATGCCAATAGTGTTTTGGAGGTGAAGAGAGTGTCTGAAAGAGTGATGTTTATGAAGCTTGAAATTGATGGTGTAATGATGAATGTTGTTAGTGCATATGCTCCACAAGTTGGGTGTGCAATGGATGAGAAAGAAAAATTTTGGAGTGAGTTGGATGAAGTGGTGGTGAGTGTACCCAAGGGTGAGAAACTAGTGATTGGAGCGGACTTCAATGGGCATGTTGGTGAAGTGAACAGAGGGGATGAGGAAGTGATGGGTAGGTATGGTGTTAAGGAGAGGAATGCAAAAGGTCAGATGATTGTAGATTTTGCGAAAAGGATGGACATGGATGTGGTGAATACGTATTTTAAGAAGAGGGAGGAGCATAGGGTGACGTACAAGAGTGGAGGAAGATGCACACAGGTGGATTATATCCTATGTAGGAGGGCCAGTCTAAAGGAGATTGGAGACTGTAAAATGGTGACTGGGGAAAGTGTAGTCAAGCAGCATAGAATGGTGGTCTGCAGGATGATGTTGGTGATCAAGAAGCGGAGGAGGAGTGTGAAAGCAGTGCCAAGGATTAAATGGTGGAAGTTAAAAAAGGGTGATTGTGAGGTGGAGTTCAGGGAAGAGTTAAGACAGGCACTGGGAGGCAATGAAGAGTTATCAAATAGCTGGGTAACTACAGCAGAGCTAGTAAGGGAGACTGCTAGGAAGGTGCTTGATGTGACATCTGGACAGAGGAAGGAGGACAAGGAGACATGGTGGTGGAATGAGGACGTACAGGAGAGTATACAGAGGAAGAGGCTGCCGAAGAAGAAGTGGGATTGTCAAAGAGATGAAGAAAGTAGACATGAGTATAAGAAGATGAGGCACATTGCAAAGAGAGAGGTGGCAAAGGCTAAGGATAAGGCATATAGAGAGTTGTATGAGAGATTGGACACTAAAAATGGAGAAAAGGACCTGTACTGATTGGCTAGACAGAGGGACAGAACTGGGAAAGATTTGCAGCAGGTAAGGGTGATACAGGATAATGAGGGAAACATACTCACAAGAGAGAAGAGTGTGTTGAGTAGATGGAAAGAGTACTTTGAAGGGCAGATGAATGAAGAGAATGAGATACAGAGAAGGTTGGATGATGTGGGGATAGTGAATCAGGAAGTGAAGCAGATTAGCAAGGAGGAAGTAAGGACAGCTATGAAGAGGATGAAGAATGGAAAGGCTGTTGGCCCAGATGACATACCAGTGGAAGCATGGAGGTGCTTAGGAGAAATGGCAGTGGAATTTTTAACCAGATTGTTTAATGAAATTTTGGAAAGTCAGAGGATGACTGAGGAGTGGAGAAAAAGTGTTTTGGTACCGATTTTTAAGAATAAGGGTGATGTGCAGAGCTGCAGTAACTACAGAGGGATGCAATTGATCAGTCACAGCTTGAAGTTATGGGAAAGAGTAGTGGAAGCTAGGTTAAGAAGGGAGGTGATGATTAGTGATCAGCAGTATGGTTTCATGCCAGGAAGGAGCACTACGGATGCAATATTTGCTCTGAGAGTGTTGTTGGAGAAATACAGAGAAGGTCAGAAGGAGTTGCATTGTGTCTTTGTGGACTTAGAGAAAGCATATGACAGGGTGCCTAGAGAGGAGTTGTGGTATTGTATGAGGAAGTCGGGAGTGGCAGAGAAATATGTAAGAGTGGTACAGGATATGTACAAGGGTAGTGTGACATTGGTGAGGACTGTGGTGGGAGTGACAGATACATTTAAGGTGGAGGTGGGATTACATCTAGGATCAGCTCTGAGCCCTTTCTTCTTTGCAGTGGTGATGGACAGGTTGACAGATGAGATTAGACAGGAGGCCCCGTGGACTATGATGTTTGCAGATGACATTGTGATATGTAGTGAGAGTAGGGACAAGGTTGAGGAGACCCTGGAGAGGTGGAGATATGCTTTAGAGAGGAGAGTAATGAAGGTCAGCAGGGCATATATGTGTGTAAATGAGAGGGAGGGTAGAGGAATGGTGAGGATGCAGGGAGTAGAGTTGGTAAAGGTGGATGAGTTTAAGTACTTGGGATCAACAGTTCAGAGTAATGGTGAGTGTGGAAGAGAGGTGAAGAAGAGAGTACAGGCAGGGTGGAATGGGAGGAGAAGAGTGTCAGGAGTGATTTGTGACAGACGGGTACCAATAAGAGTGAAAGGGAAGGTCTACAAGAGGGCAGTGAGACCAGCTATGTTATATGGGTTAGAAACGGTAGCATTGTCGAAAAGGCAGGAGTCAGAGCTGGATGTGGCAGAGTTAAAGATGTTAAGATTTACACTGGGTGTGACTAGGATGGATAGAATTAGGAATCAGTATATTAGATCAGCTCAAGTTGGACAGTTTGGAGACAAAGCAAGAGAGGCGAGATTGCGTTGGTTTGGACATGTGCTGAGGAGGGATGCTGGGTATATTTTGAAAAGGATGCCCAGGATGGAGCTGCCAGGTAAGAGGAAAAGAGGAAGGCCTATGATCAGGCTTATGGATGTGGTGAGAGAGGACATGCAGACGGTTGGTGTGAAAGAGAATGATGCAGAGGACAGGAAGAAATGGAAACAGATGATCCGCTGTGGCGACCCCTAACGGGAACAGCCGAAAGAAGATGATGATGATGATCAGCATAATTTACCACTTATAAAAGAGTACAAAATTATTAAAGAATGCCATAATTTACAAATTTCAAACGGATTGAAAATTATTCTTTTTAATTCTCTTCCTTTATATAATAAATAATAAATAATTCAAACAGTGTAGTGTGGAATAGACATTATAAAATGTAAACAACACATTCAATTGTTTTAACACTTTGTTTTAATACTTATATGTATTAAAAATGGTAAAACTAATGTTCAAAAAACCAAAACTCTTCCCTTGCTACCATCTAGAGGCCAATTCCCTTATCTGCTCTTGTCATACTTAAAATGCTGTCAGTGTTAAAAAATCCCATGTTACAGTAATAATGTTGTGAATTATATAATTAAATAATTCAATAATAAATAGATAAACAAGAAGTGCACAATTTATTAAAATCATGTTTTAAAACCATATATAAACCTTTTTAATAAATCCAATACTTAAAAACCTTATGCTTAAAAATCATGTTTAAAATGTCCTAGGCTATAATCTCACTGCCTTCAACTTTATACAGGGACTAGCTTGCAATACTAGCTGCCAGTATATTTCCCTGTACTCTATCTTTTCTTCCCATAGCCCCCTCTTATGCCCTGAGGAACCATCTCCAACACAAAAAATTGAAACCTACCATTTGTACAAACTGTTGTATGTTTATATAAAGCATTATTTATATTCTTGGTCTTAATATCATATAAATGTTCATATATCCTTCGCTTTAGGGCCCTTTCAGTCTTCCTTACATAAAAGGACCTAAATACCACACAATAAGCCAGTTATATCACCCCTTTATTATCGCAATTATAATACATCTTGGCTTGTATAAATCCATTTCTACTAGGAATATAAATGTTACTTGTATTACTAACATTACACTGTCTACCACAATTATAAGTACCTACTTTCCCAGTCCTATTTTTTAGGTCAATTCTTATCTTATTGTCCAAAATGTTCTTAATGTTAGGGTCCTTTCTATAAATAAATTTAATAGGTCCATTGAATACATTGTCTGTATTCATACAGCTTTGGAACAGTTCCCAATACTTAGTAATAATGCTGCCAATAATATTTGCATCTTTACTGTAATTCATATAAAATGCTCCTTTATATTCAATTCCCTTTTATTTATTAGTATAGGGTCCCATAACTCCTACTGTTGCATTTACCCCTGGCCCCTTGTTTATACTTCCTAAAATACGACAATATTTATTCTCCCTTGCCTCTTTCACTTCCTTAATGACCTCATCAATTCATTTTTCAGGATATTTTCTATCTAAAAATATATCCTTCATTTTATTAGATTCTGTATGAAAATCTTCCTCTTCTGAAGTCATCCTAGAGGCTCTAATGAATTGGCTTTTGAGGATACTCCTTTTCTGTTTGTATTGATGTGAGCCTGTGTAATACAAGTAAAAATTAGAAAATGTCTCTTTTCTGTGTATAGCAGATTTTAATTTTTATTGTTCATTAACCATTCCATTAAGTGAGTAGTTACATCTAAAAAAATAATGCTTGATCTTTTGATGCTATAGGTGAACCTTAGAAACTCTGTCGTATGTTGTATATATTCTAAAAATTCCATAAGCTTTTCTTCATTACATGCCAAAAATACATATGTCATCTAAAAATCTCCTGTACAAACTCCAGTATTGTGCACAGGGGGAATTTAATACAAATTTATTTCCCCAAATTTTTAAAATAAGGTTTGTGTAGCTGGGAGCACAGCTAGCTCCCATTGCCACCCCACTTATTTGCTTGTAAAATTCCCTCTCAAAGAAAATGAAATTGCTTCAGAGAACTATTTCCATAAGTTTTAAAAGTACCCTAAACTCTTTAAAATTAAACTTACCCAACCCTGCCAACACTTCTTTGAACCATTCTATACCAAGACTATGAGGTATGACTGAAAAAAGGTCTATGATAGCTACTGTAACAAAAATAAGGCTTGTATTATAATGTTTCTGTTCCACCATCCTCAAAAGGTCCCATGGATCTTTTATAATACCATCATATCCAGTCCACAGTTTCTTTAATTTTGCATCAATATATGTTACCATGGCATGCATTTTGGACCCATTTGCGGCCACAATAGGTTTTAAAGGTGGGTCCACTGTACCTTTATGTACTTTCGGGATTCTGAATATAGATAGAATAATAAGCTTGTCGGTTTTCAAATAATTATAAGTTTATTTTTCTATCACGTCTTTCATTAACATGTCACTTAAAACACAGTCTATTTTGCTGTAAGCTATATTAATTTCATTCTTAGATACCCTTTCAAATTTATTAGTATCACCTAATAATTCCATCATTTTCCCAACATATATAATATGGACCATAATCACTGTTCCTCCCCTCTTATCTGGCCTCATAACTCTTATATTATTATCACTACTTAATTTATATAATTCTCTTTCTCTGTTAGAAAGGTTGGGTCCCACACCTTTCCTTATTTCTTTCTCAACTATAGATTCAAAAATTTTTAATTGAGGATGAAGGGGAGATTGTAAATACTTTTTCTCTTAGGACCTTCTTTCTCTATATTCATATCTTTTTCTGTATTAGAAAATATATGTTCCAAATTCTTCTTTCTAGTAAACATCTTAAGGTAAATGTTTGTGTCTTTTGGCTTTTCCCGGTTAGGGGTTGCCACAGCGGAACTCTGGTCCGCTAATGATTGGCAGTAGAATTTTACGTGCTGGCTTGCTGGGCCTAACGCACAACCTTCAATGAAGGAACGCCCGTTCACGCATGTCGCCACACAGAAGACGCTCTAACTGAGAATTGAACGGGCAACAACGCTACCGCAGCACCACCACCGCAGTATAAACATCTTTAGGTCAATAATTAACTTATTTATGCCATATTTTTTATTTGGTATAAATTTAAAACCCTTTATAAACAAATTAAAATATGTGGTATTTAAATTAATACTACTGTAATGAAATATATAGTAATTTTTGTAAGTTTAAGTATGACTGTCCAACTTATTAATTTCCATGTCCTGAACACCTACAGCAATTTCATTCCTAGCATCTTCCCCTACTTGTATCTTTTGCCCTAATATTTTTCCTGCCTGTGGGAGTTGTATTGAAAAAAAACTTTTGGGAATATTTTTTATTCTTTCTGATCTTCTCAAGGGCAGGTATTCCATATGATCATTCAATCTTAATTCTCTAAATTACCCTCATATTCACACTCATTTTCTTTCCTTCTATTTTCAGTAACCCCCACTACCTGTCTCCCCCTATTATCTTTCATATATGACTCTATTTTCCTATACCCATTACCATACCTTGGCTTAGGGTAGTTTCTATGCTGTTTGTATTCATTAGTATCCCTTTCAAATTTGCTACTTTTCCTTTTAATAAGGTACTTGTTTTTTTTTCATCTATCTTTTGTTTTATATTATATTTATTCCTTTTTTCCTTCTATCGGAAACAACAAATTGTTATCAATTCGCTTATTAATTTTATCTAATTCTTTATAAATATCTTCTATTTCTACATGATTATTTCTAATAATATCTTCCATAATCATAAATCCACACTGATCCACAAAAAATCAATCAGACAAACCATTCAGGACCTGTGACTGATTTTTTGGATGCAATAATCTGTATGCAGAATGATCTGACCTTCACTATGGAGCTTTATAATAAGGAATGCCATAGGGTCTCAGTTCTGCATAGATCAAGTATGCACTCCACACATATCTTTTGAAATGTAGTGAAGTATCAAACTATGCAGTTATCTAGATTGAGTTTTAGAGCTGAATGGTTTAGATGAGATTTAACAAGATTACACTGGGATTTTACTATACGGGGATATACAAATGAGGAGATAACTCAGGACTTTAAAGCATGTGAGTCTCTGAGAGACACACGAGCTAAATCTTATTTCTCTTCACCACGTAGGTGTATCGAATGGCGATTATATCAGCAGGATATCCCCTTTTTTATAATAGTGATTCAAGATCCTTAAGGGATATATTTATTAAACATTGACCCATTCTTACTATAGATGAAAAGATCAAGGGAATAGTGGAACCCCATCCCTAATTTTGCTATAAGAATAAGAGATCATTGAAACAGATGTTATGTTATCCACCTAGGAACCAATGATCTTCCCATAAGTCTGGTGTGTTTGGTACCTTTACATGTAGGAATGGCAAGTTCTGTAGTTTTACAGATGGGATCAATTGTTTTATACATCCAGATGCAGGTATCCAGAATTCTTTTAAGGTTAGAGCAGATTGTAATACATTCAATATAGTATACCTTGCTTTTTTGCACAGTTTGTACCTCCTTTTACATAGGTAAAATAAACAGGAGGTTGAGAGAAGTATTAGGGAACATATTTACTGTATATGTAAGGGCAATAGTATGAACACCCTTGGAAAGCATGTACTAGAGAAAGGCTATACACACACTTTTACGTTTCTTGCAATTGATAAGATTTATGAAAGTATAGGAAAGGATGACTTTGTAAACGCCACTGAGACGATAGAGTTAAGATGGATTATTATATTGAGAACGGATAAAGGATCCAGCTTAAATGAACATGGTCCTTTGAAGCCTGTCCTTAAATCCCGTAGATATAAAAGGTGATGGGTTAAATGGATAGAGTGTAAAGAATCTATATATTTTATGCATTGGTGTTTTGTATTATTATTGTAGGGTTTAATGTTATTGTTGATGTATTTCTTTAAGGACAATGTAGAGACATGCATGGGTTACTGGAGTGCTTGAAGATATCAGATGATGTTATTAGATATAAATGGATTGGTTCTGTTTTATGTATCATGGTCTGATGAAGCGATTTTTGTCATGAAAGTGCTAACCTATTTTATTACAATTATGTTATATCACGAAAGTTGTTTTTATTTGTATTGGTATGAGCAGCCATGTTCTGGTGTTTGAGTTCTTTTGCTCTGTTCAGTTACTTATATTGGCTATTTTGAACACCCCTTACCCAAGGAGGATTACTTTTTGTACTTTGTAAATTATATTTGGATGATGACAATGAGCTGAGGAGAGTCAGCTTAGCAAAGATATTTTGAAAATACACCTAAAATGCAAAAATACATATACAGCAGAAGGCAGAAGGTAGATATCCAAAATATGGACCTCAGACAAAAAAATTAACAAAAAGTCCTAAAAGAATATTAGATGCATTTAAGGAATTTTATAAAATACTTTGTGCTGTGAAAAATAAATAAAGTGATATTAGACCAGATATTTTAAAATATCTAGGCAGATTAGATACACCTGGAAGAAAGACTGGAGAGACTGAGGGCATACTAGCCCAATAACAAAAGAGAAAGATGAAACACAAATTCAAATGCTGCAAACAGAGACATCTCTGGGAAAGATGTCATACCCACAGAATTCTGGAAACAAGGGAAAAATAGCTACGATAGACTGGGATTCAATCTTGGAGAAGAACAATAGTTTCCATCATACCAGAACATGAGAAAATTCCACTAAACCCTCACCCTAAGAAAAATATGAATCTTCAACCATAATTATCTACTATTAATGAGGATGCTGGCAACCCAAATTGCAAAGCTATTACCTGACCTGAAAAAACAAGATCAGTGTGTGAATTTGTGGAGGGTAGGCAAACATTGAATAATATCATTAAAGAAATTTTGATACAGCAGGATACTAAAGGTAAAATCCATTAGCAAGAGTCAGCCTTGATACAGTGCAAGAGCCTGATAGGATTATTTTGGAGATGTCTGGAAATAATATTAAAAATATGGGTTTTCTGAGAAATCAAACTCAATATTAACCATAAACAGAGGCTCATCAGTAATCATAAAACCTGGAGGATGATTATTAGATACCAATAACTTATAAAGGGGTAAAATATAGAAAGAACCAGTGTCCCCACTTCTTTCTCTGTTCAGAACCCCCTAACAATAAAGATTAGGCATTCATAAATTATGATATATAACTGGTTTGAGAAACAGTTCAAAACTGCTTTATTTGTAGATGACACATTCTTTTATCTCATTAATCCAGAACAAATTATTACTTTTTTACTTCAATTATTAATAGATTTCCCAAGATCTATTAGGGTGTAAGTTTAATGAAGGAAAAACAAAGGTCCTTTCATTAAACTATTGCAGACATACCCAGATCTATGGGGCAAGAACGAATAAAATATTTAGAAGTATGTTTAACACAATAGGTTTCATTTGCAGTCAAAGAGATATGGGAAGAGGTAAAACAGAAGACAACGGATGAGCTGAAAGGGTGCAGACGGAACACAATGGATCTTGACTATAGTATGCAAGCTGTAAAAATGTTATATATCCCACTATTTTATGGAGGTCAAGCTTTCATGCCCCTCCTGAGGAGAACTTGATGATAATATATAAAAGAAGGTTCAAAAGTTCATATAGAATGGAAAATGTGCAAAAGTAACACAGGAGAAGCTAACAATGACAGGTGAGACAGAGAGACTAGATCATCAAATCTGTAGACTTTTACAAGGCAACACATGTATAACTTTTATACATTATCCAGTTTAAGGAATAAAAAGCGAGAAGGAAAAAAAGTTGTTGTCAAAGATATACTGCCAAAGCAAATACATAGACTGAACCTTTGAACTCAATATGACAAAACAGAAGATAGGTCTGCAATAAAACTTATAACAGATATAACTTGGAAATATTAAAAGAAAAAGAGCTTAAAGTCTTGAGACAAGAGATTTCACCAATGAGTACGGGGGGGGGGGGGTGGAGAAAAGGAGACAAATAACCAAAATACTGGAAACAACTAGGATATGGTGAAGAACTAATTACCTGGGAGAAAGCAAAAGAAAGTCCTCCAACAAAGTGGTAATTGGAGATAAGAGGGCCTCAAAAGAGAGTTAACGCAGTCAGATAAGAACAGCCAGGAAGAGAGAAACATGCAAGATCTCTTGTTTAGTGAAATTTCTAATAAAACCTTTGAGCAGAAGCAGCTGTTGTTAAAGTATCTTTAAGCAGGGAATATATATTTCTACAGGAAAAAAGAAAGCTCATTCAGACAAGATGAAGTTTGACTGGCAAAACAGGGCAGGGTTAATTTAACATGTAATCAGTGGACCAAAGTGGATGTCATACCAAAATATGCTGCAAAATCAAGAACGTTTATCATGTTTTTCCGCAGTTGCTTACACTGGTACTTATATACATAAAGCAGGTTACCAAAAAGGTTCCCACAAGCTAGCAGTCTATGTTGGAGATGTATGGGGGAGCAATGGAAGTTAGGAATATATTTTCTGGTATGTTCTGAATTAGTGAATTTTAAAATGTATTTCCATAAAATGTTAAACCAAGTATTTAATGGGCAACTAGAGCTAACATAATTTATTTATGTTGAGTTATGGCTAGAAGTCAAATGAGCCAAGGTACCATAAAGTACTGTTAAGCTTACCCCTAACTGTGGCAAAAAAGCAATAACATGGAGAAGGAAGTCAAGATTAGAGCAAAGCTGGAAGGATATTATAGCCATAGTGGACGAAACAGCAAAAATGAAACAAAGAAGTTCCGAAGCGAAATTAAGATCGCATATCAACAGATGGCTTTCACTGTTGCAATACACATAGAGAATGTATAGAATTATGTGGGGTCAATAAATCTCTGCCTAGCAGGTGTACATATAGGAAAGACATAAGAAAGAAATGAAATAAGATTTTATACACACACACACACACACACACACACACACACACACACACTTAGATGTATAAATAAAAGGAAAATGTCTGCAATAGTTCTGAGTTGAAGAAATGTTTAATCTAGAAATTATATTTGATTATGTAAATTGTATATTACTTTTCATTTTGTTTGAAGCTGGTTGGAAATGGTATACATTACTGATAATGAATGAAGTTAATTATTCAGAAAAAAAAGGAAATGTTTTGCAGCTGTTCATGAGCAAATAGTGAAAACATAAGAGTTTTTTTGTCTCTCCTCATGCAGTGGGCATTGTCAATGCAGAAGTACCACCAAAAGCCCTGTGGCAGTTCAGAAACATGATTAAGTGCACAGTTCCACGCAGTGACCCTGTGCTGGATTACAATGATTATGGATGTTACTGTGGGTACTGAAGTTATGAAACTCCCGTTAATGAACTCGACAGATAACAACAAAACAGCTCAGCCAGCATTTAATTTCTAACAAAAATTCCATGTTTTGCATGTGTTTGTTTGCCATTCGACTTACAGAATACAATTTATTACACAAATGTTCTCTCTTGTTCACAATGAAAAGATGACTAACCACTGTAGAGACTTGGATCAATTTTTCAAGACTTGAAGACTGCAGTGATAGGAATGGATATGCAGTTCTGTGTTTGTGGTGGACAGCAGGCAGAGTAGTGATTTCATAGAAGCTTTTTAAGTACATCAAAGGTACAAAATGTATGGAACTCAGAAAAATGTTGACTGATAAAGTCAGCTATAATACAGCCATCACTCAGTGACCCTGAACAGAACCTGGCCGAATGAATAACTTACTGTTTATTTGTAAGCCGTACACTGCCTGTCCATAACACTGTCTGGTTTCACAGTCTGTCCACTTGAATGCCTGATTGCTATGCGGTACATTTAGTTTCTCTACAAATTGTCTATCATGATCTCTGGTTTCCTATACTGCATAGTTTTCACTTCCACAAAGCAGTGAGTACGTTCATATACCACGTTTTAAATGGGTAGGTCTTTAAATTCATAATGCATCTATTTGCAGCAAAAGGGCCAGCATATTCTCATTACTATCCTACCCATGAGCCACATGCCTTATTAAATTGTACTTTATGTTGAAGGACTTCCCAGCTCTGTGGCTTGTTCCATACCTCCCTGGGTACTACAGAATTACAAAAAGTAAGCAATGTCTTAGGTTGCTCTGATGAAGCAGCCAAAAGAACCTAACAAGTGTACAGAGTGTTAACTTTACTTGGGATATTTGGCTTACACTAAGTGGAGTTTCCTAAAGATGGAATTAGTCAATCATTTTTAATCAAATCACTGTTTTGTCACCTGCAGTTTGGTGTTGCTAAGATCACAGAATGAAAGTTTCCCTTACTCTCAAAGTTGTGCAGTCCCATTATTAGTATATTTACAAAACCAGGGGTATGGGGATGTTGGGTATTGGGGAAGTTGCCCCTGCAAAAGTAATTTTTGCTATGTTTTTCATTAAAATCAAGGTTTTCTCTTGTGGGCTTTATTTTCTCAGTCTTTCCCAAACAAACAATATGCAGGTTCCTCAAAAGCAGGCAGTTTAACTTAAAAATAACTCTAAATACACCCAGGAGCAGACTATCCACAGTGGAAGTATGCATAACGCACTTACTCTAACATGTTGAAGATTGTGAGAACTATGATAAAAAAAATACTCCTGAGGCATACAGAACTGAACTATACAAGTTGAGGATCTTTCCTCTTTCTTCCCTCCCAAAGGGTACTTGTCTCTTAGAAAAAGGACATATGTAGACACCAGACAGAAGGATCTATGTGGTAATGGTTAAAGCATGGGAATGCATAAAATAGGGTTGACTGGTGACATCCTGCCTTGCCAAAAACTATTTGGTCAAGGTGGTCTGAATGAACCAAGGTTACTGAGCCTCTTTTTCTAAGGTATAATAACCTGGGAGGTAATTTATTAAAGGGGATGTGTACTGTGAGGTGAGGGGCAGAAATGCATATAAGAAATAATTTTTCAGCAATTTTAATTTCTTCAAAGAGTCATTTCAGTCAGTTAGGTTTAACCAAATGATCTTTGGCAAGATGTTCCTCATTAAAAATACTACTTCCAAAATTTGAATCCAAGGAGAGTAGGTTTGTGAGGACCAATATTTTCAGTAACAGCACTGATGATATGCATGATAAAAAAGATATTGTTCACTGATTAAGTAACTTACTGCAATTTGTTTACTGGGTACATCCCACTGCCTTATGAACAGTTTTTTTCAGGAGAGACTTGAAAACCACAGCTGCAAGAACAGAAATGCACTTCTGCCCTTATGGAAAGTAGATAGAAAGGTGATGCAATACATGTTAAGTACCTCAAAGGACTCCACATAAAGCTGCAGTAGAGAGTGTCTTACAATAAATAAGAGACAGATGCGCAGGAATAAGAGAACAACATTTATGGATACAAGATATGCAGACTAGAGGAGATAGGTGAAAGTATTATTTCATAAAGAGAGACTTCTTGACTGAAGCAGAATTTCTGAAGTGGGGTAAAAATGAAAACAGTGATTAAATTCAACAGTGTATAAGGCAAGCATTTTGTGCCACCCTATGAAGGCTGGGTTGGTGTATTAGATAAACAAAGTCATAAGTAGGACTTAGAAGGAAGGACTAAGTAAGAAAACATTATGCAAAAACTAGCAGGTCCTATGTAGGATCTGTAGCTTATCACATAAATGATGGGCTCAGTGCATGAATCATGCGTTCTTTATTTGACAGTGATGTTTCTTGTAATGGTATAGCATCCTGGCCATAATTATTGGAGAAAGAAAGCAACAAAGCCAGCAGTGAAGTATAAAAATCACATGCAAGGTAATGTGTCACATATTCATTCTTATTACAACATACTGAATTCCTAAAGAAGTAATGAGAATAAAAGAATTATATCAAAATTAAACATTTTTATGTGGTATTAAGACTAAAGAATGGGGCCAAACTAGGGACCCTATAGATAGATTTATGGTATAAAGATTCCAGCTCTACTGGAGAGAATGTTAATGACAGAAGTAACAGCCTGAGCAGCGCCAGGACTGACGTGCACAGAACTCACAGCATGGAGGATTGACTGAGTTTGACAATGGAATGACATATATGGAGTACTGTTTACACTTGAGAAAGAATGAACAGGAAGTGGGCATTTATTTATTTATTTATATTTGTTGACCGGGAGTGTCCAACTGGACATAGGTCCATTTTCAGTGGAGGCCCGGGGAGAAAAGCTCCACAGTTAAAATAAACACAGTAGTTACATTGGATTACATAGTGATTAACAATTTACATAGCAATTACTTACAACATATTTACAGATGAAGAACATAGTACATCAGTAGACAACTAGAATATTTATCTGTGAAGTACATAACAGACATTAACAAATGTTACAAGAAGAAGTTCCTGCTGTATAATAAGTACTGGCTTATGAGCATCTGCGCTTGCTATAATCAAGGTAGTTAGTGGAGTGGAAAGAAAGGTAGTGGTTGGATGGGGAGGGTGATATTAGAGTGGGAGTTGCAAGGGCATAGCCAGCATGTTTTTAGGTGCGCTTTTAGTAAAGTTTTGAAGTGGGTGTATGATGGTACTGAGGTAATTGTGGGTGGAAGGGAGTTCCATAATTTGGCTATGGTGCAAGAGAATAGTGCTTCACCAGCAGAGTTAATGGCTTTAGTGATCTGCAAGTGATTTTTGTTGCTGGATCTTAGTGGTCTGGTGGTGCGATAGGGTTGGAGTAGATTCTGGAGGGATGGGACATTTAGTGGATGATTTACTAGTTTGTGGGCAAGTGAGAGTTGATACCATTGAAGGAGGTGAGGGAGTTCAAGCCAGCCCAGTTCAGCAAGTGAGAGACAGTGGTGACTAAGGTAGGATGCCCTTGTGGCGAATTTGGCGATTTTGTTGTAGCAGGTCTCTAGCTTGTTTAAATCACATTGCCTTAGGTTGGTATATATTGGACAGGCATAAAGTAGGGTGGAGATAAGGTGGGAATTTGCTATTGAAATCTTTGCTGCTTTGGTGAGAAGTTGCTTATTTCTGTATAGCGCTCCTAGTTTATTGCGGACTTTTTTTATGGTCAAGGATATTTGAATGTCAAATTTTAGCTTATTGTCTATTTCCACTCCTAGCAATTTGTTGTATTCAGTTGGGTATATAGTTGTGTTGTCTTTTGCTGTGATGTTAAAGTGAGAGTTGTTTTGAGTATGTTTGGTGGGTTGGAAGATGAGTAGTTTAGTTTTGTTTGGGTTGAGTATTAATTGGGCATCGGATAACCAAGTTTCAACAGAGGAAAAGGCTTCATGTGTGACTTTTTGCAGTTTGGGTAGGGACTGGGCTGAGCAGATGATGGTTGAGTCATCTGCGTATTGTATGAGTGTGCCATGTTTGGTGGCAAAGGCTAGATTATTGGTGAAAACAGAGAAGAGCAGGGGTCCAAGGATGGATCCTTGGGGAACCCCTATGGAGACAGGTAGTTGGGGAGATATGTCATTCTGCCATACAACGGATTGTTGGCAGTCAGACAGGTAACTCTGAAACCAATTGGTGACCGATTGTGAGAAGGATAGGTTATTGAGGACAGAGATAAGTTGTTTGTGTGGGACCATGTCAAATGCTTTTGATAGGTCTAGGAAAGTAGCAGAGGAGAGATAGCCATTGTTTTTATGCTGAAGGATAGTGTTAGTAAAGGAGAGTAAGGCAGTGATGGTGCTATGGTTTGGTCAGAAACCATGCTGAGTATTGGAAAGGAGGTTGTTAGTAAGGAGGTAGTCTGAGACCTGAAAGTGTATGCATCTCTCTAGTATTTTGGAGAGTGGAGAGAGAATAGCTATGGTGCGGTAATTGGTTAGTTCTGTGGAGGGTCCGCCTTTGTGGAGGGGAATTATATGTGATACCTTCCACAGTGTGGAACGTAACTTTCTGACAGAAATTGGTTAATCAAGATGGATACTGGGTAGGCCAGAGCATCAGCTGCGATTTATAGGTATTCACTTGGGAGGTTGTCTGCTGCTAATATGGTGGGCTTAAGTTTAGTTAAGAGTTTTTTTATGTTGGAGGTAGGTACAGGAAAAAAAGAGAAGGCAGTGGGGAGATTACTAGTTGAAGGTGTGGGTTGGAGGGGAGGGGGGTTGTGTTGTTTAGCTAGGGATAGTATGGTTTGTGTGAAGTGTGTGTTGAATGAGGTAGCAATATTTTCTGAGGAGTGAGAGATGTTAGGAGGAGGGGTACTGACTTTACCTGGGTGGAGGATGGAGTTTATGGAGGATCAGAATTGTTTGGGGCTGTGTTGAGAGGAGTCTAGGGCAGACTGGTAATATTGGAATTTGTCCAGTTTTATTAGCTTTTTGACTCTATTGCGTAGTTCTAGGAATTTCTGTCTAGCTGAGGGGGGGGTTTGGGTTTTGCACCAGTGCTCCCAGGCTTTATCCCTGTTTTTCATTTCTGACTTAGTATTTTTCTGTAGCCATGGGGAGGGTTGTGCTTTGATTCTGGAAAGTCTCATGGGGGCATGGTAATTAAAGATGCTCAGGAAGGTAGTATTAAAAAATTCAACTGCGTCATCAAGGATGAGGTACTTTAGAGGATGCCAGTTACATTCTTTGAGGGATGAGATGAATGTGAGTGGGTTAAAGTTTAGTTTTTTATGTATTTGACGGTAGATGACAGGTTTAGCTTGGTATAGGTATTTTTTGAGTAGGAATGTTGGGGAGTGATCACTGAGGCTATCTGATAAGCAGCCTGTTATATATGACTGGGGGCTCTTACTGACTAGTATCCAGTCCAGGGTAGTGTGCTTGCTGGAGTTTTTATTTATCCTGGTTGGCGACTGGACTAGTTGGGTGAAGTCATGAAGGTTTACATGATGGGTTGGATGGTTGCCAGAACAGGATTGCCAGTCAATACTGAAATCACCTAAAATGATAGTTTCTTGGGGGAGATGGTGGGTAGACCAGCTGAGGAGGTTTTCTAGTGGAGGGATGTTTTGGCCAGATGGGAAGTAGCATCCAATTATGTTGATGGTTTTGTTTTGGTTTATTTTGAGGTTGGTATATATTATTTCTTCATTGCCTATTTGTGGAGCTGATGATTTTAAGATCTGGATGTTTAGATGCTGTTTAAATATTATAGCTACATCGTCTCCTTTCTTGTTTAGCCAGTCTACTCTTAGTATGCCATAACCTGTGGGGAGTATTTGCTCACTGGTAATGTGAGGTTTTAGCCAGGTTTCTGTCAGGATGACTATATCTGGGGAGTGCAAGTCTATAGTGGCATGGAGTTCATGGACTTTGTTGGATATACTTCTAATATTTAGGCTTAGTAGAAGGAAGTCACTTGGCTTTCTATTGGCTGTAATATGGGAGAAGTTGTGGTTTCTAGTCTGATTATGAGGATTGGGGTTGGAGATGGTAGGGCCAGGGTTGGGGTGGATATCTCCACTTAGGGCTAGTTTAGATATGCATGAGGTTATTAGTTTTCTCAGTTGTTGCATGTGTTTGTTTATAAGGGAAACTTTATGATTGTGCTCTTTGGGTAATAGGTATGGTGGGAGGGTTACTGTGTAAAGTTGTAGGGATGTTTTATGCTTGAGTAATATAGTTGGTAGAATATGTGGGGTGCATAGGGATGTTTCTTGAGTTGGTGGGAGGGGAGCTGAGTGAGGGTGAGACATGAGTGGTGGTGTGAGTAGTAGTACAGTGGTAGTGGTTGAGTGGGGGAATGATGGAGCTTTGGTAGGATGTAAGATATGCAAGGAGAGTGCATGCTGTGAGCATAAGTAAGGTATGCTTGTACATGTTAGTTGAGGAGGTGTAATAGTAGTGGGAAGATGGAGGAGGTAGTGTTGGCTTAGTGCTGTGGTTGGTTACTGGAAAGATGGGAGGGGTTTGTGAGTGTAATAAAGGTGGGACCACTGGGGACGGGAGGGAATAGGGGGCAGGGTGAGGAGCGAAGCGGGTAGAGACCCTGTTAGTTGCTCTTATGAGGGAGCTGGAAACAATCAGGTAACAGAGTTAACTGATAAATGAACATATGATAGTAACAAGGGTGGTTGTAGTTGTAAAAATGGTGCCTGCCACAGGTAATATTTATTAACTTTGGGATTGTCTTAAGGTAATAAACAGGGAAGGGGGAGGGGAGAACAAGGGTGTGAGCAGGCAGTTCTTGTACTGCTGCTAATGAGCCAAAGCAAAGACAAGTTTGTGTTTAAGAAACAATCACAATTGACCAAGGACTGCTCTGAAACTGTAAGTCATTTCTTAACCATTTGCCAGGTGGAAAAACAGGATAACATTGTATCAGTAGGCTACTGTGGTCTCAGTTTAAATTAACAAACACACAGTATTGATCAGTTATGGATATTATTTGCTAATAGAAGGGAATAAGAGAGAAAGTGGAAGATGAGTGTGTGTGTGTGTGGGGGGGGGCTGCTTACAAGCCAAAGCAGGGTGCTCTCCAGGGGAAAATGAATATTGGCTCAAACAGGTAGACACATACTCAAAGTTAACTTTAGCTGTTTGCAGACAGTTCAGACCCAAACTGCGCTTTTCTTATAACATAGTAAGTTAATATGGTTAATGGGGGAGAATGGTTCAGGAAGTGGTCAGGGCATACCTGTAGTTATGGTAACAGCATCAGTGACATGAGAGGGTGAACTCATATTCAGTACACATACTCAGTTAATGGGGTCCTTCTAGCTCAAAAACATGAGCTATAGCTGAAGAAATGTCATACAGCAAAGAATTTGGCAATTTGTTTTAAAATGGCTAACTTGGGTGGACGCGGTGGTGCAACGGTCAGCGTTGTTGCCTCACAGCAAGAGGTTCTCCAGTTCAATCCTCAGCTGGGGTGCGTTCTCTGCGGAGTCTGCATGTCCTCCTTGTGGTCGTGTGGGTTTCCTCCGGGTGCTCTGGTTTCATCCCAAAGACATGCTGCAGGTGGATTGGACACTAAATTGGCCCTAGCTGTGAGTGCATGCATTTGTGTGCCTTCTGTGGAAGGTTGGGTGCCGGGCTGGCAACTCGACACTGTAGAAAACTCCACTGCCAATCATGAGCGGAGAGGTGATCTGCTGTGGCGACCGCTAACTGGGAAAAGCCAAAAGAAAAAGAAGTTTTAAAATGGCCAACTTAACATTAAAAGATAAAGCACTCAAAAATATGATGAAGGCAACAAAGTAGGAAAGAAAATGGGTGTTTGTCTGACACCATGCTTTTCAAAAAACATTAAAAGAACCACTCTGTCATCGCCAGCTTATGAACAGTTCACAAAAAAATAATAATATGGAATTATAGTTTATAGAAAGATAAAATACAGAAATGAATTCTCAAAGAACATATAATGCATGAATTAAACTATATAAACACCATAAAATATATATACCAACCAGTGCAACACCAAAGTTCATCTCCAAACTACCACAACTAAATATAATCACCACTTCCATCTTCGTACCACCCAAACCGGCAGAATCTCCTAACAATACAATCACCTTTGATGTCACTACCATATCATAGAAAGTACCAGTCTAGACATCATATGTGATACACCAGCACCTCCACTATGACAACACAGGAACAAAAAAAACAGCTGAGAGGGAGTAATGCCTTTTCAATCCCTTCATCCTACACCCCATCACTTACTGTTTAGTGTATTCTCATTAGATTGCTAGAATGTTTCAACTTCCTGATGTCAGGGAATTCTGATTCAGCCACTGACACAGTTTAGTGTCCTGTAATTTGTACACACTATAATTTTATCTGCTGACACCATAATTTTAGCAGACATTTAGTGGAACATATGAGCAGGACTCCTTTTCCCATATCACACTCACTACTCTTTTTGTAAAAGTATGCAAAAGAGAATATTTTATGGGATTATAACCCCTGCACTCTCCTTAGTCCAAAATCATTTTAATTGAAAATAAAATAAAAGAATTTACAGAGACACATCATTGATAAGACTACCAAAAATAATGGTTTCAAGCATGTTTTGCAGATAACTAAATTAGGAATCACACTCATAATATCAAATGGTGCTGCGGTAGCATTGTCGCCTCACAGTAAGACGTTGTCCTGTTCGATTCTCAGCTAAAGCGTCTTCTGTGTGGAGACATGCGTGAATGGGCGTACCTCCGTTGAAGGTTGTGTGTCAGGGCTGGCAACTCGGCACATAAAAATCCCTTGCCAATCATTAGCGGACCGGAGTTCCGCTGTAGCGACCCCTAACCCTAAAAGCCGAAAGACACAGCAACTCATAATATCAAATGAGAGGCCAAAGGCCTGTACCACAAGGCAGTAAATTCTCCTGCTGCTCTCACAGCGGTTCCAGCTGAAACAACAGCTCTGGTGCTTAAGTAAACAAATACACACGAAGGAGGAAATAGCATTTAGATTAAAGGCAGTCACCTTTAGCAGTATTCCTTGCCTTTGCAGGTAACTTGCAAGCTCTTGAGTGGTTAAATGACTTAATCAATTTTCACATTACACACATTGAGTTTGGGAGAGTCAAACCCATGTCCACAGGAAGCAGCTTACATATGGCCTGAGTATGTAAGTGGAGCTAGTGAGATCTAAACCCATGATTATAGAATATGTTCATTAATGCCGCATTGCCTTAAGCAGTCTGTCATATTGCCAACCTTTATGTTAGATTACAGAAACGGTGCCATTCAAGGACCAGTGGTTACAGTTATGAACACCTGCTTTAAGGTGAGACATCAGTTAGAAGTGATATGATGCCAACAATAAGAGTACTTCATTACTGTGGTACATGCTGAAGTCGTCTTTTACAGCAAGTGAGATTTGGGGAGTCAGCTTTCAGTTAAGATGGTAAATGGATGTGAAGTAATTGGGCTGAGAGGATAATTCACTGCAGGGTGGAGGTTTTCAGAGACGTTATCAAACAGGTGTCTAACATTTGGTGAATGTCTTACTACACTGAATGGTGAAAAGCAAGTACAGCTGTTCAAAAATCTGCTGTACTGGCTTTTTTTTAGTAAGATCATGAAACAGTAAGGTTTGGGAAATTTGCGCCTACCCCACAGTAGTGCCATCTTGGAGCTGGTATAGCAATTAGCAGGAGGTATGTGGATGCAGACCCCCATGTCAGTGGTGCAGAGGACTTGCCCAGCTGCAAAACCTGGTGTGTTTTTTTTTCAGTAATTTAATGTTTTAAACTGTTAACAGTTTCGTGATTTCTGTTTTGGAATTATGAAATGTCAGTGAAATGTCAGAATTCCTGTCAAACGCACCTAATACAGTATTGAGGGAGGGAAGTTGTACATGTCATACATTACAAAGATAAAGAAATGAAAGCTGCTGGTTTTCTCCATTTAAAACTCTTTCCCCTCTTTTTGTTTTTGTTATTATATTATCAGTCAACCATTCTTTCTCCCTGCTTTTCTAGATATTGCTGATTCACGATAACTGTTATGGTGCACGCTATGAAGTTAGAGTATTACCCAATTATCGATAATCCTTACACAGAGATTTATTCCTACTCCTGCTCTGGGACAACCATTACCTGCAACAGTAAGTGCCACTCCCTGCACTGACTAGCAATTACCATATTTATCTTCTGTCGTTTTCTTGCCTTGATGTGCTACAAACAAACACAACAATTCAAATGGGTTGTCCTTTTCCTTTATATGGAAGCAAATTGTTTGGGAGGCTGGAACTACAGCCATGCCCAACAATTGCTGCCATGTATGTTGATTTAAGACATAATCACAAAGGACACCTATGACCACCTGAATAACACCACAACCACACGAAGGCTGTTAGGCCCAGCACACTCAGTGAATAATAAAAGGGCATAGACACTCTTACCTCTGATTCTGTATGGAAAGAGTAAAAGGGAAGAAGTGGGGGGTGGACTGATGTTCAGCAGGCTTGGAAGAAAAAAAAGATATAAATATATACATATGTGAATAAAACACAGAACACAAATATATGTAAAGATAGCAAGGGAGATGCAGAATGATGAGCGGTAAGCAGCAAGGAATCAGAATGTATTTACATAAGATATTCTTAATTATGCAAAAGAGTAGTAGAAGCTAGGTTAAGAAGGGAGGTGATGATTAGTGATCAGCAGTATGGTTTCATGCCAGGAAAGAGCACTACAGATGCAATGTTTGCTCTGAGAGTGTTGATGGAGAAGTACAGAGAAGGTCAGAAGGAGTTGCATTGTGTCTTTGTGGACTTAGAGAAAGCATATGACAGGATGTCTAGAGAGGAGTTGTTGTATTGTATGAGGAAGTCGGGAGTGACAGAGAGGTATGTAAGAGTAGTACAGGATATGTACAAGGGTAGTGTGACAGCGGTGAGATCTGCAGTGGGAGTGACAGATGCGTTTAAGGTGGAGGTGGGATTACATCAAGGATCAGCTCTGAGCCCTTTCTTATTTGCAGTGGTGATGGGCAGGTTGACAGACGAGATCTGACGGAGTCCCCGTGGACTATGATGTTTGCAGATGACATTGTGATAGATAGTGAGAGTAGGGAACACATTGAGGAGACCCTGGAGAGGGTGGAGATATGCTCTAGAGAGGAGAGGAATGAAGGTCAGCAGGACTAAGACAGAATATATGTGTGTGAATGAGAGGGAGGATAGAAGAATGGTGAGGATGCAGGGAGTAGAGATGGCAAAGGCAGATGAGTTTAAATACTTGGGATCAATAGTTCAGAGTAGTGGTGAGTGTGGAAGATGGTGAAGAAGAGAGTACAGGCAGGATGGAGTGAGTGGAAAAGAGTGTCAGGTGTGATTTGTGACAGACGAGTACCAGTAAGAGTGAAAGGGAAGGTCTACAAGCGGGTATTGAGACCAGCTATGTTATATGAGTTGGAGACAGTGGCACTGACAAAAAGGCAGGTGTCAGAGTTGAATGTGACAGAGTTAAAGATGTTAAGATGTGCACTGGGTTTGACAAGGGTAGACAGGATTAGGAATAAGTATATTAAAGGGTCAGCCCAGGTTGAACGGTTTGGAGACAAAGCCAGAGAGGCGAGATTGCATTGGTATGGACATGTACTGAGGAGGGATGCTTGGTACATTGGGAAAAGGATGCTAAGGATGAAACTTCCAGGTAAGAGGAAAAGAGGAAGGCCTAAGATAAGGTTTATGGATGTGGTGAGAGAGGACATGCAGGTGGTTGGTGTGACAGAGCAAGATGCAGAGGACAGGAAGAAATGGAAACAGATGATCCACTGTGGCGACCCCTAATGGAAACAGCCGAAAGAAGAAGAAGATTCTTTTAATTTTATTCTTTTAATTTGAATTTTATTTAAGGTCAGTAGGTCAGACATTGGGAATAGGCATACATATACCATGTATGTTTTCGCTTACACATTTTAAAATTTGGGAAAAAAACAGATGTATTCAGAAAATACTGGTATGAGAGTAAAATCTGGTACAAACCACTATCGACAACTAGATGAAAAGAACAATAGTTTAATAAATAGTTATAAATAGTTAAGCATTTTCGACTTCTATAGTATTCATCAGAACAAATGCATAAAAAACACACAATTAATTAAATACTCATACTTTATTAATCACACAATATTACACAATCAAGAAATCATTACTTGTAATGTTTAAAATCTAAGAAAAAAACACCTTATTTCGTCTTAAATCAAATTCACCTATAAAATGATATTTAAACTCTAAAAATTACTTATTTACATTACTAAGGTGTTTTTTGTTAGATTTTAAACATGTGCAAGTAATGATTTCTTGACTGTGTGAGATCATGTGATGAATCAAGTATTATTAATTAATTGTGTGTTTGATGCATTTGTTCTGATGAAGACTATAGAAGTCAAAAGTGCTTAACTATTTATAACTATTTATTAAACTATTTTTCTTTCCATTTAGTTGTTGATAGTGGTTTGCACCAGATACCACATTTTAAAAATTGTTTATTTTGTGCAATGGAATATGCTAGAGCTCAAACAAAACATCATAATTATTATGGTTTATGATTACATATTTTGATAAATGGCAGTTTACCAGAAGGCCTCAGTGTACCATTTGTTTAAGAAGACATACTTAAAACTTTTGCTATATTTTATGAGTAAATAAAAGTACTCATCAAGCAAGATCATACATCATAACTTTGTCTCTACCCAACAATCATGAAGACCAGCTTAAAGGCAGACAGCTTTACCCTTTTATACTTCCACACTAACAGTCTAGGTGGCAGATAGACTGAACTTCTTCTTCTCTTATTAGGTCTTTACTCCTTATACTTTTACTCCAGGCGTTTAAACAGAGACTGTTTAACCTACGGACACAGCCTAGGTGGCAGACAGGCTGGCATCCTCCTTCTTCACTTATTAGACCCGTTTACTTCATTGTCTAAATGTAAACAGACTGCACTTTCTTTTCATTCCCAGCTACTTCAAACTCTATACTTCTGCTTCTCCAGCATTCTATGCAGCAGATAGACTAGGTGGACTGTGGTCCTTCTCTCATCTGGGTATTTTAACTCATAACCAAGGTGGCAGGCTGTGGTCTTTCTTTCTTTTTTTCATGTGGTCATTTTAATGCATGGTCTAGGTGTCAGGCTGTACTTTCTGGTCATTTTAAGTCATAACCAAAGTGTCAGGTTGTGGTCTCTCTCTTTCACCTGCTCATTTTAACACATAGTGTAGCTGTCAAGTTGCACTTTCTGGTCATTTTAACTCATAACTTAGGTGGCAGATAGGCCGCACTTTCAGTTCATTTCCTTAGACAGCCTTGGTAGTTGATAAAGTAACTATTTTCTTTTGCCTGAAGTTTACACTCTTTAATTGAGTGGAGCACACTTGATTTACAACATTAGGAAAATTTAGGCTGGGGTATTTCTTTTACCCAGGCTTCCACCTACTCTTATTAGGATGTTAAAGATGTCACCACTTGCTGTCATAGACTGCTACAAACCCTCTCTCAATTTTTCCACCTTTATCACCGTCCAGGAACCTGCTATATGTTATCTACTGCTCCTCTGGCACATTTCTCCACCCACTCTCTAAGTCTTTACAGTTATAATGCAACTATTATGCAGACTCATAATGCCAATTTTTTAATCTCTCAACACTTTCAACCCTTTCATTAACATGCTGTCTTATTACTGTGTCTGTCCCTTTAGCCTTCAGTCTATTCATTACCGATACTCTGCCTCTTTCACATCCGTGTCAGAAACCTTCTAACCCCACTCATCCCCACTACTGGTAAATAAGAATGCACAATCTGCTGAAGGACACAATAAAAACCTTGCTACCGTTACTAAGAAACAATTTATATTGCAATCCATACACCGCCAGAGGTTACTAATCCTCATCCCAAAAATTATCATCTCTCAAAATTTCACTGTCTCCTACTCAGACTTCAGACTATTCAAGATATATTCATTCAAACCCAGGACCACTTCTTAGCCCTCAGTTACAGAACCCAATCATCTATCATATCAGAAATAAAGACCTTAAAATTGCTTGCCTTAATGCATGTAGACAATAATAAATGGACCGATGTTGAAGCATGGCAGTTAACAAAAAATCCACATGCTCTGGCTATATCAGAAACCTGGCTGAAGGATAATTGCTGCCCCTCTAATTTTATACAAAACAGCTACTATATCTATAATGATAATAGACCCGGTCACAGATCTGCTGGTGCTGCTTTGACTTTAATCAAAAGGAATATGTCAAGTACTGTTGTAGATTATACTAATTCTCATCCTGCAGATAACAAGAGTCCCAGCTGGGTACTGTCTCACATCACATTAGGTGGACATACTCACATGTAGATTGCCAAAATTTACACACACACACACACACACACACACACACACACACACACACACACACACACACACACACACACACACACACACTCACTCTCTATGTCCCTAACACACACTTATTCTTGGTGATTTCAATATTAATGTTACTGGGAAAGGCTCTCCACCTCTGAACAAAATGTTGTAACAATTTAGCCTGGCCCAGATAATACAGGCTTCTACTTGAAACAATATGATAACAATGCTTGACCTTGTAATAGCCAACATACAAAACAAGTACGTTCACACTGAAATATTCCCCAATGCTCGGAATGACCACTCACCCATTAAATCCTTTCATCATTATAAACATTTAAAAAAACTCCTCAAATTATTAAAGGAACATCTTTGTCTAATAATAAGCTACCAAATCTCAATATCCTACTCAATACTTTAGAGTGGACTGTATAGGCAATGCCTGAACATACTGAATCCACTTACAAAAATAAAGCATAGAGCACAGAGTTGCCCATGACTTTTAAAAAGAAAATTAAAGCCAGAGATTCAGCCTGGAAGAACTGGAAAAGGAAACCTGACACTATGGAGCCACATCAAACTTTTTGTAAGGAAATAAACAAGAATTGCAGCAGCTACTGCAAAAGCCCTGTACTTTAAACAGAAACAGAAAGTAAATTGTTCTGGGCCCAATCTATTTTAAAAAGAAATAAAACCCTTAACAGGGACATTAAATAACTCTTCATCTACCAAAAATGAAAAAGCATTGAATCTCTGATTATGCTCACATTTTGCAGTCTGTTGCAACCAACATAACTAAAACCTTTCCAATAATTTACTTCACCATCTACGATGAGCAAGAATCCTCATCCCCTGACCTATACTCTCTAGTCTCTTATGCAACAACCTTTCACTTCTCTGATATTTCAGTAAAACAGACCAAGACCCTGCTTTGCAAACTCAAAAATTCAGGATCTCAAGCAATCAAACTTCATCCCACCTTCATCGGGTTTGCTGCTGAAAAAAAATCGCTAAACCCCTTACTCATGTCTTTAAACTTTCTCTCACCTCAGGCACAGCCCCACCAGCATTCAAGCACAAAGTTATAATCCCTCTACCAAAAATCACTTCTCCTAATGGGCTGATTAATTATAGCCCTATTTTTACCCTGTAAATTATTACCCAACTATTTGAAAATCATTTATATAAGCAACTACTTAAGTGCATTAACAACTATGGCCTGTTGTGTGATGTACAGCATGGCTTTCACAATGCCTTCAGTACCTTTACAGCCCTGATAATGTCTACTGATACCATTTATTGCAACATAAATGATGAACTTATTACTGCAGGTCTGTTTGTTGACATGACAAGGGCTTTTGAAACAGTAGACCATACCTTTTTTCTCAACAAACTCAAATGACTCAACTTTGAAAGATATATGATTTGTTAGTTTTGTAGCTATTGAAAAGACAGAAACTTCTAAGTGTCTCTTCTTTTACTACTGGTAAACTTAATTTAAGTGTACAACAAGGATCTGTGATAGGTTCTTTTCTCTTTTCTAGTGCCTCGGCAACAGGCATGTATCTGCTATGGTATCAGTTGAACTCCAGGATATTTGTAGTAAGCTGGAAAGTGTTTCACTTAAAGAAATCTATCTCCAGAGCCATAAACAAGAGTAAGGCGGTCCACACAGCCAATCTGGACCTTGCCAAGGCCTTTGACACCACCCCCCACTCTGGAATCATAGATAGACTTACTAAGCTGGGAATTAATCCCTATGTCACTCGATGGGTTGCCAACTGGCTTACTGACAGAACCCACACTGTAAAAGTAGCCAACTCCAAATCCAGCTCCTGACAAGTGACAAGTGGAGTACCTCAGGGTTCAGTCCTGGGACCGCTCTTGTTTGGCATCAACTTCTCTGAAGTACAGGCCAACACTAAGGGACTCTGGCTAACAAAGTTCGCAGATGACTGCAAACTGGGAGCCATTATTGAAACCCCAAATGATGTGGAAATTCTACAAAAGGGCCTTGCAGAAACAGATGCTTGGTGCCAGAGCCATGGGCTCAAGCTCAATGCCAAGAAATGTATAGGTATTTCCTTTGGGAAAAACATGTACCCATGAATTACCACATGGGGTGGCAGTACACTAAACACCAAAAGTGTGATAAGAGACTTAGGGACACAGGTGGACAATGGTCTCACCTTCAATAACCACATTGCCATAACAGTCAAGAAATCCTTCTATGTGGCACACCTCATCACTAAGGGCTTTTCATCCAGAAAAAAGGAGGTCATTGTCCCGCTGTACTCATCCCTCATTAGACCCATTATAGAATACAATGCCCCATTTGGTATGTACCTCTCAAGACATCTGCAACAACTGGAAAGGCCGCAGAAATACCTCACTAAAAGAATCCCAGGCCTAAAGCAGATGCCCCACGCTGACCACCTTAAAAAATTCCAGCTATACTCTGTCGCATATCATCTACTTCGAGGCAATCTCTGCTTAACATACAAGGCCATGTCAAACCCAGAGCTATTGGACATGCTACACTTAAAGAAATCCCAATCCCTCAGAGCCACACGCTCCAGGGATCTAAACCTTGTCATCACAATAAACAAAACATGCTGGAGGGATAGGTTCCTGACTCAGAGACTCCTCAGACTCTGGAATAGACTGCCCATACATGTCAAGCAGAGCACTTTTTTGGCCCTCTTCAAAAGTAACCTTGATGATTGGATGGGAGAAAGGAAATTCGCCCCAGGGATCATGTCAGTTGCCCTGCTAGACAGGGGTCCAGGGAAGTAAATAGTGTGGGAAGAAATAGCCAGGGAATTGTTATGGCTAGGCTTGTATAGGCCCTAGGGCCGATAGCCTAGTACCAACCTATGAACCTATGAAACAAATGTACATTTTAATATTATGAGCCTCAAGAGATACCTGGAATTAGACATTACACTTAGGGGCTTAAGAGCTTTTAAGAGTCCCAGTACACCATTCAATGTAAATGATGAGGATGATAAGAACTTTACAGTGAGGTGGATTGCAGAGGCACACTGGTGCTCTATTGAATGGCTTAAAAGCTTGATAGAAAGAGACCAACTTAAACATAAGAAGATGAAGTATGAGGCACTTAAAATTTGTACAGACCTGCATCAGCAGATTAGCCCTACTCATTTGGACACTTTATTGGTTGAAATTAATGAAAACCTTAAGTCCTACGAGTTGAACTTAATTAGCACAAAGAAGAACAAACTGAAACATGATTTGTGTGACTATGGTAAAGTGTTCCTATGGAAACATACACAGAAAGGAAATACCTCATTGCACTTCAGGGAAACTTTTAAAAGATCTTCCGGGGTTTTGTTTGCCTCTTCTGAAGACACCACCATGGTGTCTGAATGGGACCATGAAGCGGGGAGCCTTCCCACCACTGCAGAGGGCCAAGAATCCTTCTGTTTTGAATGAACAGTATTGAAGAGATGAAACAGTGAGCAACTCCCACCTAATCACAGAAAAAGAGGTAGAAATGCCTGGGTACAATTTAATAGCTGGGAAGGACAGTTTGATAATGGCCATAAAAAACAAAATGACAATGCTCACAGGACTCAATCTATAGTGGTTAATTTGTCAGAATGTGAATTATCTGATGTTTCTCTGTTTTGAATTTGGGCATAACATTTGTGCCCATGGTACTTTCTCGGTTTTCTGTTTTTTAATGTAATTATTCAGACTGGCTAGGAAATTGCATCTTAAATGTTTTTTTAATCAAAAGGATGGTGAATGTGATTTATGTGATTTAAGTGATTTAAATGAGAGTAGAGATACCTCATTCTATTCATATATTTCTGATGAAAATAATTTGTTAAAACTAAACTAATGCTTACTGTAGGTTAGATACTACTACAGTTAAAAGTAGGAGTATGTTTATACCTCCCTTTAACAATGAGGGTATACAAAGTTTTATTATAGCATTTATACCTGCTGCTGAAAATTTTTTCTTGATTTTCACAAGTCTAAAAATGTCTTTAATTATAATCTTACTAAGGAACAGTGGAAAGCCTTGAATTACTTAAAAACAACAGGGAATTAGTTATTCAGCGGATAAGGGAAACAAAATTGTTGTACTAAATTACATACAAAATATTGAAATGTGTTATAAACATTTGAATGGTGTTTTGGTTTATGAAAAATGTGATATCATGAAGTATAATGAAGCTACTGAAAAATAAGCTTTATTGTTAAATAAAGTTGTATGTTTGGGTTATTTTTCAAAAATGGATGTGAAGAAAAAATGTAACTTTAAAGGGTACCACATAGCAACTTTTTATTGTCCTCCCAAAATATAAAAGGGAAAAGGCAATCTTAATGAATACCCTATAGTGTCTACACAAAAATATTTTCTCCACAATTTAAGAATTTTTTACATGAATATCTAATGCCGGTAGTACAGAAAATTCCTTCATATATTAAAGACACCCAGGATATTCTGGATAAGATTAATAATGTTAATTGGAGAGATTATATGTATTATTGGTTATGGAGCTTATACACGAACATACAGCACCAACAGGGTGTGGAAATTGTTTATTATTTTCTGAGTAACAACCCTAGGTCAAATTATGTTATCGAATTATTAATGTTTTCTCTTAAAAACTGTTTTTTTTACATTTAATGCTGAATTATATCATCAAATTCAGGGAACAGCCATGGGGGCTTCTTTTACCCCCATGTATGCAAATATTACTATGGCTTTATTTGAGGTGGAGTACTTGTATCAACATGCATTTTTTAAGAATCAAGTAGTAAAATATTTTCATTATATAGATGATTTAATTTCTATTTTTTGTGGGGAGTTGAATTTTGTTTATGATTTTATTGAGCAAATTCACAATAACAGATTTGGCTTTAGATTTAAAGGAATACAAATAGGTAAACATATTTCCTTTCTCGATTTAGACCTATTTGGCATGAAGGATGGGAGGACTCTTACATCAGTACATAGGAAGGAAGATGAGGGAAATGTTTATTTTATATGGGTTTAGTTGTTATCCCCCTCATTTAATTTTGGCTTTACCTTATGGAGAATTTACCAGATTACATAGGCTATGTAATCAGGACAGGATTTTCTTCAGGAAGCCCTTTATACAGTTGAAATGTTTATTAGTAGAGGATACAGGGAAGAAGTTATTTTGGGGGCCTTGAATAAAGTTTTAGATAGGCGTGAGTTTAGAAATAAGAATAATAAACAAGATAATAATGTAGTTTATGAATATAGTTCTCAAATGAATGGTTATACATCTTATAAACAGAGAGGGGAGGTTCAAAATGAAGTTGTAGAAAAAATGTATTTTGTTACAACAAATAATATATTAAGGGGACAGATTAATGACTTATTAAGATATTATTAGCCTATTTTGTTTAAAGATAGAGAATTATCTGGGCTGGTCAAACATTTCTCCTGTATCTCTTATAAAAGAGGACGTAATTTAGCAGATTTTATAGTACACAGTAGGTTTGTTCCCCCTTTAGATAAGTTGGGTAAGCAACTTTCTGTTAAGTTAGGTACTTACAAGTGTAATAAATGTTATGTGTATAATATATTGTGAATAGTTTTCTTAAAATAAATGGTATGAGATTCTTTCCAAAAGAAAAGTTTTGTTGCAAAATGTGGAAAAATACTGAAGTACAACATATTTTGTATTCTGTATATAAAGGGTTAAGCAGAAAAATGTTCACTGCGTGCAAACTGAAATGTTCTGGAATGTGCGCAGTAATTGCAGCCGCTTTGGCGGTACAAGCGTCTGCCACGTTGGTATTGTTCCATGATCTTACGTTAAAAGTCCCGCACTCTGTAGCAGTCATCCTTCTGCAGGACAAGTTAACATTTTTGTCACCTAGCAGACATTTATCTTGTATGACTACGCTGTTATCACAGCCACACATGACAATTGAGAGATGCGCTACCTTAAATCCAGTGACATTGCTACCCGTTGCTGAAGAGGGTATCCCGCATGTATGCTTAGATCTCATACATTCTAAAGTTCTACCAAGACCGGATCTTAAAGATCAACCCTTACTACATGCGGACTGGACACTGTTTGTAGATGGGTCGGCACGCAAAACAGAAACAGGCACCACGCAGGTAGGGTATGCAGTTACTACTGCAACTCAGATAATAGAGGCAAGACCACTCCCCGGGAACTTATCCGCTCAGGCAGCGGAACTGATTGCTGTAACACGGGCATGTCTCCTTTTGGAGGACAGGAATGTCACTATCTATACAGATAGTCAATATGCCTTCTCTACGGTACATGTGTTTGCTCAGCAATGGAAAAATAGGGGGATGGTTACAACCTCGGGAAAAGACATCATGCACAAAGAACTAATCCTTGAATTACTACAAGCCATCCAACGGCCACGGGGTTTGGCCATCTGTAAATGCGCTGCTCATACCCATGCTAAGGACCCGGTATCACTTGGTAATGCCCTAGCAGACAAAGCAGCCAAAGAGGCAGCTATGTCCAGTACCTTTTCACTTGAAACCACACCTACAGAATTACAACCAACAGATAAGTTTGATTTACAAACCTTACAAGTCATGCAGGAACTTAGCACAGTACAGGAAAAACAATGCTGGACTAGGTATGGTGTTAGACAGAACAAAGGAATCTATGTGGGACCAGATAATAAATATTTTTTGCCTACTAATCTTTTTAGGTATGCAGCACTAGTCGTGCATGGCCCTTCCCATCTGGGCCCTGCAGCTATGGTTAGAATTATCCACCTTACCTTTTGGACCAAGAGTTTCATTGCATATGCAAAACGTTTTTGTCTATCCTGCATAGTATGTGCTAAATACCATGGGGGAGGGGTCAGAGTTGCCCCAGAATCATTTCCAACACCCCCCTATCCATTTCATACAATATGTATGGACTTCATCGAATTGACCCCGGCACAACTAAAGAAGTTTGTGTTAGTGATAGTAGATGCATTTACTAAGTGGGTTGAGGCTTTTCCGGTGACACATCCGGATGCTCAAACAGTGGCTAAAATTTTGGTCAATCACATTGTCCCGCACTTTGGACTTCCTACATGCATCTACTCTGACAACGGCACGCATTTTGTCAATCAGATCATTCAGAAACTGTCTACAGTTTTCCAAATTGAACTGAAACACCATTGTGCCTACCACCCACAGTCAGCAGGGTTGGTGGAATGCCACAACGGCATTCTAAAAGGCAAGTTAAGAAAACTCATGGCCGAGACACATCAGTCTTGGATTACCTGTCTACCTCTAGCCCTCCTTTCCATGCGGACAACTCCCACCTCAAAAGGAGTCACCCCATTTGAGTTATTGTACGGGAGACCTTATTACGTCCCGCAGTGGCAAAACTTGTTGCCTGCGGAACGTGAGGGGGGTGAGGAGATAGCAGATTACATGAGGAAAATGCTGACCAATACTAACAGCTGTTTAATGAATGATTATTTTTCAGGTTCAAGAGATGACAAAATCATGGAAATCAGACCCGGCGACTGGGTCTGGGTCAAGATCGTTAAGCGAAAGAATTGGGCATCCCCCAAATGGGAGGGCCCCTACCAGGTGTTGATCGCAACTCCAACGGCAGTTCGGATTAAAGAAAGGTCCTCATGGATCCACCTAACGCATTGTAAAATTGTAAAACATTTTAAGTTAGATAAAAACTTGAATCCCCCTGGGGAACAAACAGACAGCAGTAACCATGAAGGACAATAATGAGAATAAGAGAAAATGGTTCTATTGCAATATTTTATTGTTTATAACTATTGTGATTGTAATATTTCTGTTTTGGCCATTTCTATTTTTTAATGAAGCTAGCCATTCAAAAAGAGACAAACACACCAGCTGGCATCCAAACTTTAATACATATCAAGCGATTAAATATGCATATGCATCCTCAATGAATGTCTCAAATTGTTGGGTATGTACTGCAATACCTACTGTGCATAGTGGCTTAATGTTAGGGACAGCCCCTCTGGGAACAAATGATACTTGGAATAATTTGTTGTTTGAAACCACAGAAGTACCACTGAGAGACAAGGTGGCGCTGCCTCTTCTGGGGCGCCAAAACGGAACAGTGTGTTTTCAAAAGATTGGAAAAGTTAAGGTGGAGCTGAGCCAATGTAATTTGACAATAGTTCATAATTGTACCCTAGAAGGGCAGTGTGAGACCAAGTTTGGAGCTATAAAAAAAGACATCAATGTAAATGATACTAGTTTTGTTGAAAAAATGCTGTATGTATATGGCCTGTTATTTAAAAGGCTAAAGCCAAATGGGAGTTATGAATTTCCAACCAATATAACCCTCAAAACGAATGATTGTTATTTTATTTGTGGTAGGAAAGCATATAAATGGTTACCATATGGCTGGTCAGGAAGTTGTTTTTTGGGATATCTGATACCAGCTATCAGACATGTAAATGCATTACCTCAAGGTAAAATATGAAATGCACATTCTCTTAATAAACCTATTAATCCCGTAGGTAACATTGATGCGTCATGGATTTATCACCATGACTTGGCGCACGTCAGCAGCAAAGGACTCTCACATATGGACCTAGGTGATGATGTAATTGCTTGGGCTGGTATTTTGCCAGTGTATGGGACAGTAAAATCCATCTGGGAACTGAGAAAACTGTCAAAACTGTTAGAGACTCTGAGTAATGCGACATTTTCAGCGCTAGAATTGGTGACGGATGAATTAACGGCGATGAGAACAGTAGCGTTGCAGAACCGTATGGCACTCGATTTCACCCTAGCGGCGAAGGGAGGTACTTGCGCTCTCATACACGAGGAGTGCTGCTCGTTCATTCCTGATAACGAGCATGAAATCCAGAGTCATCTTGAAATAATTCAACAAGTTTCTGAACTGACTAAACCTGGTCCAAACCCCTTGACTGACTTTTTCCAAAACTTATTTGGAAACTGGGTTCTGTGTTGATGAACATTTTAATTGCTATATGTGTTGGTGCAGTCATATTTTTGCTGCTTGGCTGCTGTTGCATACCATGTATCAAAATGATAATATCGAAGGTTATCTCTGCCAATGCTACAAAAGCATATTTTTCTGATTATGAGAAGGTATAAAACATATCTGGGATTGTGTAAAATAAACAGTATACAAAATGTTGTAAGGGGGGAAATGTGGAAAAATACTGAAGTACAACATATTTTGTATTCTGTATATAAAGGGTTAAGCAGAAAAATGTTCACTGCGTGCAAACTGAAATGTTCTGGAATGTGTTGATCACTGAGGAATGCAGAAGTTAATCTTAAACTGCTGATAAGAAAGTTAATATTGCAAGAATAACTGTGGCACTAGCTGGTAAAAACAAGTAATCAAACTATCACTTCTGATGAATGTTCTGTGTGCTATGTGTGTGTACGTGCAGAAGGGTCTATAAAAGCAGAACTCAAAGTACAAGTAGCCAGACTGCTGGCATACTACTATCATGTAGCAGGTCTCCATGCATGTAAAATAAAGCTGTTTTACTTGCTTACAAGAACTTGGTGTGATTCTTCCAAAATATGTTAGAAGAGTAAAATCTTTCAACACAATACTCAGAGCATTGTGTATATACTAAAATGCTCTTGCAACTTATTTTATGTGAGAGAAAGTGGGATGTCTTTTAAAATTAGGCTGCAGGAGCATGTTAGGGACGTTAAAAATGTTAAAACTGAAAGTACCTTAGGTGTTCATTTTCAAAAGTTTCACCATAGTAACCCAGCGTTGTTAAAAGGTTGTATATTAGAGCAAATACATTCAGGGATGGTGGAATATGATGATTTTAAAGATAAATTATTGTATAAGGAAACTTTGTATATCTTAAAGTATGATACTTTGGTACCAAGGGGATTAAACATTGAATGCAACTGGAAGTACACGATTTAGTATGCGTTAATTGTTTTATTTGTTTAATGATTGTTTAATTGTTGAATTATTTAATTGGTGAGTATATTTATGGATGCTCTTTTGAGATTGTTTGCGGAGCCACTAGAGGTAAGAGGTGAATAAATCAATTTTCTTGGATCTGTGGTGGTCATTTTTATCTACTTTGCTGCTTGTTTTTGGTTTGGTGGTTTTTGTGTCATTTTCTCTTCTCTCACACTTTCTTAATAATCTCCCCTTAAAACTTCCAAATCTTAAATTAATAATGCATGCAGGTGATATGCTGCTCCTGCAATCCAGTACTAACAACTCTGACTATAAGTTAAAGGGCAATTCTACTCAGTTATGCACCTGGTCCACCTCTGACAAACTGCTAATTACCCCAAGAAAACCGATGCCATGGCCTTTACCTCAGCCAAGGAATTACCCACTACCCACCTTATTCTCTTAACAGATCTTACTGGGAATATAATACGTAATGTCACTGAACCTAGGCCTAATAGTTGACCCTACCTACCCTTTCTTTTTCCACATGGACAGATTCTGTAAGTAATAAAGTCCTTACTCAATTAAAACTATGTCACCAGTTCAGTCACCTCCTCTCTGCCAGCAGTCTCATTGCCAAAAAATTGTAATGCCCAAACTGGAATATGGCCTTTCTTTTCTTGTTATGCATTCAGCCTTCAATATCACAGAAAGCAGACTGATGATAATAAAATTTGCAGATTTATTCTATTAGCAGACTCCCAAATGTACCACTGTACTTTGCTAAAAATTTTAATTTGGCTTTTGGTAACTCATAAGGCCCCTTTTCTTTTAAGTACTGTAACATACAATGTTCTAAAATGTGATCACTTCCCTTTGTAAGAGTGAAACTAGCTTTATAGGGCAACACTTATATACTCAGAAGTATACAGGACAATAATTTCTTTCTGGTACACCATCCACTTAAAACTGCTGTAGGTGAGACAGCCTTTCTAGATTGGGACCTACTACCTGGAACCACCTGCCCCCTGACATAAAATATCTAGAAATCATTAAATGCTTCAAAGTTTCACATAAAGAGCATCTCTTTATTGAATATACCCTACAACTGCTACCATTACAATGGTTAGGTAACTTACCATCCCATATCATGAATAATAGAATACATTTAAGAAACATTGTTCATCCTCTTAATGTGGCATCTTATATGCATATATTTCACATGTATATACAGTTTATAGATATAATCATACTGTATTTTATGAATTCCTTAGTTTGCATCATATATATATATATATATATATATATATATATATATATATATACACACACACACACACACACACACACACACACACACACACACACACACACACACACACACACACACACACACAGTGGATATAAAAAGTGTACACACCCCTGTTAAAATGCCAGGTTTTTGTGAAATAAAAAAAATGAGACCACAATAAATCATTTCAAAACTTTTCCCACCTTTAATGTGACCTATAACCTGTACAATTCAATTGAAAATCAAACAACTCTGTTAGGGGAAAAAATATAAAAAATAAAAAACGTACAATAATTTGGTCTTTCATGGCTCAAAAAGCAAGACATGGGTTATCTCAGAGCAGCAGGTAGGCTCCTGAGTATAATGAGAGTTGTAATAACTTATTGTGGTAGTTGAAGGATTTAAGACCTTTCTTTGTATATTTGCTTACTTATTGCTAAAAACTGTAGGGGCCTTTCCAGCTAAGCGATATGCTTGGATTTGTATATGCCAAAGAAGGCACCGTATTTGATGATACAAGGCATCTGTAAACCCCACACTTATGAATCTCTTACATATTCGTAAGTCAAATACAAGGTTTTGGGAAATGAATTGTGTCTGTGACTTAAATAAAACATGCTGGAGAGACAGATATGTGCCCCAGAGACTATCCCTCCTATGGAACAGGCTTGCATCCATGTGAAGCTGAGTTCGACTATTACCCAGTTTAAGCACAACCTAGACCAGTGGATGGGGAATATAACATTTACACCAGGCCTGGCATCCATGCCCATTATGGACTGAGGTAGCTTTAAATGCCTGGCTCTCAATGTCCTACTCAGACATAGGGCATCATTATTCTTTCAAAAAACTTGGCTAGGCTTAGAGAGGCCCACCTGGGTTGTAGCCTAGTAACAATCAATGAATCTATGACTCTATGATGGACATAATAAGGGAAGAATGCAGTGGCATGATGACTTATTCAGATCTTGCAGATACTCCCCTGGAAGTTAACTGGGCCAAATATTTACTGACTGTGGCGGACACATAATGATTGAGTGAGGTGGAGCTGACCACATAAGTACCCAGGTTTCTTATGACTGTATCTGTTTAAAGAAGAGTACCATTTACAACATATGAGGTGAGAGCAGCTTTTCTTGCCAAAAGCCACTAAGCTGCACTTTTTTGCATTTACCTTGAGATTGTTTTAAGTGCACAAGTTATGTGAATACTCTAACCCTTACTGGTGCAGTTTAGTATCAGTGATGAGTGGATAATAGTAACTAGTTTGCAATCATCAGCACATTCTGTCAACCATACTTCAGGGATATTGACTTGGATGCCTGCAAAATAAAAGCCTAGTTTAGTGAATTGATACCAGTAACTTTTGCTACTTTGGATCTCTTGGATAGCCAATTTGTAATCCTGTGGACAATACAGGGGTTTACATTAAGTTTGTCTAATTTTTCAATAATGCCAGCATGGGAAAATAGTGTCAAAAGCCTTGACCCAGTCAGGATAAGCAGTGTGTATAGTCTGACTACTACCCACAACTTTATTTTAAAAAGTAGTAGGTTTAGGAGACATGTCCTGTCCTTCACAAAACCAAAGTGAGTGGGGTTTACATCAGTTAATCTGCCTATGTCTGCATAAATGAGTTCTGGTCTGATGCATACCATGCTTTTCATATAAGGCTGATAAGGCTGATAGGCCCCATAATTACCTGAGTGTATAGAGGGGCCATCCTTGTGCAGAGGAGTCACAATGGCTGATCTCCAGGCATTAAGGACAAACCCTATGGACTGTCTAAGGATGAACAGCTTAAGCAGGGGCTTGGATAGTGCATACTTGACACCGATGAGAATGCAGTCTGGTATGGTGTCTGGTCCCATAAAAACATTCTTTTAAACCTTTCACAAAGATTCTAAGACTTGCTCCAAGGTGACTTCAAGGGAAACTAAATTTTCAGGTATAGTGGGTGCAGCATTGTGTGTAGGTTGAGTAATGTTAGCACTACATTTTTCTGCTGATATAATGCTTATATCCTTGGAGAGTGGAATGTGTGATATTATAGATGAGCTTGGTGCATTGTTGAACATTATTCTTTAATTTCCTGTTATAACTGAGGAAACATTTATAGTTTTCTTTGGTATCTGTAGTGACTTTAAGATTGTACTCTACTTTACATTTTCTAACAGTGTTTTTAAGTTCTTGCTGGCATGTTTTAGTGTGGTCTTGAGGTATAAGGATAACTTAACACACTAAGGGGTCCACATTAGGTAACTCCTGAATACACCTACCTGTTTACCACACCTGATGGGGATTTCTTATAACTTCATTATTTTCCTTCGTTTGTTATACAGTTTATTAATATAGAATCCCCGCTATTTTTAGATGGGTATGGACTTTTTTATGCAGCTGTTTAGATGCTAGTAAAAAGTGGAGATGAATGAAGCAGTGCTCTCAGTTTGGTCTTTTTGTGGGGTTTCGTTGGGAATTTTTCATAGGTGTTCTACAAGCTGAAGTAGGTTTGCCCTTAAACAGTCACTAAAGGTGGTCTCATTTGTTGTGGGTGATACCACCAGGCCTCCCAGAAAAGGCTAACTGATTTGTGGTCAGATTTAATCAGAGATGAGGAGACACATAGTGCAGTACAGCTGTGGGGCTGGGTTGGTAAGCACCAGATCACGGATATTACAGCCTGTAGTGAATAGTTTCACAATTTGCTCCAGCTCATTGGTGTTAACAGATTCTAGGAAATGCAGAGCAAATACATTTTTGGAGATGTAAGTGTGCCAATCAATGTGTTTGTAATTAAAGTCACTTGCAGGAAGGTATTTGGTTTGAGATTTAATCCCCTCAATTCTATTAAGGTAATTTCCCATGACATTTGGAGGACATTGACTGGGTTGTATAGCTAAAAATGAAGTAATAGGTGGATTTGTTATGAGTGATTTGGATCTCCAGGAGCTCCAAGTTAGGATTGTGGGTAAACTGACATGATGTTATGCCTATCATAAATCTTTCACTGTCCAGAAACATGTACTTTCTGGGGTTGGGGCTACACTTGTGAGGCAGGTGAGGGCACTATATTCTAGAAGTTGGTATACAGTTCCAATAATTCTGGCCATGCCCATGGACTTGGCTAGTGACTCTTTTGCAAGAATGGCCTTATTATATAATAAGTTAAAAAAGATAAATTGCAATAGTTGGAAAAGTATTGTACATACCGAAAGCAGAGCATTACATATAAAATAAGAGATAGTTAACTGTTACAAACCAGTGAGTTAATATAATCACAAATTCAGCAACATTGGTTGATATTCAGTGTGGTCAAAGAATATCAAGGCAGGGGAACCCTAGCTATGTGCACGCAACATTTGCCTGATGATCGGATTCAGAGAACAGATGAGCTCCGTATAGTCAAGAGTGGAGAGTTCCGTAGTTGGTGACCCCACTAAGAGAAGCGGCTAGCAAGATGAAAGACAGATTTGAATGAGTGAAAGAGAGAACTGCAAAATGAGAGTTAAATCTATGTGCATGAAGAAGAAGGCCAGGGTGGGACACTGCTCCAGGTAAAGAGCTGTGTAGAGAAGGGAGCAGGAGGCCATGTTAGCTCTAAGTGCTAATGGTAAGACTTCATCTTTAGCAAGGATGGCACAACAGTAGTCTGAGTGAGGAGACTGTACCTCTGATATCTAGAAACTTTATTCACAATGACCTGAAGCCCAATGTAGAGGGTATAACAGTCAGTAACAGTCAATGGAATGCCATGTTCAGTGTTATGGGTATTTATTTTCCAGCCGTGCCTCTAGCTTTGTGAGTTAGCAGATGTGCAATTTTTTTACTAGTTTTCAGAACAGCCTTAAGTTTAGTAATCATGGTGACATGAGTTCCAAAAGTAAACTACACTGGTGACTGAGCCAGAAACCAAGATGTTTAAAAGGTTACAGTGAGTATAGTGTCATCTAGAGGAGAGGAGAGGTTATGAAAGCAATAGGCACATGAAAGGGATGCTTGGCAATAAAGAAGATCATAGCTTATTTCTTATGTTTACTATAAAAAAAAATCTCATGGAAGTGAAGCAAACATTCATAGTATATATAAGATGAGAGAAATGGCATAGCACCGTGTTACAGTGTTATAACATATTTACAAAGTCATTACCTGTATTCAGTAACAGAGAGATGGAGCAAAGTAGAGTACAGAAACATATAAATACATTAAAATCACCAGGAGAAGAAATTCAGTTATCATTATCAACATATAGGAAGGGCAATTAATGAATCTTCATTTAGATTTGTTGTCAGTGTAACTTACAAAGGGGAAGGTTAGCTTTGTTAAAAGAGAGAGATACAATAGGTTGATGAGAGGATCAATAAGCAACTACTAGATGCCCTAGGAAGTTTGGGGCAGTAGGGGTCTGACTGAAGCAGGAGGTTCTGCCTAACTGTATAACATGAAAAGTTTGTGGGGCAGCTCTAAATGGAAAAAGGAATAAACAAAAGTAAACATTTTCCTTTTAGAAAATAGAAAAAGGAAACAAGAAAATAATCAGAAGGAACTGAAATAAGCAAACAAATCAGAAGTTTAATGAAATCCACCAAAGCCACTTTTGAGGCTAAAATAACTACCCAAGCCAAATACAATCACAAGGTCTTTTTAGTTATGTTCATCATCTCAAAAGCACAATGCAGCAATGCATTGAGCTGATTGTGAATGATGTTACCTACATCAAGGCTAAAGATACAGCGAACCTACTGGCCAATATATTTAGCTCTAACTTTATTCCTCTCTCCCCTCTGTCTGCCCCTCAACATACATCTTACACTTGCTCACTTTCAGCTATCGCACAAGGACAAGTCTAAAAAGTGCTATCAAAAGTTAAAAATACTGCATCACTGAGTCCTGACAACATCCATGGATGCATCTTAAATAGCATGAAGCATGATTTAGCCACACCCCTAACACTGTTTAATCTCAGCTTCCATACAGGTTTTTTACCAAGCGAATGGAGATAGCTAGTCATTCCCTGGCATAAGGGAGGACCTTCCACAGACCCAGGCAATTACAGACCCATAAGTTTGACCAGCCTCATGTGCAAAGCCATGTAAAGACTTATTGTAGAATTAATCAATCAGGACATAGGAAACCTCCAAACACTGGACTCGTTTCAGTTTGGATTTGTCAAGGGCATATATATAAAAGTAATCAAACCATATCAACAAGTTCACATTTATAAATGTTATACAACACATATATTGTTATATGTCATATAATCTAAGTAACATTACATAAATTATTCAATTCCTGCCTACTCTTAAACTTCATTTATCCTATAAAACATTTTATGTAGCTATCATTCCCACATTTTCCATTTTTTTCTATGTAATTTATGGCTACCATTTTCTAAAGATCCCACTTCCTGTTCTTTTATCTCTATTACAATATTCACTACTTCTTATTTCAGTTACAATATTCACTTCTTCAAGTAGGGTTGGTTTAGATTTTGATTTCCATTTTCTAGTAATTGCTTATTTGGTAGCCACCATAATTAACCTTAACAAAACCTTACTATGTCTTGGCAATTCAGATCCTGTATCCTAGCTCAAAAGAATAATTTCCTTAGTTACACTCATTTGGTGGTGAGTAGGTTAGGGCTGTGCAGCGCTATCTGCCTTGTTTAGCTAGCTCAATTTTAACTACATTGATATGTTTCCTCAGAGGATCCTAATGTTGCCTGTTGATAGTGCTGGCTGCTAGTGCTTGAGGATTTATTGATGGTAATGTTGGTTGCTAGTGTTTGGGAACTTAGGTAGCTAATTTTTATCTGCATACTCTTATTTCTCGGTTGTTCGCATTGTTGCTTATTAATAGTGTTGGTCGCTAGTATTTGGGGGCTTGTGTAGCTTAATTCCCCTACTTTTACATGTTTTCTAGTGCTAGTAACTGTCGCTTGTGATTGTGTTGCTCGCCAGTGTCTGGGGACTTGTGCAGCTTGTTTTATGGGCATTTACATGTTCTCTCTCTTGCAGTAACTGTCGCTAGTTGGTAATGCTGGTCGCAAATGTTTGGGGATTGGAGTAACTATTGTTATCTGTTTACATTTGTTTGCTTGGTAGTATTAGCTGTTGGTAGTTGATAGTGTTGGTCGCTAAGACTTAGGGATTTGCTTAGATAGTTATCAGCTTGCACCTGTTTATTTTTTGACTGTAACTACTGTCGCTTCTAATATATTGTCTTTTATATGTTGGTGGAGGGCTTTGTGTGCTATACAGTTGTGTTTACTTTCTTAGACCATTGTGTTGGGCATACTGATTCCACGTGTTGGGGAATCTCTAGTTGAGTATATAAAACCCCGCGTTTTTACTGCATGGCTAATGACTCCAGTAATTTCCTTACCTATGCCTGCTAGGCTATTTTTAGTTATCTGGTAGCTCTATTCAGTGGTCAGGGACATAGTTCCGACTTATTTTGTCTATTGTAGCCGTTTCTAAGTTGTTTTTCAGTTTGGTGACCTTTTGGCCTCTCTTTTGGCAACATCGTTTTTGTCTTTCCCTTGGACTTCTAAATATATGTATTTGCAGCCTTTTAGTGTTCTCTTGGACGGGGCTGTAATTTATAAATATAACTTATTTCTCCAATACATTCATAATTTTATAATGAGGGTATCCGCCCGTGAAGTACTGCACAGTGTAGTGTAAATGCAACCACTCTCATGTATTAAGCGTGTTGTTGATTACTGCTGAGATATAGGGACTATAATCAGCTCATAGCTGCTTAATTTTGTATCCTAAGGATTTATATCTTTGCTGTTTTTAAGCTGCCTAGTGATCTGTACCTTGACATGCATAAACGTAGTGTATTGTAATGCAACTGCTTTTATTTGGACTAGCCTAATTAACCTAATTGTAATTTGTAATCTAACTGTTTTTTTCTTTTCTCTATCTCTTTCTAGCTGGTTTAGGGTTAATTATTCCCCTCTCAACTTCAGAAAAGTGCTCCGCGTGGACTCATAAAACTGCAACTTCCACCCTCCACTACCTGCCTGGGTTGTTTCCCCTGGGTTCACTCTGTAAACTGGTTTTTATAACCTGGAGTAACCCTCACCAAAGTTATACTGTATGTTTCATTGATATTTGTTCTTTTTTAATAGTGACATTGATGTTATGTCCTGGGTTTTCACCCCTGATATAGAAACTAGACTTCTGCCAGTCTTCGTCAGCAGCCACCCCCCCCCCGTTTGCTAGACTGCTTGATTCCCTCACTATATCTCCTCTCTTCTGTTGATTAAACTATATACTGCACTAAACCTAAAGCTATCTGTGACTCTAGTACTCTCTTCTTACCCCTTCTCCTACCTAAAGTACTGTCTCTATTATCCCTAGCCTCTATTCATAGTTCCCACACCTCATGCTTACAGTGTCTCTCCTGCCTGACTCTTATTCCTTTTAGTTCTTCTGGCCTTTACCAATCTACTATTGCTAGTTCTCTCTATCCCTGTGCTCTTTGTTAATATCTTCACTACTCTCCTGCCTCCCTTGTAACTTTTCAGGGAACTGTTTCTCCTGAGCTGAACCTACTCTTTGTCCTCCTACTACTAGTTAACCTAACTATCTCCCTGTATCCAGACCCACTCTCCTAGGATAGCTTCTTTCTGATTGTTCTCCACTCCTCTCCCCTGCTCTCTCACTAATTGTGTCTGCCCCGCTCCGCTCCCCTCCCTACCCCCAATTCCCACCCACCCCCAGGGGTCCTGAACTTATACCTCACTAAACACTCCCCCTATCCTCTCAACCAATCTCCTTCCAACAAACTAGAACTCCCCCTTATCTTTATCACTCTACCCCCTCCACTCTATAATATCATATCCTCCCACCTTTTTGACGTCTAACTACAACACTATTCCTTAAAATCTACTATACCTTATCTCTTCAATCCTCCTCCCACAAAGCACTTTAATAACCTAACTTATATTACATCCTTTCTACTTTCTATCTAATACATACTCATTTCCTATCTAACACTGACTATCCCCTTCCTCAATTTCTATACACTTATTCTCCTTGTATCCCTTCTTCATACAGTATTACTGTGCTATCTCTACCTAACTATTCTTTCTAAAAAACCTACCATAGGCCCTCATCTCCTCACTATAATGTCTTTAACTTTAAAACCCTTTCTCATCCATGCTCTACTCTCCATTATTACTCTAGCCTCTCTTTCTTTATCATACCATATCACCTCATTGAAATTTAAAACTTTCTATCAACAAAACCTTCACATAAAGCAAACTTTACCTTTATCTACCTTTAGCTCCCTTAAACATAGTAACATTACCTGTTCTTCCAACTATTTACTGCTAAAATATCATAGGGTTTCTCACATTACCCCCAACTCTAACAAAAGATTTCTTAATATTTGTCTCAAACTGCTTAAAGTACTATCAACTCCCCATCAGCTACTCCTCTTACATGGTGACATTCATCCTAATCCTGGTCCTTCGACCATTATCAATCATAACCAAAACTTTAACTCTTCTCCTCTTCTTGCATCAGGAACTAGAACTAAAAATTCCCTTCTAATAGCTCATATTAACATCAGAAGTTTGAATAACAAAATCCACCATTTACATGCACTCCTTCACTTGCATTCATTTGATATATTATGTGTAACAGAAACATGGCTAAAACCCTCCACTCTAGACCAAGAAATTACCCCTCCTGGCTACAACATACTTAGAAATGACCGTATAAAGAAGAAAGGTGGCGGTATAGCCATTATTTATAAATCAAACCTACAAATTACCCAATTTAATGAAGTTCCATTAACAAGCCCTAAATCAGAAATTTTATCAATCAAACTACAGATAAACAATAATAAAGCAATCTATCTAATATGTATGTACCTTCCCCCTGGCAACAATACCCAAACGCTAGAAAGCCTACTTAGTTCCCTGTCCAGTCAACTATCCCAAGAAACCATAATACTTGGTGATTTCAACATTGATTGGAAAACCTGTGCAGACCATCAACCTACTAACCATATTAATCTCCATGGTTACTCTCAATTAATAACAACTACAACTAGAACACATAAACCAAATAAGAAAGAAACAATTCTGGACTGGATTCTAATTAATAATGCCCACACTTACTATACTCCAGGTACACTTCCTGACAGTATTAGTGATCACACACTTACATATGTGATCAGACAAAAACTGAATATTCCTAATATGCATAAACTTAAAAGATGCCGCTCAAAAAAATTTTTCAACCCTGATAACTTCCTTACGGAATTACATGCATGTGACTGGTCACCTTTATCACACCTCGAACTCAATGAAGCAGTTTCCTTCTTTAACACAAAATTTCTGCAAATCCTGGACTATCATGCTCCATTCCACTCTATTAGGATAAAAGCCAAAACTGCCCCTTGGCTTACTAAGCAAACAAAAGAAAAAATGATCCTTAGAAATAAAACCTGGTCCAAATGGAAAGCTACCAAATCTCCATCTGACCATCTCCTCTATAAACAGTTAAGAAATACTACCAAGAAAGACACTCTTAGAGACAAAAAGGAATTTTATCTCCACCTTCAACAAACTACACAAAATACCCCTCAAAAATTTTGGTCAGGTATAAATAACCTTCTTGAACCACGACATTCTACTACTCCTACCCCTCAGGATTTAACCCTAATACCTCTACTCTGATCCCAAATGCCTTTAATAACTACTTTACAGAAGCCATTCTAACACTAGCAAACTCTCTACCAACACCTACTGCATCCTCACATGATACCTCTCCAGCCTCTACTAATCACTTTCAAATCCAACCTGTGTCTTCTTCTATCATATATAAGCTTCTCTTAAAACTAAAACCATGCACCCCATCAGCTGACCAGCTCCCTTCTGAATACTTACAAATTGCTGCTAAAGCTATCTATCACCCTATATCTATTCTAATAAATAGGACCATCTCTGAAAGGAAAATTCCCTCAGTCTGGAAGATATCGCACATAATTCCCCTTCATAAAGGAGGCCCTTCTTCCGAATTATCCAACTATCGTCCTATTGCCTTACTGTCCCCATTAGCTAAAATAATGGAAAGGTGTATACATAAACAATTTCTGAATTACCTTCTTCAAAACAACCTTCTAGCTGACTGTCAACATGGTTTTAGGCCCCATCACAGTACTACCACTGCCCTTCTGTCTTTTACTGACTCTATAAATAAAAATCGAAACAGTAACCTTCTCTCATCTGCTCTATTTATAGATCTATCAAAAGCTTTTGATATGGTTAACCATAATATACTCCTTGACAAACTTAACAACCTCTCTTTAAGCTCTCATACTCTACAGTGGTTTAGAAGCTATCTGGAAAATAGACAACAAGCAGTTCTATGGGAAAATAACCTTTCATCTTTACTTCCAGTAAATGTAGGGGTTCCACAAGGATCTATCCTTGGACCCCTTCTTTTCTCAGTATTTATCAATGACCTATATTTGAATATACCTCAAGCAACCTGCATCCAATATGTAGATGACTCGACATTGATCTGCTCTGCCACAAATACTCCCTCTCTCCAGTCCATCACCCAGACAACCTTTCATAACGTTGAAAAGTGGTTTATGCAGCATTGCCTCCTACTTAATCCCAAAAAAACAAAGCTCCTTCTCTTTACTCCTACTAATAAATCTCCTACACCTCTCTTTACTATTACCTCAAATAATTCAACCTGCATTAACCCTGATAATACCACTCGACTATTAGGGGTAACCATTGATAACCATCTCAACTTTGATGAACAAATAAATAGTACTATTAAAGCTGTGAATAAAAAAATTGGGACACTCTATAGAATTAAACCTTTCCTTACCCCAGCAGCCAGAAAAACCATTGCACAGACCCACCTGCTCTCCACTCTTTTTATGCTTCGACCATTTATACCACACTCTCTAAAAATAACATCAATAAACTCTCCACCTGTTATAACAGTATAGCTAGATTCATTAATGCAACTCCCCTTAGAACCCACCACTGTTATAACCTGAATCAACTAAATTGGCTAGAACTAAATAACCAATTACTTTACCAACAACTACTTATAATTCATAAAACCCTTCACTTCCCTGAAAATACTCCAAGTCTGGCTAAACTTATCTCTCCATATAAGAACCTAAACACACTTCGTTCTGCCAACAAGTTTCTAGTATCTATAACTAAATCACATAACAAAGCTGGTGATGCACTATTTTCTAATTCCATAGGGAAACACTGGAATCTAATCCCTCAAGAAATAGCGACTCTTCAGTCCACCTCTCTCTTCAAAAGACAAATCAAAGGACACCTTACTTCTCAATGGCTATGTCCCTGTACCAATCCCGATTAAAAGTATGGCTTAACACACCTTATTATTTTTTATTCCTGTCCCCGTACTGGCCCTACCTGAAGCTTTCTGGATTTGAGAGGTGAATACTAAGGGATTCCTAGATCTCTGAATAACTTTACTATGTAGATTCTGCTTTTTGTTGTTAACTTGTACTTATTTTTTAAAATGTGATAGTTATCCTCTCTTGTACCTTGTATAAATCTACTAAGAAAATTGTTATTAATCTCTGTTATTTTGTCCATACTGGAGCTTTTCTCCCCGGGCCTCTACTGTAAACGGATATATGTCCAGCTAGACTAGCCCGGTCAACAAATGTAAAATAAAATAAAATAAATAAATAAATTTGCTCACCCAGTATTCCTGACAGGAGTACTGTGTAGGGAATTTTTAAAGTCTGCCAATTCATTACACTCCCAAAACATATGCTGCCAATTGTGTCTTTCTTCACCATCACTGTATTGACTATATAGTGAAATCATTATTGTTGGCTCTGTATAATGCATGTACACAGCTGTCTAGTCCAGCAGGTTGCTGCATTGATTTTTTTCAAACTGCTTACTATATGTATGTTTTATACGATATTCCCTATGCGCTTTTTTTCTAATTGTAGTTGAATTGTGCTCAAAGTATTCCCGCAGTCTCAGCCTGTAAGCACTGCCTCTAGCTTGCAGAGAAGTTACTGTATGTTAAAGTTTGATGTATAATTAAATTTATAGCAATGTGTAATGTTGTGTAACTCACTTTCAACTTGTCTATTCTTTTCCTCCCTCTAACCCACTATCTTTGCTTCTCTCTCTGCTGTCATCTGTAATTCAAAAGCTCTCATTCTCTGTACTCCGCTCTCTTGCCCCACCTCCAACTCTCTCCAGTTCCTATTCAAACCCCTTATTTTCATACTCCTTTGTTGGATTTCCTCTCCCTTTTTAGGCATCAACTCGTGTAAACTCACAGTGCGGAACATCTCCTCTGCCTAGTCTGCTTCAAATCTTGCCTCCACAACACATTGAAAAGAATGACAAACTCCTCCATCTATTTTAAGTATGTCACCCTGTGCTAATTATGAAATTTAATCTGTGTAGATAGAGCTGAAGAATATCAGCAACCCTCCTGCTTCTCTCTTTCTTCTTCACCCTACATTTTTTGGCCATTTGTCTCACTTGTACCTTTCCAGTGATTCTATATAAAATCCCCCTTTTCTTTCCCTCCACTCTGCTTTTCTTTTTCCATAATTTTACGCTGTCCATCACTATTCCTAGCTAATATATAGATATAACTAAGGCCTAATATTTGCTGACCTTGTGTAGCTTCTTTGATTTTTTTTTTCTTTTTGGAAATCTCCGTGATCAGGTCAGCCCCACTCCATTTGCCCTTACTTCTCAAGGGCTCACCCTGCTTCCCTACCCTACCCCCAATTCTCACCCACTCCCACTATTTGTACATATATTTCAAACAAGCCAACCCTCCTAATCTCAATCATCCAATCACAACCCAAATATCTCTTTACTCCTCTTACCAACAAAACTACCTCACCTACTAAAATTCAACTCATCAATTACAAATACTCTTCAGGAGCTCTGCTTAAATACCACTTCTTACACTCCCCTACCATTTATTACTTAATCAAACAGTCCCTCCTGCTGTAATTCCATGAAAACTCATTCCAAACTACAAATATACTACACGCACACACCTTCTCAACTACTGTATGAAATCTTACATAGAACAAGATGTTAAACTTACACTGTAAAAAATTATTCTAACTCTTACTTTTGTAGCTCAGCTAACCTCCCACCATATTGATCTCAACATTTATTTATTAATTTATGTATTTAATATTTGTTTGCCAGGATAGTCCGACTGGACAAGTGTCTATTTTCAGCGGAGTCCTAGGGAGAAAAACTCCATAAGTTTACAGAGAGAAGAAAATTTTACAAAAGAGACATTACAGAGTAGTAGCATACAGATTGTAGACTTTACAGCCATTAGTATACAATAAGAGGACATTCCTCCTTTTGGTTGAAAATACAAGTGTACAAAATATACAATAAGAGTAGATAAGAACCTGGTAGAGCATTGCAAGATATTTCACAATTAAATAAGAGTATATAAATGTTTAAGTTTTCCATATAAACATTCAAGCAAATATACATGACATCCCACTCACTGGGCTGAACAAGGAGAAGGTTACTGTTAGCTGCCTGTCAGGTGCCAGGATCCAACACATAACACAAGCCCTCAGGTTACTCCAGAACAAGTACAGATACAACTCTGTCATTGTCCATGTTGGTGTGAATGACCTGAGCCATACCTCCCTGGACTACATGAAAAGAGACATGGAGGAGCTCTCTGATCACATAGCCCAGGACAGTATGATCGTAACCCTGAGTAGCATCCTTCCCTCACCAAGAATGATACCACGGCATAAAGGAAAATTATCAATTTAAAAAATTGGCTAGGCTTCTGGTGTCATTCAAAGGGGATCCAGTGTCTGTCAGCCTGGGATGACATGCTCGACAAGCCATACTGCTTCGCTAGAGATGGCTTGCACCTGTCACCCTTAGGCTTTCGAATACTGGCCAAGGCTCTTGCCACCTCCATAGTGCCTTTTTTAAACAAGGCTAAAAAGACAAACCTGCCTCCAGGGGCAGCTCGTGCTATAGGACTGTGGGACTGCAGCCCCCCACCTGTAAAATGGATAAAATAAATTCCCCATTCCCCCCACCATAGAACATATTAAAATACAAATTCTCAGATTCCACGCATGTGTGCTTAGTTCCTGACTGCTGTGCAAGGCATACCAGAACTCCAAACACGCATGCTCAGGCATTTCTGAACTCCAGACTGCTCTGTTAGGCAGTCTGGATGTCACTGCACAAACCAGAAGGTCACCAGACTGCATCACCCGCAGGAGGCACCAGCCTCCTCACATCAGACCCAACAGCATGTGTGGGCCATTATGGCAGACTGATTGGTCTGCAGGATTGCTTTGGAGGAGCTGGTCTGAGGACAGGTGATTGCTGAGTACAGATAGGGTGTGTGTGTGAAATGTCCCAGTTGCTTCATGGTGGTGGGTAGAGAATAAGGCTTGAACCCTGTACCTTGGGCCCAAGTGACAAGAGCCTGAATTCCCTACCCACCACCATTTGTAAAACATTTGCAGATTTTTGCCTCATATTTGTTCTGTTCCTCATAAAATCTGTGTTTTCTGTATTTTTGTTACTTGACACAGACAGTAGTGCAGTGGTACAGTGGTAGCAGTGCTGCCTGACAGTTACAGGTTGTCTGGTTTGATTCTTGGCTGGGGTGCCTTCTGTGTGGAGTCTGCATGTCCTCCCTGTGTTTGTGTGGGTTTGCTCTGGTGTCCCCAGTGGATATTTATCCCTATTTTTGGACTGTATTCCCCCATTATTGGCTTCGTCCAGGTTTTTTGTGCCAAGGTTGACAGCTATGGTGATAACTGAACTCACTGAATATGTTTGGGGGCTGTATTCCCCCTTTACTGGCTTTGTTCAGGTGTTTTGTGCTAAGATGTTGACAGCTATGGTGAGAACTGAATTCACTAAATGGTAGCCATTTAAGTTTCAGTCTTCCTTTCTTTCATAAAAATAGATGCTTTGGCATAGTGGTATGTTGCTCTGGCTGTTTTGCACAGGGTCCTGGGTTCAATACTTGGCAATGAAATGCATTGTGGTAACACAGCATTTTATTCTAGCAACTTTCCAACATTACACAAGCAATGTTTAAAATGTGTCCCTGATTTTTGGGCTTTTGTCCCCCCCCCCCAAATAAATTTTGTTTTTTTCCAGATTTCTTGTGCTGCAAAGTTCAGAGATACAGCTGAGTGTCGAGTAGACTTTACAAGGAGCTGAGTGCTGCAGGGGAACAAAAGTTTAGTGCTGCTTATGACGAGTTTGCTTACATTGCAAATAGCACAACAGGTAATGTACTTGCTTTTGATGCAGAAGGCTGTGGGTTCCACTCCCACAGTAGGTAGATCCATTGCTGATACTGTACTCTGTTGTAAAGGGGATGGATGCTGCAGTCCTCTTTGGCGAAGATACCTAGTAACTATGAACCTGTTATCAGTTTGCCATCCATTCCCTATTGTAATATTACTAGCATTATCATTTTTTTAATGCAACATAGGCAATTTATTCCTCAAGGGCAACAGGCACTTTATTTGTAGATGAAACAATGACATATAAAGTTGTTTGTTAGCAGTAACCTCTTCATTAGTTAACAGATTTCTTTAATGTGGAATTATTTAGATGACTTTTACTTCTTCAGAGATCGTGCATATTTACTGATACTGGTGGACTGTAGAAGTTTGAGTAGACTTTTATGATGGAAATGTTCTGAATTGGGCAGTTTTGTCATTATTGGTGCATGCATTTTGTTTCATTGTTTACTGGAAAAATGTTCAAAACAATAAATTTAAAATGCCTTCTAACAACTGTACTGTATTATACAAGGAATATAATTGAATACAGTCAGAAAGGTGTATCAAAGAGCATGTGTATGTTTCGTGTTCAAGGGGCCTATGATTTGAAAACAGCCCAAAATTAATCTTTATCTGCCACTGGCAAAATGTATTTTCTTTGAATGTGGGTTTTGATGCTGTTTCAATGAATGTGAGTTTCAAGGGCAGAGAAGTTTTAATGCTAAGTCTATTTTCATTGTGAGACTGCATTGCTTTGTTTAGCAGATATCTATTAGGGTTTATGCTGTAAAATATAAAATAAAACTTTCAAATGAAATCCATATCATCGCAGAAGTAAAGCAGTATGCACATTACAGTGTTTATGGCAAATGGGGCGAAATAACCAAGGAATGGGACATTGGAATGGCTGCAGGGGGGATGCTCCATTTGACCATGATTTTGTGAGGGGGGGAGGGCAGCAAACTCAGACAGCCCCAGCTGAACTATACCTCTCAACTGTCCAGAATTTTGCAGAATGAATAGATTTTTGCTTCTTATTTTTGGTTTGTTCCTCATAAAATTTGTAGTTTTCTGCCAAATCATTTAGGAATGAAGTCACTAAATAATGACAGACATTGAGTTTCAGACATCATAACCTTTAGAAAAATGCATGCTAAAGCAAGACCTGTTATTCTATCAACTGTCTTTCTAGTACTGTTTGTATGTTCCCCCAATATATTTGGCCTTATCCAGATTTCTTGCATTAAGAGGTTGAGAGGTACGTGCAAATAAATCGCTTTATAGAATTAGGAATATCCAAACCTCTCAACAGTCTCCAATTTTGGCTCAAAATGTTGCTCTCCCCCTAATAATCCCTCTGCAAAATGTCAATTTTGGAAGAAAACATGGAGGGTTTACAATTATAAATTACTGTAATGATCAGAGTTATAGATTACTTTTATTTCAGAAATACATGTAGATGCTCTTATTTTGTCAGCTGCTCAAGTTAACAGTACTAATTTTAAAAAGGTGTCCATTCTTTGACATGTTCCCAGCTGTATTGTGTGGCAATTTTATATTTTTGCATAACATATTTAGTCTGTTTTTCATAAAATTGTGGTTTTCTGGCAAATTAGTAACAAATCATTAAAGACTGAAGTTAGAAAATAATGGCAGACATTTGAGTTTCAGATTTCATACACTTCAAAAATTCGTACTAATGCAAGACCTACTACTATTCTATTATCTTTCTAAGTTTATAAGAGCAATATTTAAAAACTGTCTTTATTTTTGGGCCTGTGTCCCACTTCTATGTATGGCTTTGTCCAGATTTCTTGCTCTGAGGTTGAGAGGTATGAGTGTCAGAGCCATCACCGTCAGCCAGAGACATTTCAAACCGTGACCTACTTGCTGAATCCCACTCCCCAATGTAGTGGCTCTGGATGTGCCCAAGCAAGGCAAGGAGCAGTTATGCAGTGTAAGTGTGCAGAGTATTCCCCCATCCAAGGTAGATCACAAGTATGACCATGGCTTTCCATCTGTCCTTGATTTTGCAGAATGTTCTGGTTTTCTGTCATATTTTTATACTGTTGATTTATGCTTCTTATTATTCAGAAAATGCATGCTGTTGCAGTGCCCTGTTGCTCTGTATTAAAGTAGCAATGCTTTAATGACCATCAGGTAAGCTTGTCGGAGATTGTAAGATGCAAGTAAGCTTTAATAAGCATACTGTTAAAGAATTACCAACATTGAAAGCCTTTTCATTGTTGCCATGCAGAGAATATTTACATAACTAGATAACATATAAGCCTTAGGTATTGAAATGCATATGACATTATTTGTAATAAAGGACAGGATTACAGTATTTTCAGAAGCTCATTACATTTGTTGGAGACTTGCAGTTATCTTTGCAGGCTTTAACCATAAACTAAACAGAATGCCAATCTACCATGTGTGGTCCATAACTTGTGCAGTAATCCTTTAAGAAATTTATCTTAAGCTCTCAATTTTTACTTTGATCATGTGTTCTCCATGAAACAAGTAGATAATTGCTGTCAGGCAGCAGGTCTTTTTTGGATAAGAAACATTTTTACAAGTGGGGGTATAACAGAGATTGCTACTTTCAGCATGTTACTTGGTAATTTTATAAAGTTGAATATAAATTATAATTAGAACTGCAGTGCAAGGAGAAGTGGTTTGAGCTGAGTGCTGCTTGTTTTTTTATACTTGATTTTAACTGGCATTCCAGTAATGTATTTAAAAAGCAATTTATTTTTTCATGCCTCACAACCTTTGTGTTTCCATCTAGACATTAAAGTTGTCATGTAGCCAATGCACTGAAATATGTTTTCTTCTACACTTCATTTTGTCTTGATTGGACTCTCATAATGATGGTTTGGCACCCAGGGCAGCGTATTTAATTAAAGTTCCAGTTGTTGTGGTTTTGAGCATAGCTCCACCCCTTTCTAGTTGGTCACACCCCTTCCCATTGGCCCCACCCATTCAGCTGTCTCCTGCAGCCCCCCCCTTTAATTTGAAGTCACCAGCCGCCACTGCCTACTGCCATAAATAGCACAAGTAACAAAAAACTGAGGTTAATGCTACTCAATGCCAGAAGTCTAAATCTCAAAATGCATGCACTCGAGGCACTCCTTAGTATGGAGAAAACAGATATATGTGCAGTAGCAGAAACCTGGTTTAAGGCTCCAGAGAGCACCCAAGTACTATCAGGCTACAACTCATACCATACATTTCGCCACAAAACCCGGACCGAAATACAAAAGGTGGGGGCGTATCCATATTCATCAAGGATACCCACACCTCCAGGTTAGTGGCACAGCACAATGCTTCAGAGATCATCCATGTGCAACTAACAATGGGTAAAATTGCAATTCAAATTGTAGCTTGCTACAGATCACCCACCATGTGCCAAGACCCCTATTCCACATTTCTGGAAACACTGGGAAACATAAAGGTCCTACCAAACACCCTGATATTGGGTGATTTCAATTACCCAAACATTAACTGGGAGAAGTACTAACTCCCTTGCCCAACATTTCCTAGAATTTATAAACTCAAATGCCCTGGATCAACTGGTCAACATCCCCACCAGAGGTGACAATATATTGGACCTGGTCATCACCAACATGGGTGATTGATGTTCCACACCGGAGGTCAACCCCTCACTGCTTAGATCTGACCATAAACTAATCACTCTGGATATCCACATTCCGGCCCCACCCCCCAGTCAAGGAAACCACTGTGAAAAACTTTTCAAAAGCAAACTTCACGTTACTTAAGACTGAGGTGGAAAATTTCAAAGCCCCCATGCCAAAGGATATCACTGTCCAAGCTGCAAAATCCTTTACTAATGCACTCTACAGGCACCTACAAGAATGCATGGATCGTGCTATCCCAAGCAAAACCAAGACTCACTCCTCCAAGAAAAGGAAACCTGTCTGGTGGACCCCTGCCATAAACAAGCTATACAATAGAAGGAGGAAACTAGTATAGAAAAGAGTAAAATCCCAAGAAGGGAAGACATCCCTGATCAGTATCAGCAAGAAACTATGATCCTTCATAAAATCATCTAAGGCTAGCTTTGAAAGAAAAATTGCCAAGGACTCCAAAGCTAACCACAAGGCATACTTTAGCTATGTCAAGAATCTAAGTGGCAATTCTCAGATCTGCTCAGAGTTAGTGTAGAATGGCACAAAAATACACTGAACCAACTGATATCGCCAACATCCTGGCAAACAGGTTTAGTGCAAACTTCACCCCCCTCTCACCCCCAAAAGGGCCCATAACCATACCAGAAGAATGTAGTGCCCCTGAAATCACAGACACTCAGATTAAAGCAGCCCTCTCCAAAGCCAAAAACACAGCATCGGTGGGACCAGACGGTGTCCCAGGCTGCGTCTTACACAAGCTCAAAGATGAACTAACCCCTCACCTAAACACACTGTTCAAACTCAGCCTCTCCACAGGCTATGTGCCCATAGAGTGGCGCACAGCAATGGTTATTCCACTCCACAAAGGTGGAGCCACAACAGACCCCAGGAACTATTGCCCTATAAGCCTGACTAGCTTGATCTGCAAGGCTATGGAGCACATCATCATGGATCTCATAAACAGAAACATTGGGAACTTCCAAACACTGGACCCTACCCAGTTCGGCTTTGTTAAGGGCAGATCATGCCTCTTAAACCTGGTGGACTTCTTTGAGACAGTTAGACAAGGGAAAGGTGGTCCACACAGCCTACCTAGACCTTGCAAAGGCCTTCAACACCATTCTTCATTCAGGTATTATAGACAAGCTCACCAGCCTGAACATAAACCCCTACATCATGAGATGGGTTGCCAACTGGCTCACAGACAGAACCCACATGGTAAGAGTTGCAGGAGCTCGGTCTGACTCTAAACCGGTTACAAGTGGCATTGCCCAGGGCTCAATCCTAGGACCCCCTCCTGTTCGGCATATACTTCTCAGAGGTACAGGCAAGCACGGAAGGACTATGGCTGACCATGTTCACAGACAACTGCAAACTAGGGGCTATAATTGACTCTCCGATGAACACAGACATCCTCCAAAAGGGTCCCACTGAGACAGATACCTGGTGTCAAACCATGGCCTCAAGCTAAATGCCAAAAAGTGCATAGTCATCCCCTTTGGAAAAAACAAAGTACCCACAAATTACCACATAGGTGGTAGCCCCCTAAATATAGAAGGCATAATAAGGGATCTGGGGACCCAAGTAGATAGTAACCTCTCCTTTGATAATCACATTACCAAAGTAGTTAGAAAATCCTTCTATGTGGCCCACCTAATCACAAAAGGATTTGCATCCAGATCAAAAGAGGTCATTGTACCCCTCTACGCATCACTCATCAGACCCATCATAGAGTACAATGCCCCATTTGGGATGTACCTTACAAGACACCTGCAACAGCTGGAAAGACCACAGCAGTACATCACCAAGAGGATAACTGGCCTCAAACAGATGCCCTATGCAGCTTGACTGAAGAAATTCCAGCTGTACTTGGTTTCATGCCACCTACTCAGGTGATCTCTGCCTGACATACAAGGCCATGTGCAACCCAGAATTGATGGACATAGGCTCAGTCCTAGGACCCCCTCCTGTTCGGCATATACTTCTCAGAGGTACAGGCAAGCACGGAAGGACTATGGCTGACCATGTTCACAGACAACTGCAAACTAGGGGTTATAATTGACTCTCCGATGAACACAGACATCCTCCAAAAGGGTCCCACTGAGACAGATACCTGGTGTCAAACCATGGCCTCAAGCTAAATGCCAAAAAGTGCATAGTCATCCCCTTTGGAAAAAACAAAGTACCCACAAATTACCACATAGGTGGTAGCCCCCTAAATATAGAAGACATAATAAGGGATCTGGGGACCCAAGTAAATAGTAACCTCTCCTTTGATAATCACATTACCAAAGTAGTTAGAAAATCCTTCTATGTGGCCCACCTAATCACAAAAGGATTTGCATCCAGATCAAAAGAGGTCATTGTACCCCTCTACGCATCACTCATCAGACCCATCATAGAGTACAATGCCCCATTTGGGATGTACCTTACAAGACACCTGCAACAGCTGGAAAGACCACAGCAGTACATCACCAAGAGGATAACTGGCCTCAAACAGATGCCCTATGCAGCTTGACTGAAGAAATTCCAGCTGTACTTGGTTTCATGCCACCTACTCAGGTGATCTCTGCCTGACATACAAGGCCATGTGCAACCCAGAATTGATGGACATGCTCCACCTAAAGAAAACCGTATCCCCTCAAGCCACATGCTCTAGGGATCTAAACCTCACCACAACAATAAATAGGACATGCTGGAGGGATAGATTCCTGTCCCAGAGACTTCCCATGCTCTGGAACAAGATTCCAATCCACATTAGGCAGAGCTCCTCGCTAACCCTCTTCAAGAGAAACCTTGACGAGGGGATGAGAAACAGAAAGTTTATCCCAGGGATCACTTCAATGGCTCTGCTGGACAGAGGCACAGGGAACTAATCAAAGGGGTGGCAAAAGCCAACACATTCCGGCTAGGCTTATAAATGCCTTCAGGCAGACAGCCTGTTATAATAGATCAAAACATGAAGTTCGACCTACATATTGCCCAAACAATAAAAAAGTTCACAAAAAAATTGGAAGTCTATACAGATGGAAAAAATACCTTTCCAATAATAATAAAACCATTATTGCTAGAACCCCCCCCTTGTCTCCACACTTCTCTATGCATCCCCCATATTCTTTATTCTCAACAAATCTAACTTAGCCAAACTATAAATACCTGTTACAAAAAACAGCAAAGTTTGCAACTGATTCAGCCTTTAGGTCATCACTGCCAGACCCTTAAACAACTATCTTGGATACAACTACCCAACCTACTCACCCTTAAAAAACTTACTATGACCCATCAAATATTTTACCAACCTGTAAAACTACAGCTCTGCAAAGCCTATTAAATCACTACTCAAGTAAATGCTTGCCATGATCCAGTAATAAACCACTAGTGGACATTAATAGAAAAGTAAAAATAGCTCAGGTGACTCCATATACTCCAACTACATTGCAAAAATCTGGAATGCCGTACCCCTTAACATAAGAACTACAGCCAACAAAGCCAACTTCAAAAACCTTCTCAAATCCCATTTATCTAGCTCATGGATCTGCACCTGTTCTGACCCAGGCTAAACTACTTACACAGTATATACAGACTTTTTGGAAATGCATGTGTCCTACACAGTAAAGCATACCTAGGATGTTAGTACTATGCAGAAAATGCCCAATAGCAACCAGAATACCTCTGCAAACACAGTAAAGGCAAACAAAAATCCAGAAAAAATGCTGAGGTTAGGCTCCAGTGTCCAAATCAAAGTAAAAAAGCAGTCTTCAGTCTTCAATAAAGGTAAAAAAGCAGACTTGAATCGAAGAATAAAAGTATAAGAAGTCTTCTTTATTGTCACACAAGAGCTTTCACATATTGCTTCCTCAGGTTCCACACCTGAGGAAGCAATATGTGAAAGCGCTTGTGTGACAATAAAGAAGACTTCTTATACTTTTATTCTTCGATTCAAGTCTGCTTTTTTACCTTTATTGAAGACTGAAGACTGCTTTTTTACTTTGATTTGGACACTGGAGCCTAACCTCAGCATTTTTTCTGGATTTTTGATACCTAGGATGTTATTCACATAAGGCTAACACTATCACTTGTGTCAAATAATAGTGTCTTTTATCACAGTAGTATGTACACTATCTTATATTTCACTACCCCCAAAATCAAATCCTGCAATAGTATACAATATCAACCTTATATTGCATTAAGTGAAACACTTCTTGTGTTCATTTACCTTGTCTGAAAACTAAGTTATGCTACTAACGATTAGCATATACAGGTCTGACTCAGCTTTTGTATTTCTATTTTTTATTCCTTCTTATCTCAAAGAGTTCTTATTCTTTCTTATCAAAGTGTTAGCACTGTCGCTTTTTTATTTGAATGCATTGTCCACTGTATAATATGCTATATACTATTATATATATATATTATATATATAACTACCACTAAATGTAAACACTGTGAATTGTGTATGACAACAATTTTATAAGGTATTAAGATTAGCTTTATATTGTACTCCTACTGTAATACATTCTTCCTATTTTTATGATCTTGTACTGTTAATGATGGAGATTTTCTCCCTGGGCCACCACTGAAAATGGGCAGCCTGCCCAGTCAGACTTTCCCGGTAGACAAATGTACAATAAAAAAATAAATAAAATCACATCTCCAACATTTGCCATCTACCCAAAGAAAAATTCTTTGGAGTCTTGGTGTAAGAAAATACTTATGCAAACACTCCCAAGCCAAAACCCTAAATCTTCTAGATTTTGTTGCATATTTGGAAGGCATAAATATATCCTTCCATTGTTTCTTTGTGAATTGCATGTCCAGTCTCTCTTTTCAGTCTTTTCTGACCTCTTCTGATTGATTTCTATAGTTATCATACAATATTTTATATGCACTACTAATTATCCCTTTTTAACAGCCGCTTCTGTTCTAGATTCAATTAAAAACTCAGCTAGTGCAAGGCATTTAGAATTTCCCTGTCCCTTTCTCTTTCTCTATGCTCTGATAATCAGTCCCTGATAGGAAAGATAATCACTAGCCTGCAATCCAAATGTCTTCTTGACCTCTTCCCATTCTATTACCTTTCCTTCTCTAATTATTTGTTCCCAATATATTGGTTCCTTTGCCATCTTCCTCCAGTAAATTCCAGCTCCCTCCTGTCTATTCTGTGTACCCCTAACTGCAGTCATCCTTATAGGCAGAATCTCCTTTCTTCATTCCAGTGCTGGCTTAGTTCTTGGTATACTTTCTGCTACTTTATGAATATAATATTCTACTCTTTTTAATTTCTCCAAATCTTTTGGGTTTCTAATATCATGACGGGAATGGACCCCATTCCTAAGTCAAAGTACAATTAAAGTTCATGAAATTAGTATTGTTTCATTCTTTCATGTCAGCCAAAAGTGCTCTTTGCAGCACCCGCAATGTGCCCAGTAATGACTCCTTCTGCAATTCGTACAGGGTTACGTGGATTGGTAGCATATCTAAATACGATTGTAGATTCTTTTTTTATAAGATCCATTGCTCCTACTACTGTTGGAAATGTCTGGATATATTTCTTCCACATTGCTCATTTCTGCCTGCAGATCTGATATTTTATGACTTTGTGTCTCTCTGTATGCAACACACTGTAGTCACTGGGTGTATCTATTTCAATGATCAGTGCTATTTTTGTCTTCTTTTGATGGACCACTATGTCTTTTCTAACATCTATCTTTTGAACTGTTGGAAATGGGTGAGCCCATGTGATATAAACTTCATAATTTTCTATGATGCTTTGTGGCTCATGTTTCCAGTGTTTTTCAGCCACTTCAATACCATAATGTTTGCACAATCTCCAGTGCAACAGTCTTGCCACGTTATTATGCCTTTCAGAATACAGTCCTTCTGCCATTAGTATATCACAACCAGTAACAAGGTGAGGGACTGTTTCCAATTTGGTTTTACAAAACCTACATTTGTCTGTTTCTCCCACATGTTCAATGGACTTTGTAAACCAGCGTGTAAATAGCCTACTATCTTGGGCCACCAATATTAACCTTTCATCTCTTGGTTTGAATTTGCCTCTCCTTAACCATTCTCTATGACTGTTGTTACTTATCTTAAGCATCTGCATCCAAAATATCATTCTTTCTTTATTTCTTGAACTATCCACACCCCCCCCCAACTTCATCATCATCCCTTTCCTCTTTGAATTGTAGCTTTTGGTTTGTGTTATGCATGAGAGATTTAACTGTGTATCTCTAAAATACCCATTCAAATCAGTTAATCCTAAATACGACGTGGCCAAAGCTTTTGACACAATTCTAAATTCAGGCACAGTAGAAAAGCTAAATCAACTGTGAATAAACCCATATGTCATCTACTGTATTACCAAATGACTCACAGATAGGGTATAGGAATCAGATTAAGGGGCGTTACCTCCACAAAGAGACCAGTAACCGTGAAGTCCCCAGGGTTCTATGCTGGGACCTCCTGTTTGGCATCTACTTTTCTGAAGTAAAATCCAACACTAAAGATCTCTGGCTGATTAAGTTTGTAGATGACTGCAAGCTAGAAGCAGTCATTGAATCCCCATGTGACTTAGCCATCTTGCAAGTTTTGTTCCAAATAAATAAATAATTGGTGCCAAAATCATGAACTGAAACTAAATTCCAAAAACTGCATTATAGTATCCTTTGGGAAATCTTCAACTCCAGGGAACTACCACATTGATAATACACCCCTAAGAGTTGTTCCAGTTGTTTAGGATTTTGGAACATATGTGAACAGTGATCTAAGTTTTGACCAACATCTGTCCATTGTAAAAAAGTCCTTCTATATTGCTCAGCTTATAAACAAAGGCATCATGTCTAGATTTAGGGATATCATTGCCCCCCTTTACTCCACCCTAATTAGGCCAGTAGTTGAATATAATGCCCTCTTTTGCATGTAACTGTCCACACACATGCAACAACTGGAATGACCTCAGAGATAACTTACTGAAAGAATACAAGGCCTAAACAACATGTTCTACGCGGATTGACTCAAAGCTCTGTCACTATGCTCGGTATCCTACATACTGCTAAGACGTGACCTGTGTCTGGCATACAACACATCCTCTGTTGCAATAATGATAGATTTACTGCACATCAGCAAATCAAATGCCATCAGAAACAATCTGTCTAGAGATCTAACCCTCTTCTGCAACATCAACAGAATGGTTTGGAGGGACGGGTATATATCGCACTGAAGATTCCCTGCTCTAGAACAAACTGTCCATCCACAGAAAACAAAGTCCCCTCTCCATTTTCAAATGCATCTTGGATCAATGGATGGGAAACAGAAAATTCACCTCAGAACTGCCTCTTCTACTAGTAATGGACAGAGGCAGTTCCTAAACGTTTTATCCCACACACAGGTCCCCTCAAATCATCTATAGAATGATCCTAGTTATTCTCATTAGGGGTAATATATAATTATCTACCAGAGATGGGTAAGGTCAATCTCTAATCAAATTGGATAGGTTAATTCAAGCACAAAAAGGGAAATTGGGCAGACTTAAAACATCCTGCAAGGGCAGCTAGCCTGGTACTTACCTATGAACTTGTCAATCTACAGAATTAAATGAACTTCTTTTACTGGCAAAGCTAATTAACATATGGAATGTATGGATACATGGCAGGACCACTGGAGATCTGTATTACAAAAGAGAACATTATATGTGTGTGGTAAACAGTCATACAAATATACAAAAAAATAAATAAATATATATATATATATATATATATATATATATATATATATATATTTTTTTATATATTATGCATGTATATATAAGGTTACTATTCATAAGAGCAAACTCTCAGAAGAGTGACTGTTTTTTCTCATTCTTAATAAAACAGAATGCACAGAAAAGCAAATGCTCTGTTTCCATGTTTTTCAGCCTGCCAGCTGCTTTCTGTGTAATATCACATTACTGCAAAGTGAGGGAATAATTTGTCCTTACACCATTGTTGTGCAGTTAGTATATATAATTAAGAGGGGGTATGGGAGTGCAGTGTGATTACCCCCATCAAAAAAAAATTTTTTGTACTTTTTGATCATCTTAGTGTCACTGTAAAATGACCATTCTTTTTTCATTCAGTTTTTGAAAAGTTCAATATTTGATGATGATTATAATAATTTGTCTGCATGTATGTGTGTGTATTTTATTTATTTATTTATTACATTTGTTAACCGGGTAATGTCTGACTGGGCCAGGAGCCTGTTTTCAGGGGAGGCCTGGAGAGAAAAGTTCCAATATAGTAAGAACACTTACAATAATAATAATAATTATTAAATCAAAAGTAGCCAGTACAGATACAAATAGTGTACACAAGTATACAGTGATGCATAAACAGAGACACCAAAGCAAGAACAAACCATTGAAAACTTATACAGAATACAAATTCAAAGACAGAGCGCACATATATCGACAATGAAATATTAATGAAAGTAAAGTTTTCTAAACATTTGATCTTGGCTTGCCTCTCCTTTTGTCAGCCATAAGCAGTTTACACAAACTGCCTAATTTCTGTCCACTATAATCACCTACACAAAACCTCTCAACACTCATTATATCGTGATAACATTTCCACGTATTACTGTTGTCCTGTAGGTCACAGTCTTTACAATCTTCCATTACAGCTGCACTGTTGCATACCTGTTACCATTTTTAATTGTCTTCTATTCGTATTCAGTCATTTTGTTAGTCATATTCATCTTCATTCTCCAAAGATGCAGCTGATAAAATTCACATAAGCTCCAACTAGAGTTTTTTTAAAGTGAATAACCATTTTGGGCTCCTTAAATTCTACCCTTTCGACTTCTAATCACTTGCTTGCTTTACTTACAAGTCATTTGTATTACTCCAGATGGCTGAGATTAATATTAATAATATTAATGACATTGTGACAACATGCACAGTATGTGCACAGCTCTCAAACTCTAAGAGCAAGATATCTGGACAAAGCCATAAATAATGGGGGGGGGGGGCAAAGGCCCAAAAATAGGAACCCTTTTTAAATATTGCTCTTACAATCTTAAAACATTGATATAATAACAGATGTTGTGTTAGCATGAAGTTTCCAAAGGGTATGAAGTCTGAAACTCAAATGTATGTCATTATTTTCTGACCTCAATCTTTAATGACTTGCCAATGATTTGCTAGAAAACCACAATTTTATGAAAACCAACCAAAACTATAAGGCAAAAATCTGGACATTCTGCACAAATCTGTACAGTTGAGAGGTATGAGTATGTGCTCTCTCTTTTTCAACAGCTTAAGAAGAGAAGAGCGCAGTATCAAAGCTATCCATTAGAACATACTGCCAAAATAACAGCAACATGGGCAACTAGAGATTAACAATGAAATATGGCACAAGGGGGAGATTTGCCATCTGTGGCAGGCAGTACTAATATACAGACCATCAGATGTAGAAAAGGATGAAAAGTAATGAGGATGATGATGATGGCCTTCAAAGCATGAGTGATTTATGGGTAAAGTACATGGAGAACTAAATTCATAGGGAATCTTAATATTATGCTACTGAACTGGGAGATGCCCACACTGGTGTAAGGAGGGAAGGAAAGAGCAGAAGCATCTGTGGTTGTTGGACTCAAGCAGTGAGTGAGTGAATTTTCATACCAGGAGTGAGAATACCCTTAACCTAGTCCTACCCAGTGAAGAATGAAGTGGCATTTGAGGTCAGAGTACCACATGGCCAACAGTGATCATCTAGTTCTGAGTTTTACAGTCTGTGAAATAATGATAGGGAGTAGCATTACAACATTGCTTAGGCTTTGATATGTTTGGAAAGAAGGGTAAAGAAATATGGAAGAGCACTGATTAATGAAAAGCAGTGAGAAAAAGAGACAACCAGTCCATTTAAACAGAAGGTAGGGCATGTCATCAATAGAAAACAAAGGCAGGCCTACAAAAAGATGAGAAGCGTTGTCTATTCTGGGAGCAGGGAGACCACAAAAAAGGTAACAGAAAGTTCATACTGCAGGCCAATATGCGTCTAAAAAGGGGGACAGCTGGAGGGTAAGGGATGGGAGAAAAAAGTTCAAATATATAAGGAAACAAAGAGGAATTACTAAACATTAGCAAGGAAAGATATGCTTGAAAATGTTGTAAATATGACAAAAATACTGAATGAGGTCTTTACTTTTGTATCTACATAGCAGTGTCAAGGCACTGTGTCAACATGAGAAGGAAGAGCAGGTACAGAATGGAAGGGATCATGGAAATATAACTACTAAGGAACAAATATAGAAGTAATGGAGTCTTTGAGAAGAAGGTCACGATAAACTCCCTCTGCAGGCATTAAAGCAGTTGTTGTGCTGTAAGTCACTGGCAAAGCTCCATAGTGTGGTCTCTCATTACTAAATGTAATGGAGCTGTAAGAGCGAACAGTGGTGACAGTGGACCCTTGTAGCATATCCTGTTTTTGCAAAATCACAAGTGCAACTTTAATTTTGAACTGAACATTGAAAGCCAAGATCATCAAAAGAGGTTGCTTCAGTTGTGGATACCTCTTTACTTCTAAGATCCAGTGACATAGACGTTGATTTGTAATTATAACGGGGTCTACTGTTGTTACCTAAAAATAAATGAACACTAAACACAACAGCTCATACATTTCCCCAGAGATCTTATTATCTCAAATAACTATAAACTTTACAAATATGTACTTCAAATCAGGAGTTCACAGAAATGTGCAAAAATAATTATTTTTGCAAGTGGTCACACCCACGATCATCAAAAGAGGTTGCTTCAGTTGTGGATACCCCTTTAATTCTAAGATGCAGTGACACAGAAGTTGATTTGTAATTGTAATGAGGTCTACTGTTGGTACCTAAAAATAAATGAGCTTTAAACACAACAGCTCATACATTTCCCCAGAGATCTCATTATCTCAAGTAACTATACGATATACAAATATGTATTTCAAACCAAGAGTTCACAGAAATGTGTTAAAATAATCATTTTTGCAAGTGGTCACACCCCTCTGCACTCCCAATATGGGAGATATCATCCCCCTCCCATCTTATATATTTTCACTCCATCTCAGACCAAGAATAATTACTAACACACGTAAATAAATATAACTTTTTCTTTACTAACCATTGACCTCAGGGTAGACTTAAATACATACCTGTGAACATTTATATTTCATTGCAGTGAGTAACAGTTCAACAGTTGTCATGGAAACAAGAAGTCAAGCAAATAAGCTCACAGTCAAGAATAACCAAACAAGAGTTCAAGGAAGTCACAGTAAACCTTGTAGTAGGGTGAGGACAGCCAATCTTGCAATGAGTGCAGGGGTTTTTTATTTCCACAGAAAATATATACACATTTGAATTTTTGATCAAATGCATGTCTGTCCACCTTGGTTTGGTTAAAAGTCCATTTAGTGTTTTGGATTTCCAAAGTCTGGCATCGAGCTATTCCATTGTATAATGTTAGATCTAGGAAGCAGTCGATATAATTACTGGCTTGCAGGTTTCATTCTAATCTGTGTAAGGTCATGACAAAGCTTCCATATTCCATGACAGAAGAAATCCTGAAAGCATGACTTTTACATCAGATGCCTCTTTTGCCAGTGTAGTCTGTAAAATGTTATGAATGAGTTTGGTAGGCAAACCAAACCTTGTGTATGTGGTGCATCTGAAGTTCAACAAAGATCTCAAACTGTGTCTCACCCCCATGCAGGAGTAAGGCCTAGATGGATACTGGAATGGAATAGAAACAAAGTGTAACTGTTGTAAGAATCATTCAGTGAAAGGTTACAACGTTACAGTGTTAAAATGTAGAAGTTAAACAAGCTCCGGAATTTTATGGTCATAAAAGAGCTCACTTTCATTCAAGTGGTGGTTCAAATATGACATCTCATAACTGGCAATCTTGTAAACGTTTAAATATACCAGGTTAAGGACAGTTATTATAGATAATGGAAGCATATTGGATAGACAAAAAAAGTTCTGTGTAAGTTTAATAGAATATCGCGTAACATCAAAAATGAATGTGTTATGTAAAACAGTATTATGTTTTTTTTTTTAATTACACCCCAATGTAAAAAGCCAGTACATCAATAATGTTAATATTTATACATTAACATTAAATCAAACTTCAAGAGCCTATACCTTATAGAGAATAATTTGAGAGTCCTTACCCTGTTCCTGTAACCTATATGTCCCAGGGAAGTTGCACCTTGTGAATGTTCTCTGCATTCTTTCAAGTCTTCTCAATGACTTTTATTAAAGAGACATACTGAATCACAATATTCAGTTACTGACCTAACCGAAAGTTTTAGATAAAGAAAGAAGTACATCAGATTTCATACCAGCTATTGTACAAGATTTTGCTTCTTTATTTTCTTTTCGGGTAACAGGGTGGCCATGGTGGTGCAGCGGTTAGCATTGCTGCCTCACAGCAAAAGGCTCTCCGGTTAGATCCTTGGCTGAGGTGCCTTCTGTGCGGAGTCTGCATGTCCTCCCTGTGGTCATGTGGGTTTCCTCCAGGTGCTCCAGTATCCTCCCAAAGACATGTTGTAGGTGACTTGGACGCTCTAAATTGGCCTTAGGCTTGAGTGTGTGCCTTCTGTGGAAGGTTGGGCACCGGGCTGGCAGCTTGACACTGTAAAAACTCCACTGCCAGTTATGAGCTGACAGGTGATCTGCTGTGGTGACCCCTAACCGGGAAAAAGCTGAAAGAAGAAGAAGATTTTCTTTTCAGGTAACAACAACCCCTGTAAGATGCACATCTGTGAATGCAATCAACAAGCATCCCTGTGCTTCGCTAAAGCTCATTACAACCCAGAATACAAAAAACTGGATGTAAATAAATATTCCAAATGAAGGGACAAAGTGCAAACAATTAAAAGCTAAAGCATAACACCAAGATTTGTAAAATAAACAACTGTATTTCTATAATAGCATTTCCTAGTGCTCTTTCATGTTTCCTGCTCCTAAAAAAGAATGCAAAATTGCAAGAGAAAAATAAAAAAATTAATTAGTTAATCATTTTCATCCCACAATATTCTTTCTTGAAGATTTACTTTCTGAATCCTGTCATCATTTACCAAACAGTTCTCTTCATGAAAAGAGAAGCAAAAAAACTATTCACTGATCTACATGAGGCAGATATGCTTGTGCCCAAACAGCACTCTAAGGCAAGAGATGAAGGCAAGTGCTTTTACTTTACTGTAGGTGCATTGAATTACTGCAATAACCACCACAGGGTGGTTTACATAACTTAACTAATTTACCATAAAATAATTTTAAAGGTTTTGAGAAGTCATTCATTTAGAACTATTGCCGCCTCACAGCAAGAGGTTCTCCGGTTCGATCCCCGGCTGGGGTGCCTTCTGTGCGGAGTCTGCATGTCCTCCCTGTGGTCGCGTGGGTTTCCTCTGGGTGCTCCGGTTTCCTCCCACATCCCAAAGACATGCTGCAGGTGGATTGGACACTCTAAATTGGCCCTAGGTGTGCGTGTGAGTGTGCCTTCTGTGGAAGGTTGGGCACCGGGCTGGCAACTCGACACCATAAAAACTCCACTGCCATTCAATGTGCGGACAAGGTGATCCGCTGTGGCGACCCCTGACCGAGAAAAAGCCGAAAGAAGAAGAAGAAGAAGACTAGCAATGCTCAGAATGTTGTGTGGTGACCTCTTATCTGCTTGACAATTATTAAAAGGTAACCTATTATAGCCACATGACACAACTGTAGGCAAGGTCAGAAAAGTTACACGAGACGGTACAGTGCATGATCAGACTACTGTATATACAATGACAGCTTGCTATACCAACACAGATTATACAGAGCACTGAGAATGCTAAGTAGAAAAAAGAAGACAACACTTATTAGGTAAACTCTACACAAATATCACAAATAAAGTTTAGAGAGCATATCCCTGCAAAAGGAAATAGATTGAAACCAGGCACTTAAGTCTACAAAATAAATGATTATTATTACTATGTATTTCCTACCATTATTATATGCTTAGACATGTTTTTCACCTACAATGAATGCACAGAAATATTAGTAAACAAATGGTTTTGGTTTCTCTCAATATTCTGCTTCCATTTATTAACGCTGGAATATTTCAGCTGAAGTGTGAACCACTACTGTAGATAATTAATCACTTTTGGTTAAGTTAATTTCTGACAAACTTTGGTCACAACAGACAAAAAAAATACTTTCAGCATTTATATAGCTAAAGTTAATGACATTTGGCATTATGGTGGTATAGCTCATAACTAGTCACACAGTAACTCTGAAAATGTATCAGAGGAAAAAAGAAAAGTTGTCAATGGATACAATGACAAGGTTTATCTCTGACAAAAGATAATCTGCACCTTTGCAGGAATGAACAGAGACAGTACTTCTGCAGTTTAAGCAAAGGACTCCAGCAATGCAAGGGTTCAAACATTATAAATATACTTATACAACTATACATTGTAAGAGAGAATGCTATAAGCTAAACTGAGTGTTTTCTGTTTCAACAAAACAGCATTCCTTCCCATTATGTCCCAGAGACTTCTTATACTCTGGAACAAGCTACCCATCTATGTCAAGCAAAGTTCCTCATTAGCACTCTTCCAGAAAAATATTGATGAGTGGATGGGAAATAGGAAATACACCCCGGGGATCACTTCTGTGGCTTTGCTGGACAGGGGGCACAGGAAATTAACTTTCTTGGGTGGCGTAAGCCAGGGAACCTTGTTGGCTAGGCTTACTTAGGCCCTTGGGCCGATAGCCTAGTACCTACCTATGAACCTATTATGGTAAGGAGTTTTGGCCCAGCACTGTAATGCTGTTCTGAAATTAACAAATATTGTTACATTTGTTAATGGCAGAAGGAGATAACAGTTCTATCTAAAATGCCCCTTAAGTGTAAACAACATTATAGCCCCCCTCCATTCCATTATTTGTTAAATTATTTTTTGAGAGGAATAATGAGAATGCAATAACATGACACACACAGAATATATTTTTTTCAAATAAACAACCTGGAAGTTAACATTTATATACTCACCAAAACTCTATAGCCATAAAACAATAAACTTTATTTCTGTACTTGCAAATTTGGCTAATAACTGAACAAAACTAACACAATAGTTGATAGAATCAATAATGTTCTGGAATACAAAGAAATACATCAGTTGGCAAGGAAATCCATACAAATTTTAAAAAATTAAAGCTGTTGTCAGCTGTAAGTGAGCAGCACAGTAGAGGGATGCCCATCTACAACGCAAGTAGTCAGTAGAAAGGGGCAAGATGTCAGGTTCCCAGCCAGGCTCCATGGGCATGCATACCCTATGTGACCAGCTATGATGGACAGCTAGGTAGTTCAATGAGCATGATCATTACTATGCAGCAGAAGTGTTATATTGTGGCTTGGCTAAAAACTGCACATACCTTCACAGCTCACATAGCACATGCATGAGGCAGACTGGGCTTCACAGCATGGAACAGGACAGATAATGCATTGTGTTAGTGTCATGATTCAGAGAATACTGCATTACCTCATTAGCAGAATCACAATGTTATAAGCCCCTTAATAGGACAATGAACAGCTTGTGTGCCATACTGTGAAACATAATGCTACAGAGACTGATAAGCTACAGCATATAGACTGCTGTGTAGAAAACTGAAATAAAGGGAAATTGTCAGCAGACTAGAGTTCTTGTAATGAATAAACACACATTGCAGGGACAATTCCAGGGTGTACAACCAGCACACACAACTAACACAAAAATGACTACTGTGTGCATATACTAGTATGGCAATGGCCCTGGCAGGAATATTGCAGGCTACATTAGGGTGAGGATGGCAAACATAGTTATGGCACAAGGAATAGCCAGAACAGTCACTGTTTCAATGGGGGGGGGGGCATTTGTCCATGTCTCACTGTCCAAACACTGCAGGTTGGACTCCTATGGGAAGACAAATGCACAAAGCATGGGAAAAGGTATGACATCTGACATACTTGTAGGGGCTGGGGATCAAGGGGTAGCACAGGGGAGGTTTGGGGGTATGGCCATGATTGCAAGCAGTTAGCAGCACAGAAATTTTGCTCTGCTTGTCTTATCCATTTTTGACAAAATTAAATTGTCATTTTCATCAAAAATCATTCTATCAAGTTGGAAAATTATGTTGGAAACATCTTGGGACATTTTGGTGGAAAAGAATAACTTATATTTCAAATATTTCCTGTCAAAACTTTGAGATAAAGATTTACCAAAGGAAGATGAACCACTCTAAAGTAGTTTGACAAAAAAAATCAGTGAAGAAAGAGTCTATTATTTGTAGTATACAAGATCTGTCCTTAAAACTAGATAAACTGGACTTCAATGTTGACAAAATAAAAGAAGACTGCAAAGCAGATTGAATTAATCACGAAAGTTGTGAAACAAAAGAAATTCCAGATATCTGCTATGGAGGATTCTATCACTGACATAGACAGCAGACTTACAGAAGGAGAACATAACATTTATGTTATTCCTTCAACAAAACAACAAGTTCTTGGAAAAATTGATGAACTGGAGAATAGGGTGAGGAGGAACAACATCTGGATTTATGGAGCAACTAGAAGGAGATAACATGGTAAACTTATTATCCACTTGGATCCCTAAAACATTAAATCTTCTTGAAGCCCTGTCATTTGACATAGAGAGGGCTCATAGATCTTTGACTGTAGTGACACCAAGCAAAAACTTTCAAATTCAGGATCTATAACAGTCAAATTTATTTCTAATCAAGACGAGGATCTAGTTGTGAAAACAGCCTGGTCTGCTTCACCCATAAAACATGGTAATTTTTTCATTAGATTTGACAATAACTATTCCTCTCTGGTGGTTTTGAAAATAAAAGCTTGTATTCCTCTATTAAAATCACTGAAGTAAGCTGGAATAAAAGCTTGCCTAATCTACCCTGCAAAACCAAGATTATTCTTGACAGAGGGGAAAAACATTTGATTCCTTAGAAGATGCAGTTTCCTTAATCCAGAAAAATAATTTACTTAATTCTACTGATCATATGGACCTGAGTGTATCTTTAAAAACACAGGCTACAAGGGATGACTGGACAGTTAAAAAGAACAAAAAAAGCTCAGAGACAAATAAAATTACATGTTAGTTATTTAGATGTTAATTGTCTTAAAATAGGTTGTTTCTGAAACATCTTTTAAATGAAATCACATAAAGGTAATACTTTTCTATTTTCCTTACATTAATTTCAGTTTACAAGTATTAGTCTCCCTGCTACTGTAATATTGCAGTTTTGCCACTAGATGGAGTAAAGTATATAGTAATAAGCTTATTTTAACTAAACTGTTATGAATATGAAGGGGAATACCATACTTGAATGGTTTTATTTTTTTTTTATTCCTTTTCCTTTCTTTTCTGTCCTCTCACTCTTTCCTTTTCAACAATAATTTAGTAACTGAGTAACTTTAATAGAATGAGTCTGGTTTGGGGGCTGGTTTGACTGTTGGGAAATGTATGGTTTGGGGGCTGGTTTGACTGTTGGGAAATGTATGTATGTAGGAGGAAATGTTAAAACTCTTTGCTGTTTTAATTTTTAATTTTTAATATTTAACACATATTTATATATAGTGTTACTGACAGTGGGGGATATAGTTGAAATGTGTGCACTGATGTATTTTTAACCCCCTTGTCCTTCTAGTGATGTTACTAAGATTGTATAACTTTCCTCTGCTTACTTGAGGTTCAAAAACATTTTTTTTTCAGTTCAAATGTAGCGTACAGAATGTGTCCATGAGCATTCTGTGTTTAGATACTTTCTTTTCAGTCTATTTTCCTGCCTAATTACTTCAGAAGGGTTTAGAATGTTTTCAGTTTGTTTTGAGATTGTTTGTGCCTCTGTTTCACTTTGAATCCTTCATGAATAGTTTCTGAATCAGAGCGGAAGTACAACGTGACCTCTAACCCCTCAGAAGCAGGAACACAGAAAAGGATTACTAAAATGGACTTTTAAATGCTCTAGCTTTTAAAATTATATTTCCCAGTATTAAAGACACACTATAAGTATTGCAATTTAATATAATATTAATTTGTTAGGCTTTTGAATGGCTTATTTTAGCTATACACACTTGAAATATTTGTTTAGTTATTGAAGGGGGAACAAGGGAAATGATGCACAAAGGGTATTTATTTGATGTGGGATACAGAGGTGTTCTCATTAAACATCAAACAATACACAAATGTACACTTAATAGCTGAGTGGAAATTTATGTTAAATATTTTCAACATTACTACTGAGTGTCCTATTCCCTCTGTAGCTGGTACATGTTAATGTAATTCTGAAGTTTTTAATGTGTACTGTTCCTAGCTGAAGCATTTGTTCATACTAGATAATGCTGTAGCACCATTTTATTAGTCAGAACACTCAGATATGTGTCTTATATAGGGAATACTGGGATAATATAAGTTGAAAAACACAAACAGTTTCATTAAGATAACTTATATTTCTGCATAACATACAGGCATTAGCAGTCTGCTTTACAATTCATCCTTGTTATATAATGAATATGAATGTAAATAGCCAAAATCTATGCAGGCTGTTTTCACAAGTTTCTAGTCTGTGTGAGAGATTAGATGAGAATCTGTAATTAGTTATGAGGTATTTGTAATGAATGTGGTGAAACTGTAAGTAATTTACTTAAACAAAATGTTAATATAGGTACTGTTCATAACCTTTTTGCAAAGTGTAATAAGTACAGGTAATCTGTTTGTTATGCAATGATGTACATATAGGACACAAGTGTTATTCTGGTTAAATTACAGGCATATGTACCTTAAAAAGACACTTTTTGCTTTTAACACAGAGTTTCTTAATTTATATAAATATTTCAAGTACAAAGAATAGTCTGAGCATATCTTCAATATGACAGTTAATATATAAATAAATGTCATGTACAATTAATGCTAATTGTTATAAATGAATAGTTATTTAACATTCATTTGATAGGTCTTATTATATATTATAGTCTTATTATATATTATATTATTTTGTGGGGTTTTTTCTAGTAATTTAACATCTTCTTAAAAAGTGTAAAATATTTATTAAGAAAATTTCAATTTATGTACATAGAAGTAGTAGAAACAATGTGACTGGTTGTGTTATGGTGTTGTTAGTAAGTGGCTTATATGAACTTTTCATTAAGTCTGGAATACTTTATTCCATGTTGAAGGTTAAAAATGTTTTTAATTCTGAAAATTTCACATAATCCTTATTGTGTTTTAATAACAATTTGGTCTTTTGTTAGTGTAATGCTTAATGCACTCAATTATTTCATAGTAGTTTCTATACCTATCATTCCAATAGATGCCAGCATATAAATGCCTTTCATTAAACATAAATGGGTTAAACAACCCTTTAAAGAGAAGCAGTTTAAATAAGTATTTAGCTCTACATAAATCAGACATTGTTTTTCTACAAGAAACTCATTTATTGACTAAAGAGTTAAATAGATTGTTGTTCAAATATATATTCAGTTTTAATTGGCTCTCAGTTTGGTTAAAAAACAGGTGTTCTTATTCTCTAGAAAAAAAAATCAGGTCTACCTAAAATAATGGATTCCTATTCTGACAAGAATGGTATGCTGGGATTGGTGGTAATAGAAATTGATAAAAAAATCTATACCCTTTAAATACCTATTAGATCCCTGGGATTGGTTCTAAAATAGCTAAGAAATACTTAGATATTATAACACTATACTCTAATTGAGAAATGTTGATAGCTGGTGATTTTAACTGCATCCTGTCAGACAAAGACACTACAAATATTAAACAAATCAGGCTATCTTCAGTAGCGAAACATTTAAATCATTATCTTAATACAATGTATATGTAGGATGTATCAGATTTAAAATTAGATTGTTCTTTAAAATATGCTCACTATTCTTTTAGATTTGAGACTGGGCGGCCACGAAGGTGCAGCGGTTAGCATTGCTGCCTCAAAGCAAGAGGTTCTCCAGTTTGTTCCTTGGCTGGGGTGCCTTCTGTGAGGAGTCTGCATGTCCTCCCTGTGGTTGCATGGGTTTCCTCTGGGTGCTCCGGTTTCCTCCCACATTCTAAAGACATGCTGTAGGTGGATTGGACACTCTAAATTGGCCTAGGTTTGAGTGTGTACATGTGTGTGCCTTCTGTGGAAGGTTGGGCACCAGGCTGGTAACTCGACACCAGAAAAACTCCACTGCCAGTCATAAGTGGACAGGTAATCCGCTGTGGCGAACCCTAACTGGGAAAAGCCGGAAGAAGAAGAAGAATTATTTTAGATTTCAGACTCAAAGGAATATTGATAAAGTATTGGTATTCAATGCATTATACACCAAACTAGAGGAGGTGCTAATAGTTTCATGCTCCTTATCTGACCATAATGCTATTACATTTAAATTAACTTCAAGTCCAAACAATTTAATTTCTTGCCAAGGACACCTGGCATATATAACTAAAAAAAAAGCTTTAATGAAAGGTTATTAAAAGGGATAAATAAATTTATGGAATTTAACAATAATGGTGAGGTCACTGATGTCACACTATGCGACATTTTAAAAGTTTACTTATATGGTAAATTAAAGTAAAGAACTGGTTTATTTGTAAAAGAAAAAAATAGGGTAAAGAGTTAAATGCTCTCCAAGCTGAAACTGATAAATTAAAATTAAACCTTAAGCCAATGATAAAGCTGCAAGCACACAGCTGAAAAATTTAAATCAGAGATACCTAGAAAACTTACACCAGAAGATTTACATTAATCTAGAAAAAAAATAATTATAGTCATATTCAATAAACCCCAAGAGCCTTCATAAAATAGCTACTAGATTGAAAAACATGAATAAAATAAACTATATCAAGGAGATTGTTTATAAAGAAGGAAATATCACTATTAAAACTGTGGATCTAAAAGATATATTAAACTGTTTTAGCAAATATTATGAAGAAATTAATAAAACAAAGTCAAACTTGAATAACAGCAACTTATTGGATATTTTTTAAAGTAAAACGTACATCATAAACTATTAATAGAACAGAAAAGCAAGACCGATTAGTCTTTTTCCTTTAAGGAATTAAAAGACCAAATTCAAAATTTTAAAACTAATAAAGCACCAGGTAAGGATGGGCTAATTCCTTCGCTATATAAACTTTTACCTGATAATATTTTTAAAACATTATTAAATGCTTTTGAAAAAGTTAAGAGTACATCTAATATTCCCCCCTGTCATGGAGATGTTCTCTTATTACGCCCATTTTAAAATTAGATAAGGACCCTGCTCTATGTTCTTCTTATCAACCTATATCACTTTTAAATAAAAACTATATGATTTTCATATCTATATTAGCAAAAAGATTAAATCAAATGCTCATTGGTTTAGTAAATGAAGATCAGACTGGGTTTATAGTTAATAGGAAAGTTCAAGATAATATAAGACTCTTTTCTTTGATTGATATGGCAAACAAAAATAAAAAAAAAGTTATCCATAATAAGCTTAGATCTGGATAAAGCTTTTGACCCTGTGAATTGGTCATACTTGTTCAGAGTACTAAATGAATAGAACTTTTGCACTGACTTCATAAAGTTAATTAAAGAGCATTATAACTCAATTTAGTTTGTCAAAATAGTCTTCTTTACATCTAGCCCCTTTGATATCTTAAAAGGTACCAAACAAGCATGACCTTTATCCCCTTTGCTATTTGCACTTATTATAGAGCTATTTTCTAACTGTATAAGATGTAACATAAAAATTAAAGGTTTTAAAATAAATGAAAATTTTTCTTCTAAAATTTAACTTTTTGCTGATGACATACTGCTCACTAGTGGTAATACTGAACTCTCGTTGGATCATATAGTTAATTCTATGGACTATTTTGAAAAGATTCCAGGTCTGAAATTTAATCACAATAAAACAAAAAGCCTTCGTTATAAACAAAGGGATAACCACTAATTAAATTCTTACAACAAATTTTGACTGGGACAATTTACAGTTAAAATACTTAGGAATTACTATTGAGACTAATAATAAAACATCAGTTTTAGTTAACTACTAACACCTAAGTGATACAATATCCAAATTAACAGACAATTGGAATAAATTATTTTTCACATTAGAGGATATAATTACTGTGATCAAAATAATAATCTTACCAAAAAGCATATTCTTTAGTCAGTCATTAATCCTGCCCCCATTCTAAAAAAGTTAAAAAAAATAAACTTTATTTTACTAAAGTTCTTATGGTATCCCAGAAAAGCAAGAATCTCCTTAAACTGGCACATCAAAAGTTGGGAGGAGGGAGGCATTGGTTTCCCTAATTTTGACTTATATTCTAAATCTGTAATTATTAAAGTAATACTCCAGTAGCTTGACTCCTCTGATGCTTCCTGTTGGAACTCAATACATGAAAATAAACTAATAGATAATAACAAATCTATAATAGAAACGTAAACGTATACAAATTTGGACATCAGTACCTTCTTTTGGGTTTTAAAAGACTATATATTAAATGAAAAAGATAAGTTTACTCTCTACCCTTTCATAAGTCAAGTTCTATTAATATTCAACAGATTTATGGATTTGAATTATCTAATCAAAGATCTACTAATAATATTATTTCCTATAGCTTTCACAAATGGATGCGTAATATCTTTTAATTCAAGGAAAATGTTTGACTTAAAGAATACCAATTTAATTTATTGGTGTCAATTTCTGAATGGGAATAAAATGCACTCGGCTGATTATCTGATTGCTACATGCAGTCTAGGAAATAGTAGTTCGTTAAATATACAAACATGTAAGGAAAATATTCAAGACAAAATTAAAATAGCATTAGACATACAAACTAAAACTATTCCAAAAATATTCAATTTCATTTCTAATATAAATAATAATCCATCTAAAGGTAAGTCATACCTGTCAATCATACATAAGATTATTAGAATTTAATTAGTTCCCCCTGAACTGTCATACTGTAATTACTCGACAACAATATATTATATTTATTTTATTTATTTATTTATTTATATTTGTTTACTGGGAGTATCTGACTGGGCCTATGATAGCCCCCTTTCAGTGGAGGCCTGAGGAGAAAAGCTCCACAAATACAAAATTTAAGTAAATATAAAAGGCGGTTAGAGAAAAGTATACAGTATACAAAATAAAATAAACATATACAGTATAAAATATAACAGATGCATAATGTGTACAATACAAAATGCATACATATTTGAGACGCACAAAGAATTAAGGAAAGTTTTAAGTACTAGAAGTGGCATGGATGAAAATGTAGTCAAGGTAAAATAGAGTAATAGACTTGTAGGGCAAGCTGAAAGGAGAATAAGCAAGGGAAAGAAATGGAATTGGCAGGCAGATAGAGAGAGTGAATAGAAGAAAGTAGTGAGGGAGAGAAGCTGTAGAAATCAGGGAAGGAGAAGCTAGGTAAGGAATGAAAGCAGAGAGCTAGCAAAAAGAGGAGTGTGCTAGGATTTATTAGTCAGGTTTTGTACATGATCATAGCCATGTTTTAAGAAAAGTAAGAAATTATCCTTAAAATCTGCAGGAAATTGAATTTCCTTTCTATACCAGAAGATTTATACATGGAAAGTTTTACACAGAGTTTTTCTAACACTCCACAAAATTGTTGTTATATATAAATCAGAAAAACAAATAAAATGCTGGAGCTGTAATGAAGCCATTGATGCAGCTTGGATTCATATAAAAATTAGAATACAACATAGTGTCATCTTTCTAGATTGATTTTAGAAGATTTTGACAAGCATTGTGGTTAAATAGTTGTACTATTACAGATTCCTTGATTTTGTTCAATGCCCCAATCCCAGACATTATTTCATTATCCCAAATACCTCTTTTCTTCTTTAGACTGCCCTAGCTATTGCTAGGAAAATTATAACTAAAAACTGGAAATGCAAAACTACTGTCTCTTTTACTAGTGAATTTATTTGTCTAGTCAAATCTGTTTGTAAAAATGAACTATCGACGATAAAAATGAGAACTAGAAATGTAACTCATCAATACATAGCCTGGCAGAAATTTAATGATCTATTAGAAAAGTACTGATGGTTTGGTGTATATAATTCTTGTTATAGACTTTTGTATATAGTTTTTTTTTTTTTCAAATTGTTGAATTATTGTTGTTGGAATATGTACAATCAAATAAAAACTTAAAACAAGGATAGCACAAGAGGGGCTATGTTGTGGACCCCTGTGGAATGAGATGCTCGGCTTGCAGGTCAGTGGGCAAATACTGGGTTGTAGGCACTGCATCATGGGTTACTGTGTGTGGACATACCCATACATACAATCTGGATGGCACAGTGTCACAGAAGTTATATCATAAGATTGCACAAGGCTGTACACACTACATGGCTGGTGAGGTCAGAAGGGTGGTGGGTGTTGTTCAACACAGACAGTCCTGTATGCACACACACACACACACACACACACACACACACACACACACACACACACACACACACACACACACACACACACACACACACACACACACACACACACACACACACTAATCCATTTGGGTTTCCATAGGTGCACTGGAGCTACCATGATGATAAAACAATGGCAACAGTTAGAAAACTACCTCAGCAGAAATGAATGCTCTGATACAGGCCCTAATGCACCCACAAAAGGTGAACCCTGAAGAAGGACATAGTAGATATGGTCTTCAGGGACCAGGTCAGGGAGGAAATGGTACAGGAAGTAAATGTTATGGGTGGAGACAACAGGACATTGCTGCAGGTACACTGGAGAGTCAACAACATGAGCTTCTGTGCAAAGATCAGGGCACAAGATATAACTGCAGCCACATCTGCCACTGGGGCTGGTCCCACAGGACATCCTCAACTGACAGACACAGCAGAGCTCCTTATAATCTACAGCGAAGAAACTGATAAGCCACTAATTCCAAGTGGTGGATTTGGTGTGAGAGCTGGAGTGGTCAAGATTGCCTTAGTGTCTGTTGGAAATGCTCCACGTCAGTACTGGCAAATGCCAGTCATCTAGCATATTGGTAACACATCTGTCTGGTGTAGACAGACTTCAACATCTGTTTAAGTGTCACCCAGGAACATCAGGGCTTCAATCATGAGCAGTTGCAGGAACAGGTTTTGCCTAGCCATGTGTCTGTGGAGTATGATATATGTGAGTTGCATGACATACCATTGCAAGTGGATGCTAGCAAACATCTCTGCATACAGTAGTCACATATAGCATTCCACATTTCTGTCAGCCGAGGACATCCTGACTGAAATGGACACAGCCTGCAGAGAAAGGAATGTTCTCATGGGCTGCGTATATTCCTGGCATGCTTCTATCTGTCTGCTGTTTGGTGGTGTACTGGCTTACAGACAGTTATGTCATCTATGTGAAAGCACATACATGAAAGTTATATCATCCATGTGCTTTCACAGGTTCCACTGGGACCGGATCCAACAGTACAAATCAGCACATACTTGAGGCTAATGATGTTGGCACTGTTGATATGGCATAGTCAGAGAACAGAGTGACACTGTCAGCAACACTAACAGTTGAGGGAACATTCCCGTCTCCCACAGATGAGGGGACTATGAAGGCCCAGCATGGCCGTCCTGCACCACATGTTTAGTGATGGATGTCCTGTTCATGTGCATCCCAAACATAGTATAAATGCAGTAGAAATGCAACCAGCAATTGAGGGGTGTGCAACTTCAAAAGCACACACACATATGATATTGGGAAGAGCTGAACTGGTGCCCATCACAAATCAGGATGGTCACAGTCTCCCTGGAAGCATGGGTTTGAATCCCACTTCTGACATACATTTTTAAGCTTGGCTAGACTTAAAATGTGTCTTAGGCTTACAGCCTGGTAATAATCCATGAGCCTATGAACCTATGAATCACCACCCCAAGGAGCAGTTACAAAATTATGTTGATGTTTTACTAGGCAACAGCCATCAAATACATAGGGTTGTGACTTAGGCACAGAAAGATGCTGTTTAGACCATGTCAGAAATGCTCAGTAAGCTATATGGCCCATGGGAAGATGTCCATGGTCCCACTGAGTACTTCCAACTACTGCAGGGAACAGCAGACCAACTGGCAGCCATTAGTAAGCCCATGCAGATGCTGGCAAATGGAAAATATAAGACAGTGAACAGCTGCATACTGTATGTGTCAATAATCACTCTATATGCATGGTTGGCTCCACTGCAGTCTCCACCACTAACCCTGACTGCTCAAGTGGACAAAGACAACAATCTTTGGCTCCACCCTCACCTCCACCTGTGGCCTCAGAAGGTCCTCTGAATGTTCATGACATTTGTCCAGCTCCATTGTGTTCACAGCCCACATATTCCACTCAAGGTCATGTATTTCCATATTAGTCCACTCCCCAGTAGATGCCCCCTAAATGACAAATACCCCATCTGGAAAGGAAAATGTGGCAGCCAGCCACCAGCCTTGATAACACAGCAGGGGATGCAACCACATTCACATATATGCAGGCCATGTGTGCTTGCTCCTCTGAAGCACATGTCACCATACCTGCATCTGCAGGGACAGATGGTACACATAATCAACAGTTCACACCAGCACCCAAGGACATGAACCCCCATAACACACTAGCATTGTGCAGGCTTACCACAGGTACCATCTATGACCCTTCTCAACTATTCCAGTATTGTTGACCCGTGGCGTTCTGACTGACCCCCACCTGTATAAATGATGATGCGAAAGATTGTAGCTTGCCCACTTCCTGGCTTATGTTGGTACTGTGACAAACTGAGGGGCTGCCAGCCCAGCTAGATATAATTTTATAAATAATTCTATGTCATTGTAAGTATTAATATGATCCACAGGCTTGTTTGACAAATGTAAGAAAACTGTGTTATGTGCTGAACTTCAAAAATGTAACCACATTGCACCCTGCTGGAAAAAAGCTGATAAGTAAAGAATTTTACAACTATGTGTGATCTCAAACTCGGAGACAGGATGTCTTGGCCAGGAATTTCTTTCTATTGTCCTAAGAGAAAGATAATTACTAGGTTTCACATGTAAAGTGTCTTTTATTGTTGTGGCTTCCTGGCAGGTACAGATTACAAAGAAATATTACATTTTAAGTTCTGTGAGCCTGGGAAACTTAAGCAGAAGTGTCAAGAATGATGTAATCTGAAATGGCTCAACAGTAATGTGTATTATCAATTTAAGACTTTCTCAGAGAGAAAGATTTTGCATTTTGTATTTTCTTCTGAATCTAACAACAACTCACCAGCACTGTGCCTTGCTCCATAAGTAGGATCTTAGATCTTAGTATTTTTCTTAGAGATAGATAGAAATAGCAAGATTAGTCTAGCTGTTTCTATATTTATGTGAGACTATCCTACAATGTTGTTTTACAGTATTTCCTGTGATTTCTGACCTCTCTAATGTTATTGTGTTGAGTTGATAAGTATTGTCTTGTGTTTTTTATTATTTATTATTAAATATATTTAAACTATTGAAATGTGACTGTTTTGTGTACAGATATTTAAGTTCTTAGAGTACTTGCATGTATTTGGTGATACTGTATAGGCCACACCTAAATAGCCTTCAAGTCTCAGTCACACTTACAAATTGGATAACAGTAACATTGCACCGTAGAAATGGACACCCTTTGGTAAGGGTCACTATAGTAGCTGATAAGGGTGGTTGGTGGCAGGTGGTACTACAGTATAGTCTGGGCAGAAGGGGGCATAGCTGGAGAACCTGTGCCAGCCTTCCCCAGAGTGTCTGTGTGTTTGTATATAACTCAAATCTCAAAGTGTGTGTGTGTGTGTGTGTGTGTGTGTGTGTGTGTGTGTGTGTGTGTGTGTGTGTGTGTGTGCGCATCAGCTACTTGGGTAGGGACACGAAGCACTGCTTGGATAGAGAGGGTGCTGGAGGTTTTGGCTTGACCAGACGTCTCAACTGAGATCTGAACCCTACAGCTGCGTAAATGGGGAGTCTTACTGGGGATATGGAGAGAAAGCGAAAAATCAGCCTTAGACTGACTGTGATCTCTGTGTGCGCTTAAGATAAATTGTACTTTACTGTGTGTGTACTTGCTATCCTCCCAATGTGGACACCCCTCACTGGTGCTAGTGGTGAGGATTGAGGCTCCTTGTTACTGGGCCAGTGCACGGGCACCACAGGTACAATAATGCTTGGAGCACAATGTGACCAGTCCATGCACTGTACTACTTAACAAGGGTGTGTAAATGCATGCATCACTTTTGTTCTTTTGTTCTTTGTTTGTCTTGTCATGATCCATAAAACAGATGCTGTTTCTTTGTCTGAGTGACAACATATTGCATCCACCTTTGCCTCTCATGTGGGCATATCACAGCCAACACCTCCTCCATCACATCATCTTTCTCAAAATAGATAGCTGCTCATCTCAGGATTGTTCGTCATTTGACCAACAGAAGTATCCAAGCAGGAAAATAGGAAACAGGGCCCCCCTGTTGTCATACACAATCTGATCAATCACTGTGAAGCTAAACCCATGCCCCGGGCACTCGCTAATGTGTTTAGCAAGTGCATTAGCCATTTTTTTCTTTCTTGATGGCATATAGATGTTTATATAGGTGCTCATACAGTTTCAGATTGATCAGATTGTGTATGACAACAGGGGGGGGGGGCCTGTTTCCCATTTGTTGGAACTCAGAGAATTGCTTTGGCAATTGAGGTTGGAAGCATACCATTTTCCAGGCTTGATCAACATGTTGTCAATTTCTTGTGTTTTGAAATTGAAAAGTTTGATAAGGTAGTTTGGCTATTTCATACGTTAATGTGCAAAATTATGATACATGTTTTCCAGTAGTTTTTGTTTTTAAAAAAATGTTTTTGTACATGCATTGCTCCATCATGGGTCCAATTTATTAACAATGAAGTGAGTTATTTATTTTATTGTATTTTAATACATATTTCTGGTTCCTTTTTTCCAAGTCAAGCCTGTTGGCCATCAACTTACTGTTTTTTAATCTTATATCGTTAAGGGAGTGTTTTATATTTATATATATGTTTTTAAATAGTCTTATGCTTTTTTGTATGTTCTTTTTAATATATTGAAAATTTGGTATTCCAACCACAGGTGGCAGTGTGGCAAAAGTTGGGAGTTATATTGTAGTATTTAAACAGGATGTGTTGAATGTGTTTATTTCCTGTTCTGAGGAAGACTTTGTGGCTTAAATAAACATTGAGTACAAGTTTACTTACTTGGTTTGGACATTTTTTATGGATTTTTGAATTTGGTGTGCAGATCCCTGGCTCCTTCTTGTGTAATACTTAGAAATTTAAAAAAGTAACCATAGCATTTAAATAAGGCCGCCATACAGGGTTAATACACTACTTAAAGCAATGATAATGGATGTAAGATGAACAAGGCTATTATCTCACACAGGACTGAAATAAAATAATTTAAGAAAGTGTCTGAATTTCCTGTATGTCTTCAAGCAGATGCTTGCAGTTGTGCCACATGAAAGCCACCTGGAAATACACTCCTGAAACAAGCAACTGACATTATGGTGAAAGTTTCTTTCAAACAATTTAAGGTCATTCTGACCATTTTGGAAGAAGTCATTGTTTTTAATGGCCATTGTAATAATTTTGGCAGTATCTTGGTAATGTAAAACATTTACATATACAGGTCTGGATGGGTCAGATTTTGCCTTGACTCAGAGAGCTTGTTAAGCACATTCTATCACCATAGCAACTTCTGAGGTAGATGATTTTCTAACTTGACTATTATACAATTCCTCCCCTAAAATGTGCACGCTGATTGGCCAGCCCAACCAGCGTGCCCGTTGTAAATCCCTCAATACACTAACGGAAAAAGGTCCGGTCGCCCGGACTTTTTCCGTTAGTATAAAACACTGTCTCGCTATGTTAAAAGAGTTTAACATAGCGACACAGGTTTAAAAAAAGCAACGGAGATCTCCGTTGCTTTTTTAAAGCTGTCTCGCTATGTTAAACTTCTTTAACATAGCGACACAGTGTGTAAAAAGCAACGGAGATCTTGCGATCTCCATTGCTTTTTAAAGTTGCTATATTAAATGGGTTTAACATAGCGAGACAGCTTTAAAATAAGCAACGGAGATATCCGTTGCTTATTTTAAAGCTGTCTCGCTATGTTAAACCCATTTAACATAGCGAAACAGTAAAAAAAAGTAACGGAGATCTTGCGTTCTCCGTTGCTTTTGCCCACCGCTCTGATGTACTGCGTAGGCATGCGCAGTACATCAGAACTGCTCCAGAATACCAGACAGCTGCGGAAGGGCAGTAAAGAGGCATTATACAATGCCATTATTTAAGAAAAGTAATTATTTCTTTTCTTAAATAATGTCATTAATATAAATAACCACTTCTGGGTGTGGGTAATGCTGGATTTACCCACGGTTGGCTTTGTTTGGTCTCTCGGGCTTCGCCCTCGGGACCAAACCACGCCAACCGTGGGTAAATCCAGCATTACCCACACCCAGGCATGGGTTATTGCTATAATATTTCTTGAACGGTCTGAAAAGGTGAAGAAGGGGTGTCATACTGCTCAGACAATTCACAGTAACCTTGTTGTGCATACATCTGGCTTACAAGTTGAGAATTGTTTGTTTCAACAAAGGAATTTCACTGTATTGTTCATGAGTTTTGGTGAAAATACCAGAAGTACTATCCTCACAGTGAGAAACTTTCTTACTGCTTCTTAAGTCCTTTTAACAAGCTCTTTGAGGGTACTGGTAATGCTCATAAGCTGGTGGTCGTTTTCTCATTTGCTGAAAAAAAGAACTTAAAGCTTCTTTCACTTCAGCCAAGCTTACGTCAAATTTAGTTCTGTAAAGTTAAATTTTCTTTTCCTGATCAATAGTTTTGCTTCTTTTAAGCTTTACATTTTTCCCAGGTGTAAAGATGTAAGAGTATTTTGTTTAGGAAGTTTGTGAATTAATAAAGTCTAACACTCCTTACTCTGTATTAGGAAATTCCCTCAGCCACTGAGATGAGTCAGCAACACTGCAGGAACTGAAAAAAAATTTAATTCTAAAAAGATGACTACTTCAAAGCAGTCCAGAGTATCAAAATGTAATGCAAAGAGAAAGAGAAAAAGACAGATTCTGAGAAAATGTCACTTAAATTTTTAGATAAAGAAGAGGTAGCAGGCAAAAACTCACTAGCCACCATCTTGGGATTCCTACCTCTGTTCAAGTCTTCTCTCTTCCCATTTACCCTTCTTCTACCTGTCTTTTGCCCTCTGCAGTTTTTCCATGGATTCATCCAGTACCACTCTTTCCAGTAATCCAGTTCATAGGTTCACAACTCTCCCTGTGAAGTATTTCTGCAAGTCCAAGCAGCAGTTGATGCTCCCTACAATCTCCTGCTTGTGCTTCCTCCTCCTTCATCCTCTGTCCTTCCTGCTTATCACACCCTGTAACCTCTTCACATCTCCCAAACACGATATTATGTAACTATATTATGTCCCCTGTCTTTTTTGGTCTCAAGCAAAAACAGTTTTAGATTCCGTATTCTGTGGTCATATCCTTTCCTTCTACATCCACTGCAACTTTCACATGACATTCATCTGAACTCCTTCAGACATCCTGATGCCCCTTTTCTGGTATGGCCTTAGAAATGCAACAGTACTCAAGTTGTAGCCTGACCACGGCCCAGTTAGCAGAAGCATTAACCTTTTTACTTCTCTTCTACGTCTGCCCCCAACGAAGATATACCCTACCATTCTTATGCCTGCTGTTGCTGCCCTTCCACTCCTTGTGACCCATATCATGTGTGATCAGCACCTTCAGATCTCTATTCTCCTCTGCTGCCATTAGCTCTACTCCACCAGGGTTGTTGTAACCTCAGTGCAGTGTTTGCATTTGTCTGCAGTGAAACCCAACTGCCACTTGCAGGCCCACTTTTTCACTCTTTTCAAGGCCTTCCTTAGACCTTAAACCCTATCTTTGAATACTGTCCCTAATTTTATGCCAACAGTGAAGAAGTTGATCCTGTTCTCTCTTTCCTTCAGGTATGTCTGAAGTGAGCACATTGAAAAGTACTGGACTAGAACTAACCACAGCAGTATTTCACTAGTCATTTTCTTTCCTCGGAAATTGTCCCTTTCACACAACCTTCTGTGTTTTATAATTCAGCCATGCAGTAATCCATTACTTCACCCCAGCCACAGCAGCTATCAGATGCTTATATGAGGAAAGAAAGAATTAGGGAACATTATAATGCCATTCAGTAACTGTACTTCTAAGCGACTGACAGTACATCTCTGAAATTATTCTAGTTTTTTCTTCTGTCCTTAGTAAATGCCGAATTACTAAAGGAATCTCTACTTCTTCTGATAAAAGTTCTTCATGTATTTCTGGTAAATATGTTCTACTCATCATATATGTACAGTTCCTTTCCTGGGCTGTATTTTCCTTTCACATCATACTTCTACAGATTAGGTAATATTCTCTACAATTCTGTACTCTGTACTCTCTGACTATGCTTTGCAAGGATTTGTGACCTGTATCCATGTGAACATCTTTACCATAAACATAATCATTGAATTTCCTATATATATATATATATATATATATATATATATATATATATATATATATATATGCAGCATTGCTTTATCTGAGTATATCCCTTTTGTGCATACCTAAATGCCCTTGACTCACAGGCAAATCCTTAAGGTCTTGCAAAATCACATCTCTTTTTTAATTCTAACTGCCAACTACTTGCAACACTACTGGGTTCTTCCCATCACAGTATTTTAGTACTACAGCATATAATATGTTCCCCGCACGCATCAGACCTCTTATTTATTTATTTATTTATTTTGTTTTTGTTTTTTTTTTTTTTGTTTTTTTTGCATTTATTGACCGGGTACGTCCAACAGAGCATGAGCCTTTTTTTCAGTGGAGGCCCAGGGAGAAAAGCTCCACAAATATAACACATCGATGATACAAATAATAGTTAAGAGTATACAAAGCTCTGAATACAAAGAAAACAGTTTCCAAGTGCAGTACAATATAGATCAGTTAGCAGGCAGAAGGGTATATTGGTACAAACAACCAATGGTAGTTACTGTAGTAGATAGTAGAATAGGTAAGTATGGTCAGGGATATGTAGATTAGAGAAGGATACATCCCAGTGGATTAGACTTGGGAAGTCCATAGACAGATAAAAGAGTGTAGTGGTAAGGGAAGTAAGAAGTGAGAGTAATGAGAGAGAAGAGTTAGGTTGGGTTTTGGCAGGGGCAGATCCAGGATTTGAATAGATCTTCTTTTAGATCTTTTTTGAATTTGTCAGTGTTGGATATGGTTCTGATGGACAGGGGTAGTTTATTCCAAGTTAGGGCAACTGAGTAGCTATATATATGGTGACCAACTTTCTTTTGGGCTTGTAGATTTCCGAGTGTAATTGGTCAGAGCTCCGGAGAGTCCAAGTATAAAGAGAGATGAGGGAGGAGATGCCAGGACAGAAGGTGGGTTTGCAGCTGTTGCAGTAATAGGAGCTGTTGGGAGAATTCTATCCAGTTTAGAGTTCTGAGTGAGATGCAGTGATGGGAGTTGTAGGGCTGGTTTACAGTGAACCTACCTACTTTATTTTTAGAGAGGATTGTAGGTTAGTTAAGATCTGCGAGACATAAAGAAGACTAGATAGAAAATAGGTATAGGCTAGGGAGAGTCTCAAATCATTGGGGAATAATTTATTTTATTTCTGTAGAGCAAACAGAATTTTAGTGTGTCCTTTATATGCAATAATTGAAGTGTATATCAAATTTGAGTTGATCATCAATGATCGCACTCAGGATCTTGGTATGTGTTTTAACATTTATGGCAGTGTTTTTAAGAGATATGATAGAAAATGTAGGTTTAGGATGAGTGATGGATTTGGGGAGGAATAAGAGATGTTTGTTTTTTGGGGGGGATAGAGAATGAGTTGATTATTGGTAAGGCAATTTTCAACAGAGTTGAAAGAGTTTTGGGTTAAGCTGTGAAGGTCAGAGAGATTATCAGAGATGGAGATGATTGTGGAATCATCTGCATATTGTATAAGAGAAGAATTAGAACAGGACGTGTGGAGGTAGTTAGTAAAGATGTTAAATAGTAATGGGCCTAGAATGGAGCCTTGAGGAACACCTGTACTGATGGGAAGAAAGGGAGAGAAGGAAGAGAACCATTTTACTGACTGCTGTCTGTTAGTGATATTACTCAAGAACCATGAGACAGTCGGATTAGAAAGACTTAAATCAGACAATTTGGAAAGGAGCTTGGGGTGAAACACCATGTTGAATGCTTTACAGAGATCTGAAAGGAGACAGAAAACAACTTTGTTATTGTCTTTGGCTTGGGAGACAGTTTCTGTGAAGGAAATTAGAGCAGTACTTGTACTGTAGTTAGGACAAAATCTATGTTGGGTGGTGGTGAGTAGATTTTCTTGAAGAGGATAGTCCATGAGCTGCTTGTGTACACATTTTTCCAGTGGTTTAGATAGGGGGGACAAAATGGCTATAGGCTGGTAGTTTGAAAGTTTAGTGGAGTGTCCTCCCTTGTGGATTGGTAAAGTGTAAAATTGTTTCCAGATTGTGGGAACAGTTGGGTCACGGATAGATCAGTTAATAAGGATGGAGATATGGTATGCTACAGAGTTAGGAGCAAGTTTAAGGAAGGGGGGGTAGATTATCTGGGTTCCTATTATATGATCAAAGATGCATTCTTTCAAATGCATCTTGATCGAACTTGAAAGCACGAAATGGCAAAATACCAAAATGGCATATAAGCAATTTCTTTCCCTGGGAGAGAAATCGCTTGGCCGCCTCCGTTACTTTGCTGTTTTTGTCATGGTAGTGCGATCTCGGAGTTGGTATATTTAAGTAGGGGAGTGTGGGGGGGTGAAGCCCCCCACTTTATGTAATGTTTTAAAGTTTTTTTTTTTTTTGTGGAACAGCGATTGTTTTCCCCTTGGAAAAAAAATCGCTGTTCTAAGTGTTCAGAATTGTAAGCTTTCGCTTACATGGGGTCGATAAATCAGCGTTCGCTTTTTTAAGTGTTCGCTGATTTAATATAGACTCAATTATCTTCTGAGGCAGAGGATGGTTTTAATTTGTTAAGTAGAGTTTTTATGTAACTAGTGGGAATGGATTTGAGTGAGAAAGTGATTTTCTGTCATGGGGGGTCAGAGATTATAGAGTAGTTACTATTCTGGGTTAATTTACTGATAAAGTCAAAGAAGTAGGAGTTTAGCATAATGGTGGTTTCTAGGGAAGTGTTGTTAGGACAAGAGTTCATAGGTTCATAGGTAGGTACTAGGCTATTGGCCCTAGGGCCTATATAAGCCTAGCCAAAAATGTACCCTGGCTTTCGCCACCCGAGAAAATTATTTTCCTGTGCCCCTGTCGAGCAGAGCCACAGAAGTGATCCCTGGGGTGAATTTCCTATTACCCATCCAATCATCAAGATTTTTCTTGGAGTGCTAAAGAGGAGATCTGTTTGACATAGATAGGTAGTCTGTTCCAGAGTATAGGAAGTCTCTGGGACAGGAATCTATCCCTCCAGCATGTTCTGTTTATTGTGGTGACAAGGTTTAGGTCCCTAGAGCAGGTAGCTCGGAGGGATTGGGATTTCTTTAAGTGGAGCATGTCCAACAGCTCTGGGTTTCACATAGCTTTGTATATTAGGCAGAGATTGCCTCTGAGTAGGCAACGGAGTAAAGCTGGAGTTTTTTGAGATGGTCTGCATAGGGCATCTGTTTGAGGCCAGTAATCCTTTTTGTGAGGTATTTCTGTGACCTTTCCAGTTGTTGTAGATGTCTTGTGAGGTACATACCAAAAGGGGCACTGTACTCTATAATTGGTCTAATGAGTGATGAGTAGAGGGGAACAATGACCTCTATTTTTCTGGATGATAAACCATTTGTGATGAGGTGAGCCACGTTGAAGGATTTCCTGACCACTGTGGCGATGTGATTATCAAAGGAGAGACTACTGTCCACCTGTGTCCCAATGTCTCTTATCACATTTTCGGCATTAAGTAGACTACCAGCTATGTGGTAGTTCATGGGTACAGAGTTTTTACCAAAGGGGATGACAATACACTTTTCGGCATTGAGCTTCAGGCCATGGCTTTGACACCAGGCATCTGTCTCAGTGAGGCCCTTTTGTAGTATGTCCACATCCTTAGGAGTTTCGGTTATGGCTCCTAGTTTACAGTCATCTGCAAACTTTGTTAGCCAAAGACCTTCTGTGTTAGCCTGTACTTCAGAGAAGTAGATACCAAACAGGAGAGGACCCAGGACTGAACTCTGTGGTACTCCACTTGTCACTGGTCTGAAGTCAGATTTGAAGTTTGCTACTTTCACAGTGTGGGTTCTGTCCATGAGCCAGTTGGCAACCCATCTTGTGACATAGGGATTTATACTTAGTTTAGTGAGCCTATCTATAATTCCAGATTGGAGGATGGTGTAGAAAGCCTTGGCGAGATCTAGATAAGCTGTGTGAACCACCTTACCCTCATCTATGGCTTTGATGACTGCTTCAAAGAAGTCAATCAGGTTTAGGAGACATGATCTGCCTTTTACAAATCCGAACTGGGTAGGGTCCAGAGTTTGGAGATTACCAATGTCTTTGTTTATGAGTTCCATGATGATACGTTCCATGGCCTTGCAGACCAGGCTCGTCAGGCTAATGGGGCGGTAGTTCCCAGGGTCCGTCGTGGCTCCCCCTTTGTGGAGTGGGATAACCATTGCAGTGCGCCATTCAGTGGGCACAAACCCTGAGGTGAGGCTATGATTGAACATGGCATTAAATAGGGTGCCAGTTCATTCTGTAGTTCATGTAGAATCCTGGGATATTGTCAGGTCCCATGGATGCTGTGTTCTTGGCTTTGGAGAGTGTGTTTTTTACCTGTGCAGCCATGATTACAGGAACTTTACATTCTTCCGGTATAGAGATGGGCCCTCTAGTGGGTGAGAGGGGGTAAAGTTAGCACTGAACCTATCTGCCAGGATGTTGGCAATATCAGTTGGTTCTGTATACTTAGTGCCATTGTGCTGTAACTCAGAGCAGATCTGAGTGTTGCCATTGAGATTCTTGACATAGCTATAGAATGCTTTGTGGTTGTCTTTAGAGTCAGTGGCAATTTTGTTTTCGTAACTAGCTTTGGAGGATTCTATGAGGGATCTCAGCTTCTTACTGAGGTTGACCAGGGAGTTCCTCCAGTCATGGGATTTTACTCTTTTTTTGCAACAGTTTCTTTCTTCTGTTGTAGAGTTTGTTTATGGCAGAGGACCACCATATTGGCTTCCTTTTTTTGGAGGATACCGTCTTGGTTCTATTAGGGATAGCATGATCCATGCACTCGTGTAAGTGCTTATAAAGTGCATTTCTGTAGGATTCAGTAGGTGTACCTCTATTGTCCGTCTGCATGGGTGTCATGAAGGTTGCCATTTCTGTCTTAAGAAGTGTGAAGTTGGCTTTGGAGAAGGTTTTTACGGTGGTTTCCCTAATTGGGGGTGGGGGCGGGATGTGGATGTCTAGGGTGATTAGCTTGTGGTCAGATCTGACCAATGAGGAATTGACCTCTGGTGTGGAACACCGGTTGCCCATGTTGGTAATGACCAGGTCTAGGATACTGCTACCCCTGGTGGTGGGGGTGTGAATAAGTTGATCCAAGGCGTTGAAATTTATGAATTCCAGACAACGTTGAGCAAAAGAGTTGGTACATGAGTAGTTTTCCCAGTTAATGGTGGGGTAGTTGAAATTGCCCATTATTAGGGTGTTAGGTTGTACCCTAATACTTTCCAGTGTATCAAGAAATGAGGAGTGGGAATCCTGGGGCATGATGGGGGGTCTGTAGCAAGCTACAATTTGGATTGCGGTCTTGTCCAGAGTTAGTTGCACTTGGATAATCTTGGATGCATTATGCTGTGCAACTAGCCTGGAGGTGTGGATATCCTTGATGAATATGGACACGCCTCCACCTTTAGTGCTTCATTCTGGGTTAGGTGGCTGAAAGGTGTGGTATGAATTATAGCCTGATAATGCAGGGGTGCTCTCTGGAGCTTTGATCCAGGTCTCTGTCACTGCACAGATGTCGATGTTCTCCATTTTAAGGAGTGCCTCGAGTGAGTGCATTTTGAGGTTTAGACTTCTAGCACTGAGTAGCATTACCCTCAGATTTTGCTTGCTTGTACCTGTTATGGTGGTGAATTTGTCATTTGAACCTTGCCTAAAAAAGGCACTATAGGGGTGGCAAGAGCCTTAGCCAGTATCTGGAGTCCCAAAGGCGACAGGTGCAGGCCATCTCTGGCAAAGCATTGTGGTCTGTCGATCGTGTCGTCCCAGGCAGACAAATACTGGATCCCCTTAGAATGACACCAGAAGCTTAAACAATTGTTGAAGTCAATCATTTTGTCCTTGTACTGTGGTTTCATTCTGGGTGATGGCAGGATGCTACTCAGGGCTAGGGTCATATCTGCCTGGGCTACAAGATCAGAGAGCTCCTCCATGTCTCTTTTCATATAGTCCAGGGAGGTGAGTCTCAGGTCATTCACACCAACATGGACAATGACAGTGTCATATTTGTACTTGTTGTGGAGTGACCTGAGTGAGTGAGTGCATTATGTGGCAGATCCTGGCACCTGACAGGCAGCTGACAGTAACTTTCTCCTTGTTTAGCCTGGTGAGTGGAACATCAGTGTGCCTGACTACAGAGTCACCTATGACTAGAGTGTTGGGTACGTTGTTATGCCTTATGGGCTGTGGTTGAGTGGCACACTGAGTTTGTGGGCTATGTGTCATTTGAGTTGTGTTGGGGGGGTGGAGTTTGCTTGCGTTTCTGCTTTGGAGGTCCCTGATGCTTGGGCAGGTTTTTATTGAGAGCCTCCGTGAATGTAGATGTGTGTTTTGTGTTTCTATGTGTGTGTTTTGGTGGTGTAGGTTTTGAGGGACTATGTGATGAGTGTGGTGCAAGTGTTTACCTTCTCCTCTTGACTGTCTAGTCCAGTCTTGGGTGAAGAGAGCTTTGCTTCCAGTTTGGCTATATAAGTGCATCTCTCACAGGTTGTAGTGTTGGGTGGTAGGAGGAGAGGGTTGTCTGTGTACATGAGGCAATTGCTGCATTGCCCCAAGATGCCCAGATTCATCAGGTAGACAGGAGAAATCACCAGGAGCTGACCCTTAGACATGCCTGGATATGTGCTTATTTATTAAGTCCTAAAAACTGCTTTCCTCTAGACAAGTGAAGAAAGTTGAGTGCTGTAGTAATTTGCAGCTTACTTAGTGCTTACAATGAGTTCTGAACAAGTGCTGAGTTCAAAGAAACAGATTTGAGTGCTGAAACTAGAAAACTGGCAAGTTCTAAGAAACAAAATTAAGCTAGAAGGCTTCCCTCCAAAACAGAAAGGCTTGGGGGCCCAGAAGCCTACAAACAGACTAGACCACTTGCAGGAAGGCAGGAAACAAGATTATTTTTTTTTCTTTCCCAGATGTTCTCTTTGCACACAGTAGGAGTGCCTGAAATCAGAATATGATCTCACTGCACTCAGTTGAGTTAGCAAATGAGACGGGCCCAGAAGGAGTATCCAAACACAAATTTACAAGAGGGGCGGGCAGTTTCAAAGCCACCAAGATTAGCACCAAAACAAAAACAGGCAGGGTGGGTGGGGAACTAACTTACAAAACAGGGTCAAAACTTCCAGTTTAGTTAATATTCAATAGAACACAAATAAATCAATTTAATGCTATATTATTTGAAAAAATGTGCAGATAAAAGTTACTTACATTATCTTATGCATCCAGTTGAATACAGCTAGATCTTACCCAGCCAAAGCTGAGGTTTTAAGAAGAAAATATTCCTAAATGTACCACTTAAATAGGGAGTGACAAGATAACAATGAATGAGACTACCTCCACCTGCAATTACTAACAGCAATAAAAATCTAGCAAGCACTGACAAAACAGTGTCAAAACTTCCATTTCAGTTAATATTCAATGCAACGCAAATAAACCAATTTAAATGCTGTATTATTTGAAAAATGTGCAGATAAACGGTTCTTAAATTCTCTTATATGTCTAGTTGAATGCAGCTAGATCTTAGCTGGCCAAAGATGAGGTTTTAAGCAGAAAATATACCTAAATGTACCACTTAAAAAGGCAGTGACAGTATAACAATGAATGAGACTACCCCTACCTGCAATTACTAACAGCAATAAAAATCTAGCAAGCACTAACTGAGAAAACAGAGTCAAAACATGCAGTTCAGTTAATATTCAATGGAACACAAATAAATCTATTTAAATGCTGTATTATTTGAAAAATGTGCAGATAAAAGGTACTTAAATTCTCTTATATGTCCAGTTGAATATAGCTAGATCTTAGCCGGCCAAAGCTGAGGTTTTAAGCAGAAAATATTCCTAAATGTACAACTTAAATAGGCAGTGACAGGATAACAATGAATGAGACTACAGTTCAGTTAATATTCAATGCAACACAAATAAATCTATTTAAATGCTGTCATCATCATCATCATCATCTTCTTTCGACTGTTCCCATTAGGGGTCGCCACAGCGGATCTTCTGTTTCCATTTCTTCCTGTCCTCTGCATCATGCTCTTTCACACCAACCACCTGCATGTCCTCTCTCACCACATCCATAAACCTTATCTTAGGCCTTCCTCTTTTCCTCTTACCTGGCAGCTCCATCCTTAACATCCTTTTCCCAATATACCCAGCATCCCTCCTCAGCACATGTCCAAACCAATGCAATCTCGCCTCTCTTGCTTTGTCTCCAAACTGTCCAACCTGAGCTGACCCTCTAACATACCAATTCCTAATTCTGTCCATCCTAGTCAAACCCAATGCAAATCTTAACATCTTTAACTCTGCCAAATCCAGCTCTGACTCCTGTCTTTTCGTCAATGCCACCGTCTCCAACCCATATAACATAGCTGGTCTCACTACCCTCTTGTAGACCTTCCCTTTCACTCTTACTGGTACCCGTCTGTCATAAATCACTCCTGACACTCTTCTCCACCCATTCCACCCTACCTGTACTCTCTTCTTCACCTCTCTTCCACACTCACCATTACTCTGAACTGTTGATCCCAAGTACTTAAACTCATCCACCTTTATCAACTCTACTCCCTGCATCCTCACCATTCCTCTACCCTCCCTTACATTTACACACATATATTGTGTTTTAGCCCTACTGACCTTCATTCCTCTCCTCTCTAAAGCATATCTCCACCTCTCCAGGATCCCCTCAACCTGGTCACTACCATCACTACATATCACAATGTCATCTGCAAACATCATAGTCCACAGGGCCTCCTGTCTGATCTCATCTGTCAACCTGTCCATCACTACTGCAAATAAGAAAGGGCTCAGAGCTGATCCTTGATGTAATCCCACATCCACTTTAACCGTATCTGTCACTCCCACAGCAGTCCTCACCAATGTCACACTACCCTTGTACATATCCTGTACCACTCTTACATACTTCTCTGCCACTCCCGACTTCCTTATACAATACCACAACTCCTCTCTAGGCACCCTGTCATATGCTTTCTCTAAGTTCACAAAGACACAATGTAACTCCTTCTGACCTTCTCTGTATTTCTCCAGCAACACTCTCAAAGCAAATATTGCATCTGCAGTGCTCTTTCCTGGCATGAAACCATACTGCTGATCACTAATCATCACCTCCCTTCTTAACCTAGCTTCCACTACTCTTTCCCATAACTTCAGGCTGTGACTGATTATCCCTCTGTAGTTACTGCAGCTCTGCACATCACCCTTATTCTTAAAGATAGGTACCAAAACACTTTTTCTCCACTCTTCAGGCATCCTCTGACTTTCCAAAATTTCATTAAACAATCTGGTTAAAATTTCCACTGCCATTTCTCCTAAGCATCTCCATGCTTCCACTGGTATGTCATCTGGGCCAACAGCCTTTCCATTCTTCATCCTCTTCATAGCTGACCTTACTTCCTCCTTACTAATCTGTTTCACTTCCTGATTCACTATCCCCACATCATCCAACCTTCTTTCTCTCTCATTCTCTTCATTCATCAGCCCTTCAAAGTACTCTTTCCATCTACTCAACACACTCTCCTCACTTGTGAGTACGTTTCCTTCACTATCCTTTATCACCCTTACCTGCTGCATATCTTTCCCAGCTCTGTCCCTCTGTCTAGCCAATCAGTACAGGTCCTTTTCTTCCTCTTTAGTGTCCAATCTCTCATACAACTCTCCATATGCCTTATCCTTAGTCTTCGCCACCTCTCTCTTTGCCATGCGTCTCATCTCCTTATACTCATGTCTACTTTCTTCATCTCTTTGGCAATCCCACTTCTTCGCCAACCTCTTCCTCTGTATACTCTCATGTATTTCCTCATTCCACCACCAGGTCTCCTTGTCCTCCTTCCTCTGTCCAGATGTCACACCAAGCACCTTTCTAGCAGTCTCCCTTACTAGCTCTGCTGTAGTTTCCCAGCTATTCAGTAACTCTTCACTGCCTCCCAGTGCCTGTCTTAATTCTTCCCTGAACACCACCTCACAATCACCCTTTTTTAACTTCCACCATTTAATCCTTGGCACTGCTTTCACACTTCTCCTCCTCTTCTTGATGACCAACATCATCCTACAGACCACCAATCTATGCTGCTTAACTACACTTTCCCCTGTCACCACTTTACAGTCTCCAATCTCCTTCAGACTGCCCCTCCTACATAGGATATAATCCACCTCAGTGCATCTTCCTCCACTCTTGTATGTCACCCTATGCTCCTCCCTCTTCTTAAAATACGTATTCACCACAGCCATGTCCATCATTTTCGCAAAATCCACAATCATCTGACCTTCTGCATTCCTCTCCTTAACACCATACCTACCCATCACTTCCTCATCCCCTCTGTTCACTTCACCAACATGCCCACTGAGGTCCGCTCCAATCACTAGTCTCACACCCTTGGGTACACTCACCACCACTTCATCCAACTCACTCCAAAATTTTTCTTTCTCATCCATAGCACACCCAACTTGTGGAGCATATGCACTAACAACATTCATCATTACACCATCAATTTCAAGCTTCATAAACATCACTCTATCAGACACTCTCTTCACCTCCAAAACACTCTTGGCATACTGCTCCTTTAGGATAACCCCTACCCCATTTCTCCTGCCACCCACACCATGATAAAACAATTTGAACCCACCTCCTATACACCTGGCCTTATTTCCCTTCCATCTGGTCCCTTGCATGCACAATATATCAACCTTCCTTCTCTCCATCATATCAGCTAGCTCTCTCCCTATACCAGTCATACTGCCAACATTCAAAGTTCCTACCCTCACTACTACACTCCTAACCTTCCTCCTCTCTTCCAGCCTTCGGGCATGCCTTCCCCCTCCTCTTCTCCTTCGGCTAACAGTAGCCCAATTTCCGCCAGCACCCTGTTGGCTAACAGTACTGGTGGTGGTCATTGTTAACCCAGGCCTCGACCGATCTGGTATGGAAATATGAAATGTTCTCCGCATAAGTAATTTGGCAGAGGTTTTACGCCGGATGCTCTTCCTGATGCAACCCTCCCCATTTATCCGGGCTTGGGACCGGCACAAAGAAATGCACTGGCTTGTGCATCCCCAGTGGCTGGGTTAAAATCTATTTAAATGCTGTATTATTTGAAAAATGTGCAGATAAAAGGTACTTAAATTCTCTTATACATCCAGTTGAATACAATTAGATCTTAGCCGGCCAAAGCTGTGGTTTTAAGGTTAGGTGTAGAGGGGTTACCAGGATGAAGAATCTTATTGATAGTGTTCCAAAATTTCATGGGGTTGCTGTGATAGCATGTCTGAGGATTTAGGTGATATTTTTTTAATCATTGTTGACATGTTTTTAGTGAGGATTTGAAGTTATTTATAGGTTTGGTGATGGATGGAGTATTTTGTTTTTAGCTGTTTTTTCCAGGCATTGTCCCTCTTGAGCTTAAGCAAGCAGGTGATTTTGACAGCCAGGGTGCAAGGAGAGATTTTAATCTAATTTTCCTAAGGGGAGCAAGGGAGTTGAGGATATCAAGAAAAATATAGTTAAATTTGTTTTTACGGCATCATCTTGGGATATGTATGTACCTATGGGGAGGGTGGCCTAATGGTTAAGGTGTTTGCCTTACAAACACAAGGTGCAGGGTTTGAGTCTCACAAGGGATAATTGGCTAGGCTTAAAATGGCTTGCAAGGGCAGTTAGCCTAGTACTAATCTATGAACCTATGAAGGACCAGTCTATGGAGGAGAATCTGTTGTTAAATTCATCAGGGTTGAAATTTGAGAGGCTATGACAGTTTATGTTTTTGTGAGGCCTAATTTGTTGAAGGTAGTATCTTTGAGTAAAGGTTGGAGAGTGGTCACTTATGGAATCAGGTAGCATTTTAGGGTGGTGGTATAGGTCTGGATTTGATACAAGGATCCAATCAAGAATAATGCTGGAGTTGGATGGCTTGTTGAAGTGGTTTGGGCCAATCAATGTTGACATATCTTAGTACTGTAGTTTCATTAGATATCTTGTGTGTGATCCAGGAAATAATTTGTTCCAAAATGGAGATATTATTACTTGGGGGAATGTATATAGTAGCAATTGTCAATTTTATGTGGTTATTGAGTTTGCAGTTAACAATTAGGAGTTCTGCAGGATGGAAATTGGAGAGAGAAATGGACAAAGGTGACAAGTTGGTCAGAGTAAATTATGGCTACACCTCCATCTTTTTTATGGACTCTGTCTAAGCAGAAGATGTTGAAACCAAGGGAAAGAAGTTCATTATCAGAGCTGTGGGGTTCTAGCCATGTTTCTGCAAGAGTAATTATGTCAGGAGAGTAGTGGGCCATCCATGTATGGAATTCAGTGACTTTGTTAAGAATGCTGTGTATGTTTAGTGAGAATAAGGTTAGACACTTGGTGGAGGAATTGGAGGAATATGAAGGTGATTGTGTATGCAGGGTTTTTAAGTGCATGACAGGAGAGGGGGCCTGGGCTGGGGTGTATATCTCCTGAAAGTAATATGCTTTTGGTAGTGAAAAATAGAGTAGGAATCTTAATGCAGCAGTAGTGATATTTAGGTTTAGTTTTTAGAGGGTATGAGGGTGGAGGACTGATTTGGTTTTGAGTAGAAGTGGGATCAAGGTATTAAAAAGAGAGGGTGATATCTAGAAGGTGTATTGAGTTTGTGAGTCTCTTGTAGAGTGAAAAGAATTAGGTGGAAGTGTTATGGGAGCTATAGAAATATGATAAGAGGAGAGATGGAACAGTAGAAGAAGAAGAGGAGGAGTGGAGGTAAAGATGAGCAGCATGGTACAAGTGGAAAATACATTTGTGAGGAGGAATGCTGCAGAGTAAAAAATAAGAGAGGAGAATGTATGCACATGTGTGGGTGTGAGTGGTAGGAAGTAGAGTAGTGGTAAGAGGTTGTACATTTAATTAGGAGTGCTGTGATAGGGAAGTCAGGACAACAGAAAAGTGTAATTGCTACAGAAGAACTTGGGGATGATGAGATAGTGTTTGTGATTTGTAAAGTGGTGTGTAGTGTTGGGGAGGAGAAGGGTGGGGAGGGGTGTGGAGTAGTGTTACAGTTGGTAAGGGAGAGTAGATAGTGGGTGTGTGGTAAGGTGGGAGGATGATAGAGAATGATTGAATGTAGTAGTAGTGTTAAAGTTGGTAGGGAAGAGCAAGTAGTGGGTGTGTGGTAAGGTGAGAGGATGATAGATTGTAATTGGATGTGGTAGAGAAGAAGGGGAGGAGGGGAAAGGGAGGGGAAAATTAAGTCTAAAAATAAATGTATAGTAAGTGGAGGTGGGTGGAAATAGGGTAGGGTAGGGGAGAGGAGTAAGCCTGAGCAAAGCAAGGGCAAATGGAGCAGGCAGAAACTTGAGAACCAACAAGGGAAAAAGAATATCTGTTGCCATACGTTATCACAGATCAGTGCCACTACTAGAAAGTAGGAGACGTTAAGTAAGCCATTTTTGAGCTTGTGAGCAGTGGATTTATAGACTCAAGTATAGACTGGGCACTATAACTCCTGTGCTGCAGTCTACAGTTTACTAAATAAAAAATAGAAAAATAAATGCCAATACAAAAAACAAAGTTGTAATATTAGTGGGATGGGAAGGGGGTCCTACAGTATAACAACCTAGTGAGTGTACAAGCCACTACTCTATTTTAGTCTAATGGACTGGTCGAATACAAATGTGACTGAATGTGGATAACAGCGACATACCTTTAGCAGTTTCATAGAAATCACCCTTGGGACAGCTGCTTGTCTTGTAGCTGGATTTCCAAGGCAGCCATTAACTGGAAGTGGGGGTCCAAATCTTAGTTGTTAAAGTGTAGGGTGAGTTGAGCAGTTGTTTAAAAGTCACATTTGGGAAGGTTGCTTGCCATGTAGCTGGAATTCCAAGGCAGCCATTAACTGGAAGGGGGATCCAAATATTGGTTGCTGAAGTGTAAAGTGAGTGGTGAATATATTATTCTTGGGGGGGCAGGAGGTGCAGTGAGGTGCTAAGCTTTGTGTTTTTTCTTGTTCACAACTCCATTCCCAGACTAGATCTTGCTCTAAACTTTTTCTTAGAGCTATAGCTATATCAGCCATATTAGGTACACACCTTACAAGATACTGCACTAGTCTGTATGTGTGTTTGTCTTCTGACTTTGACAGAAAGAACAAAATGTGGGGACCTCACCAAAGGTCTGCTATACGCACCTCACAGTCCAAATAAAATAAATAAAACGTTGCAGACCACCACTGTGTTCCAAAACTTAATTACATGACAAACATCCATAAAAACAGGACCAATGGATAAAATCAACAAATAAAATTCCAGGAAGCTTCATTAAAAACAATTGTCAAATCCTTAGCGCTTTCGGGTACAAAACCTTCTTCAGATAATCCTACTCTACTCAGGCATTTGCACAAATGCTCTAACTTTTCTTTGATCAGGTTTCAATACTACTGACATTAAAGTATTACTCATACCTCTTAACCTCCTAACACAAGAAATCTGGACAAAGCAAAAAAATAATGGGGAGATAATGGAAAAAATAGGGACAGATTTTACATATTCCTTCTATGAACATAGAATGTTTCTAGAATAAAAGGTGTTGTGTTGATATGCATTTTCTGAATGATACAAAGTCTGAAACTCAAATGTCTCTCATTATTTAGTGACTTGAGTCCTCAATGATTTGCCAAAAAAAAACACAAATTTTATGAGGAACCAACCAAACATATGAGGCAAAAATCTGGACAGTTGAGAGGTATGGCTATGTATTTCAGGCTTACAACTTTCATTTTGTATTCACTCTTAAATCATTTGAAAGTATGCTGTCTTGGTCTGTTTAACAATTGTGTCAGTCTCTTTTCATGATTTTTTAGTTTCTGACTTACCACTAACAGCTCTTTGGAATAATTTATGAATTGATGGGGTGTTGATGAAATACAAAAAGAAATCCAAGGAATCTGGTCTTTCCTGGTGATGTATTAAATATACATAATTTGAAGGTTATTTCATCTAGATTTATCTGTCATAAAACCTAAATTGCATCTAGTACTTGAAAAGAAGACATCATCTGACATTACGGAGATTACTCCTTCAACAGTAAGCAGTAGGTGATATTCTCTTTTAGGTTCATAGCTTCATATGTATGTACTAGGCTAGCTGCATTTACAAACCATTTCAGGCCTAGTCAATTTCCTTCAAAGGTGGGAATCCAACCCTGTAGGTAAACATATTAACTATTATCATCTTATTCAGATTTTTGCATATATATAAATGTGAGTCTTGTTTTCCTTCACAACAGTGACAATATTATTTTCCAATTTCTGTTGGTTTGCATTCACTTAATTTCCTACTGTACTTTAGTCCTTAGAGCTACTATTATGTTCCTAGCATAATTTATTACTGGTATAGCAAGGAATTTGAGTTGCATTTGTTATTCTACTGACAAACTTCTTAAGCCAGTGAATAAATCAACACCATCATGTAGTCTATCACCACTACAGCACTGTACAGGATCTGAGATGTCTAGTTTTACACTCTGAATTCTTGTTACCATTCTAAGCTTCTGATAAACCACTCCCCATAAAATACTATGAGAATTTACTTCTTTATTTGTTAAGATTTGAAAAAAGGATTTCACATTTTATATGTTTTTATTTTCATGTTTCACAGTTTCATAGTTTAGTTTCATAGAATAGTACTAGGCTATTTGCCCTGGGGCATTTGTAAGCCTAGCCATAGTGATGTGGCTTTTGCCACCCCATGAAATGGTACAAAAATGTACAGAATAAATCTAGAATACTGTGCCTCTGTCTAGTAGTGACACAATGAAGGTCCCCTTATATAATAGAATTAGTTTACTGTGCCCCTGTCTAGCAGTGACACAGATGTGACCCCTGGGGTAAACTTACGATGTCCCATCCACTCAAGATTTCTATTGAAGAGAGTCAGTGAGGGGCTCTGCCTAATATGAACTGGGATCCTGTTCCAAAGCATGGGAAGCCTCTGGGTTATGAATCTATCCCTCCAGCATGTCCTATTCATACTTGTGCCGAGGTTTAAGTCTTTAGCTCTCGTGGTCCTGATGGATTTGGATTTTTTGAGGTGGAGCATGTCCATCAGATCCTGACTGGACATGGCCTTGTACGTCAGGCAGAGATCACCTCTGAGCAGGCGGTATGCTACTGAATAGAGCTGAAGTTTCTTTAGTCTGGCAGAATAAGACATATGTTGGAGACCCTTGATCCTTTTGGTGAGGTACTTTTGTGGTCTCTCCAGCTGTTGCAAATGCTGGGTGAGGTACATACCAAATGGGGCATTGTACTCAATCATGGGTCTGATGAGGGAGGAATATAGGGGTACAATGACATCCTTGGATCTGGATGTGAATCCCTTCATGATGAGGTGTGCAAGGCAGAATGTTTTTCTAACCACTTTGGCAACAAGAGTGTCAAATGAGAGGTCGCTGTCTACTTGGGTCCCTAGGTCTCTGATTACTTTTTCCGTACTCAGTGGGTTGCTGTCTATGTGATAATTTGTGGGTACTTTGTTTTTTCCAAAAGGGATGACTATACATTTTTTGGCATTTAGTTTAAGGCAGTGACTACGGCACCAGTTGTCCGTTTCAGTGAGGCCTTTTTGTAGGATGTGTGTGTCTGCTGGTGTATCGACTATGGCGCCTAGTTTGCAGTCATCTGCGAACTTTATCAGCCACAGCCCTCCCATGTTTGCTTTAACATCTGAGAAATAAATGCCAAACAAGAGGGGTCCCAGGACAGATCCCTGTGGGACACCACTTGTGACTGGCTTTGAGTCTGACATTGCTCCAGTGATTTTAACTTTATGGGTTCTGTCCTTTAGCCAGTTTGCAACCCATCTAGTGACATAAGGGTTTACTTTTAAGCTGTTTAGCTTATCTATGATGCCTGAGTGGGGTATTGTGTCGAAGGCCTTAGCCAAGTCCAGGTAAGCTGTATGGACTGCTTTGCTCTCATCAATGGCTCTAGTGACTGTTTTGAAAAAGTCAACCAGGTTTAAAAGGCAGGATCTGCCCTTTACAAAGCCGAACTGGGTGGGGTCAAGTGTCTGTAGGTCCCCTATGTCTCTGTTTATGAGTTCCATAATGATTCTTTCCATAGCTTTGCAGACCAGGCTAGTTAAGCTTATGGGGCGGTAGTTTCCAGGGTCTGTAGAGGCACCCCCTTGTGGAGTGGGACCACTGTTGCTGTACGCCAGTGTTCAGGTACATATCCCGAAGTAAGGCTAAGGTTAAATAGCATTTTTATGTGTGGGTTTAGCTCCTCTTGGAGTTCACATAACATGCACCCCGGGATACCATCAGGTCCCATTGATGCTGTGTTTTTTGCTTTGTTTAGAGCGGTTCTCACTTGGACATCTGAGATGACAGGGAGATTACATTCAGCTGGGATAAGTATTTCTTCTTTTGGGGGTGAAGGAGGGGAGAAATTTGCACTGAACCTGTCAGCCAGAATGTTATTAATATCTGTGGGTTCAATGTATTTTTTGTTGTTGTGAACCAACTCTGAGCATATCTGAGGGTTTCCGCCCAGGTTTCTAACATAGCTGAAGAAAGCTTTGTGGTTATCTTTAGTGTCCTTAGCGATTTTTCTCTCAAAGTTTGCCTTGGATGTTTTTATGAGAGAACGTAGTTTTCTGCTAATGTTGATCAGAGATGTCTTCCCTTCATGGGATTTCGCTCTGACGTGCAGTAGCTTCCTTCTTTTGTTATACAATTTGTTTATGGCTAAGGTCCACCAGACAGGACGCTTACATTTGGTGGAGAGGGACTTGGATTTCTTTGGGATTGCATGATCCATGCATTCTCGGAGATGTCCATAGAAAGCATTTGTGAAGGATTCGGCATTGTGGGATGTGGTATCCACTGGCACAGTGGTCTTAAAGGATACCATCTCAGTCTTAAGAAGAGTGAAGTCTGCTTTTGAGAAGTTTTTCACTGTGGTCTTTTGTGCTGGGGGTGGAGGTGGGATATGTATATCCAGGGTGATTAATTTGTGGTCAGATCTCACTAGTGAGGGGTATACTTCCGGTGTGGAGCATTTTGTCCCCATGTTTGTGATGATCAGGTCTAGTATATTATCTCCCCTAGTGGGAGAGGTGACTAGTTGTTCCAGTGCATTTGAATTTATGAATTCCAGGAACCTTTGGGCTAGGGTATTAGGGCTAGAATAATGTACCCAGTCTATGTTTGGGTAGTTGAAGTCTCCCAGTATGATGGTATTTTGAGATACATTCATATCCACCAATGTCTTCAGGAAGACTGAGTGGGGTTCTTGAGATTGGGAGGGTGGTCTGTAACATGCTACCAGTTGTATATCAGTTTTGCCTATGGTTAGTTGCACCTGTATGGTCTCTGATGCTTCATGTGTTGCTACTAACCTGGAGGTGTGGGTGTCCTTTATGAATATGGACACTCCCCCTCCCTTTGTGGTTCGGCCCGGGTTTTGGGGCCGAAAAGCATGATCTGAGGTCTAGCCTGGTAGCGGTGGGGTGCTCTCAGGAGCCTTGAACCAGGTTTCAGTTACTGCACAGACGTCAATGTTCTCCATGCTGAGGAGTGCATCAAGTGCCTGCATCTTGAGATTTAGACTTCTGGTTTTGAGCAGCATTACCCTTAGTTTTTTTCCATTTTTGTTTTCTAAGGAGGTGGGTTTGTCTTTTGAGCCTTGCCTAAAAAAGGCACTATGGGGTGGCAAGAGCCTTAGCCAATATCCGGAAGCCCAGTGGTGACAGGTGTAAGCCATCCCTTGCGAAGCAGCGTGGCTTGTCCAACATATCATCCCAGGCAGACAGACATTGGATCCCCTTAGAATGACACCAGTACTTGAGCCAATTGTTAAAGCTGATCATCTTGTCTTTGTATTGTGGTATCATTCTTGGTGAGGGCAAGATGCTGCTCAGGGTCAGGGTCATACCAGCCTGGGCTACATAATCGGAGAGCTCCTCTATGTCTCTTTTCATGTAGTCCAGGGAGGTACGTCTCAGGTCATTCACACCAGCATGGACAATGATGGAGTCATATTTGTACTTGCTTTGGAGTGACCTGAGTGCGTGTGTTATGTGGCGGATCCTAGCTCCCGATAGACAGCTCACAGTCACCTTCTCCTTGTTCAGCCTGGTCAGTGGGACATCAGTGTGTCTGACTATGGAGTCACCTATTACTAGTGTATCAGGCAAGGTGTTTGGCCTTAAGGGCTGCGATTGGTCGACACACTGATTTATTGAAGTATGTGTTGCATGTGTTTTGTTTTGAGGTGGCGGATTTTTGGATGTCTGCTTTGGGAGCCTCTGTTGTTTTGGTAAGTTTTTTATTAGAGCCTCCGAGTATGTCTTTGTGTTTTTATGTGTTTGGTTTGCAGTTGTGGTAGGTCTATGTGGGACTGGGATTGTTGTGTGTGGGGTTGCCATCTCCTCCTGTCTGGTCATGCCAGCCCTGAGTTGAGAGAGTTCAGCCTCCAGTTTGGCTATATAGTTGCATCTCTCACATGTATCTGTGTTTGTTGGGAGGAGGAGAGGGTTGTCTGTGTACATGAGACAATTGTAGCATTGTCTCAAGATACCCAGGTTGACCAGCTGAACTGGAGACGACGCCAGTAATCTACCACTTTACATGCTAGAACAGTATAAGGGAGTGGTATACCTTTAAGGGAAGTGGATATTCACAGGGGTGGTAAGTAGATGTAGTGCTTTACTTAGTACGAGAGTGCTTACTTGGTAGAGAAGTATTGAGAACAAGTGCTAGGCTTATAATACAGTGAGTAGTCTAGTTATACTAAGAGTAGAGCTTCCTTAAGGGAAAATTTGAAGAGCAGACTTGGCGGAGCCAGAAAAAGTTTAACCTTGTTTAACCGGTGCTGCGCTATGCGCACAACCGCTCAAAGCCATGCAAGTGCGGATTTTAAACAGTGAACTACAAAAAAGCTAGAAATGGTTCCAAACAACCAATTACTACAGCTTCTTGTGCTGAGGTCACTTCCCCCAAGGACAGGTAGGCTGCTCAAGGCTCCCTACTCCCACTGGTGAGCAAAGAAACTTCCTTCTATCCAAGTAAGGTAATGGACAACACAGGAACTACACCACAGCCCAGAATACAGCAATGCCTGTAAACTGGTCTAAACTAGTCGAGGAAGGCGGGAAGACAAGGATTATTTTTTGTTTTTGTTTTTGGTAGAAACACACAGAAAATGCAGAAACAGTGATAAATTAGTTACACAGGCTAGCACACTTTAGTGGGCAGCCTCCACAGTTAAATTAAACAAACAAACAAGCAAACTTTCGATCAAATTTGACTAAAATGTAACTTTAAGTGCAGATTTTAAAATAATGCAGCAATCAGTTAAAAAACAGTTCAGGCTAGTTCAAGGTAAGCTACAGAGGCAATTTCAAGTGAAAAAAAAATCAAAGATACTTAAATCCAGAAGGTAGTCACTTTTCTGAGTTCCCTGCTGCTAGGACCACTCTGTAAACCCACGTGGAGCTTGTCTGAGCAGTATAGCCAAAAAAAAAAACACCCAGAGGCGGATTTTAAACAGTGAACTACAAAAGAGCTAGAAATGGTCCCAAACAACCAATTACTACAGCTTCTTGTGCTGAGGTCACTTCCCCCAAGGACAGGTAGGCTGCTCAAGGCTCCCCACTCCCACTGGTGAGCAAAGAAACTTCCTTCTATCCAAGTAAGGTAATGGACAACACAGGAACTACACCACAGCCCAGAATACAGCAATGCCTGTAAACTGGTCTAAACTAGTCGAGTAAGGCGGAAAAACAAGGATTATTTTTTGTTTTTTTGGTAGAAACACACAGAAAATGCAGAAACAGTGATAAATTAGTTACACAGGCTAGCACACTTTAGTGGGCAGCCTCCACAGTTAAATTAAACAAACAAACAAGCAAACTTTTGATCAAATTAGACTAAAATGTAACTTTAAGTACAGATTTTAAAATAATGCAGCAATCAGTTAAAAAAAAGTTCAGGCTAGTTCAATGTAAGCTACAGAAACTATTTCAAGTGAAAAAAAAGCAAGGATACCTAAATCCAGAAGGTAGTCGCTTTTCTGAGTTCCCTGCTGCTAGGACCACTCTGTAAACCCACGAGGAGCTTGTCTGAGCAGTATAGCCAGAAAAAAATGCCCAGAGGCGGATTTTAAACAGTGAACAACAAAAGAGCTAGAAATGGTCCCAAACAACCAATTACTACAGCTTCTTGTGCTGAGGTCACTTCCCCCAAGGACAGGTAGGCTGCTCAAGGCTCCCCACTCCCACTGGTGAGCAAAGAAACTTCCTTCTATCCAAGTAAGGTAATGGACAACACAGGAACTACACCACAGCCCAGAATACAGCAATGCCTGTAAACTGGTCTAAACTAGTCGAGGAAGGCGGGAAAACAAGGATTTTTTTTGTTTTTTTTGGTAGAAACACACAGAAAATGCAGAAACAGTGATAAATTAGTTACACAGGCTAGCACACTTTAGTGGGCAGCCTCCACAGTTAAATTAAACAAACAAACAAGCAAACTTTCGATCAAATTTGACTAAAATGTAACTTTAAGTGCAGATTTTAAAATAATGCAGCAATCAGTTAAAAAATAGTTCAGGCTAGTTCAAGATAAGCTACAGAAGCTATTTCAAGTGAAAAAAAAGCAAAGATACTTAAATCCAGAAGGTAGTCACTTTTCTGAGTTCCCTGCTGCTAGGACCACTCTGTAAACCCACGTGGAGCTTGTCTGAGCAGTATAGCCAGAAAAAAATGCCCAGAGGTGGATTTTAAACAGTGAACTACAAAAGAGCTAGAAATGGTCCCAAACAACCAATTACTACAGCTTCTTGTGCTGAGGTCACTTCCCCCAAGGACAGGTAGGCTGCTCAAGGCTCCCCACTCCCACTGGTGAGCAAAGAAACTTCCTTCTATCCAAGTAAGGTAATGGACAACACAGGAACTACACCACAGCCCAGAATACAGCAATGCCTGTAAACTGGTCTAAACTAGTCGAGGAAGGCGGGAAAACAAGGATTATATTTTTGTTTTTTTGTTTTTATGGTAGAAACACACAGAAAATGCAGAAACAGTGATAAATTAGTTACACAGGCTAGCACACTTTAGTGGGCAGCCTCCACAGTTAAATTAAACAAACAAACAAGCAAACTTTCGATCAAATTAGACTAAAATGTAACTTTAAGTGCAGATTTTAAAATAATGCAGCAATCAGTTAAAAAAACAGTTCAGGCTAGTTCAATGTAAGCTACAGAAACTATTTCAAGTGAAAAAAAAGCAAGGATACTTAAATCCAGAAGGTAGTCGCTTTACTGAGTTCCCTGCTGCTAGGACCACTCTGTAAACCCACGAGGAGCTTGTCTGAGCAGTATAGCCAGAAAAAAATGCCCAGAGGCGGATTTTAAACAGTGAACAACAAAAGAGCTAGAAATGGTCCCAAACAACCAATTACTACAGCTTCTTGTGCTGAGGTCACTTCCCCCAAGGACAGGTAGGCTGCTCAAGGCTCCCCACTCCCACTGGTGAGCAAAGAAACTTCCTTCTATCCAAGTAAGGTAATGGACAACACAGGAACTACACCACAGCCCAGAATACAGCAATGCCTGTAAACTGGTCTAAACTAGTCGAGAAAGGCGGGAAAACAAGGATTATTTTTTGTTTTTGTTTTTTTTGGTAGAAACACACAGAAAATGCAGAAACAGTGATAAATTAGTTACACAGGCTAGCACACTTTAGTGGGCAGCCTCCACAGTTAAATTAAATAAACAAACAAGCAACTTTCAATCAAATTCGACTAAAATGTAACTTTAAGTGCAGATTTTAAAATAATGCAGCAATCAGTTAAAAAACAGTTCAGGCTAGTTCAAGGTAAGCTACAGAAGCTATTTCAAGTGAAAAAAAAGCAAAGATACTTAAATCCAGAAGGTAGTCACTTTTCTGAGTTCCCTGCTGCTAGGACCACTCTGTAAACCCACATGGAGCTTGTCTGAGCAGTATAGTATATATGTCAACAGTTATTGAAATAATAATGCAAACCCAGGAAGCCAGAACAGGTCATTAGTGTTCACATAGTTCTCTGAGCATTTTCCAGCATCTATAGTTTAAAGATATCTTTATATAATATATTGCAATTTGCATCTGTGTCTAGTTTAACTTCAACATTCTATCCATTAGTTGTCACTCTGTGTGTGTTTTGTTAAGGATTGCAAAGCCCATCAAGATAAATCTCTTACAGTAATATAGATAATTTTGAATAAAAGATCATATTAATGGAAAAACATTCATACCCCAAATTAATTTTTTTATTTATTTTAATATAAATGCAGAGGTTAACTTCTCTTATACACCTTAAGAGTTTTGTCTTGTTTTTCCTACGCACACAGAGCTAAGATGAAGTATTAAAAAAAGAAAACATCTTCCTACTCTGTGGTATTACTCTCTACTTAATGCCCTCTGGTTATCTTCAGGTGCTCAGACATGAACAGTCTTTCTTTTCATGGATATCTACTAATCAGGTGTGTGAGAATCAATGTAACTGGGATTTATAGTCTTCCTAAGGAAGGGTGGCTCATGCAGTCATAACAAATGAATATGCTATGACACAGCTGTGTATATTGTCCTGGCAACAATGAACTTTTTCAAATGTGATTGTCGTTAAAAGTTAAATGTGGAAGAAAACAGATATTATAGAAAATGAATGAGCATTCTATGGGTCTCTGGGGTCTTTAACTGGTAACTTTGAAATAACCAAAATTACAGTTCCTGGAAAAAACATTTGAGCTGCAGTTTTGACAGCCTAGAGAACTTTAGAATTCAATACAGTCAACAGTGTCCACAGGCTTCCTAGCAACCAGATATGACAGCAAATAAATTCAGTAATAGCATTGACTGCCATCCTAGATCATTATAAGCCACAGAATACCTGCTCTCTCATTTTATTAATGAGCCTTGTTAAAATGTTTCTATAGCAACATGTCAACAATGAAACAGATATTATTGGTCAATTCTTAGAAATAAGCAAAATGCTTCTTTGCATCATTGCAACAACTACATATATCTGTGTGTGTGTGTGTGTGTGTGTGTGTGTGTGTGTGTGTGTGTGTGTATTATTATTATTTTTTTTTACTTTCAATGTATAGTGCAGGCGTATTTGCCTTCCCATTATTAGCATGCACTGTACAATAGCTCTGTACACTCCTAGCAATGCTGGCAACTGCAGTTTGTTACATCCCATTATTTTATCTTTTTCATACTTTCAAAGCACATTTTGTTTATCTGTTCTGGGGGTATTCTCTTAAGTTAACTAATTCCAGCAACACAGTAGACCTTGGAATGATGACAAAATGGTACTGAAACATCAGATTTTAATGACTCATTGGACTACTAAACTGGATTCCTACCAATTAAGCTACTAAAATGTAATACAATATGTCTGTAAGTTTTTTGCAAAAAGCAATTAACATTTACGAATATATATATATATATATATATATATATGTATATATATTTATATATATATATATATATATATATTTATATATATATATATATATATATATATATATATATATATATATATATATATATATATATATATATATATATATATATATGTATATATATTTTATATATATATATATATATATATATATATATATATATATGTATATATATTTTATATATATATATATATATACACACACACACACACACACACACACACACACACACACACACACACACACACACACACATATATGTTTATGTGTAAGTGTGTGTGTGTGTTGCTGGCTTAAAGTGGACATTTTCCAGCCACAACCCATGGATATATGATACATAAGACCTTGTTTACAGTGTCATAAAGTTTATATTAAAATATGTGTTAAAGCATGAAGGTCATTCTTGAAATTGAATTAACTCTAAGTGTCTGATCCCAGGGAGGGATAATCACAGCAGTTGTGTGCAATGGCTCATGTATAATAGTTCTTACAGAAATGGAAATGGGGAACAACAGATGTACACATTCTAGATGGTAGATAAATGGATGCTATACATTACCAACATAGAGCCCTGATGTTTAGATCTGTTAAATGGTAGATTTGAAAATCTTCCTGCAATTCAGTGGCAAAAGTAGATTCCAAATAGAAGGACTAATGGTGGATAAAGACTTTTCATCAATTCTGAGTAAGGATTTTAGGCAGGAGAGTATCATGGGATGGTCTCTCTCGAGTTAAATGAATCTGCAGATTTAGATGTGCATAGTTTATGAGAAAATTACTTACTGCAGAATGAAAAAGGACAACCCACATTTGTAGTACAGCTGTGGTTCAGCTGGCTGAACTACTCACAGTTCAAACCTCATTCATTCCCCTACTCTATCTCCAGCCTAGACTTTAAAATCTCCCAGTTTGCCTCTGGCAGATTCAGATCCCTTTCGCCCTCATGACCAAACCACACCAACCGTGGGTAAATCCAGCATTACCCACACCCAGGCGTGGGTTATTGCTATATTATACCATGACCCCCCCAAAACGTGCATGCTGATTGGCCAGCGTGCCCATTGTAAATCGAGTTATACTAATGGAAAAAGGTCCGGTCGCCCGGACTTTTTTCCATTAGTATAACTGCTTTTAAACACTGTCTTGCTATGTTAAATGGGTTTAACATGCGAGACAGTTTAAAATAAGCAACGGAGATATCCGTTGCTTATTTTAAAGCTGTCTCGCTATGTTAAACCCATTTAACATAGCGAGACAGTTTTAAAAAGCAACGGAGAAAGCAAGATCTCCGTTGCTTTTTAGTCTCGCTATGTTAAATGAGTTTAACATAGCAAGACAGTTTTAAAATAAGCAACGGAGATGTCCGTTGCTTATTTTAAAACTGTCTCGCTATGTTAAACTCATTTAACATAGCGAACATTAAAAAGCAACGGAGATCTTGCTTTCTCCGTTGCTTACAACTCTGATGTACTGCGCAGGCGCGCAGTACATCAGAACTGCCGCGGATGCCAGACATCTGCGGAAGGGCAGTAAACAGGCATTATACTATGCCATTATTTAAGAAAAGTAACAGTTTCTTTTCTTAAATAATGTCATGGTATAATAGCAATAACCCACTTCTGGGTGTGGGTAATGCTAAATTTACCCACGGTTGGCTTTGTTTGGGTCAACCGTGGGTAAATTTAGCATTACCCACACCCAGGCGTGGGTTATTGCTATAATATCACCTTCTCCATTATTTTTCTATGACATGAAAGTAGACTTAAGGGTCCTACTCCCCTTTTCCAGGTTTAATAAGCACATGTCTCTAGTCTTGAGGAATATCCCCATATTTATATGACCTAGTGAATAATAAATATAATGGTACTGTAAGTTCTTCCTGAAGTGTTCTCAGGTCATTGTTACTAATTTGGTCTCCTCCCTGTGTTTTGTTTGGATCCAGTTTGTATAGTTCTTTTTCAATATAATATAATTTGATTCCAGTATCTGGGGTTACCTGGATGTCACTAGGACAACTTACCATCCCTTTTCTGGAGCCAAACTGTTTTGCAGAAGATTTTTAAATATATCTATAATCTGTTGTGTCTGAGAAAAGATTTTAGAATCTGCACAGTTTATCAGTTTTCCTGTCTTTACTCCTTCCACATCTTATGTATCTATAAAAAGATTTCCTATTATGGTCAATATCTTTATATACATTTTCTTCAAATTTGTCTTGATCTTGTCTCACACTATGCTTAATCTGTTTGTCCAGCTTGTTTATTACAGTTTTCAAAGCTGTAGTTCGACCTCTCCTCCATTTTTTATATTTTTTGTCTCTCACCTTAATCAGATATCTTGTTCTTATGGAAATATAGCCTGCTGATGTTGTATGCCTAGATACTGATGTTAAACATTTTTTTTTGCACTCAAACAATTTCTCTTTCAAAACTTTCCACATTCCTTCTGCAACTTTCCACTGAACACCTCACTCTAGTTAGTTTTGCATAGTGACTGTTTTGCTTCCATATAATCTGTAATTAACCTTCTGTGCATTGGCTTAGATTTCAGTTTGGCAGAATTATCTAGCAACAAATTAACCTTTATAACCCTATGATCACTGCACATCAATCCGTTAAGTAGAACTCTAGTCTATGTCCATCCCTGTGGTGTCATTTCTGAGCACCCTATGCATATGCCTCTCCATGTGCAATGACCACTGTTCATTGGCCCACATTTCTGTGATACCAGCAATATCAACCCTCCTCTTCTCCAGCCTAGCTTGTAGCTCCCATCCTCCTATCCATACACTTTCCACCATAAAGTAATACTCAAGCATGACCTGACCCATCTTTGTTTGTTCCACTGCTGTGTTAATGACCGTTTTACCTTCTGTTTGCTACCTGAGTACCTACCCTCTTCTGCTTTTGTGACACCCATCCCACTTTTGTCTTAGTTTATAGGAATAGTTATTGAAACACACTTTTCTAACAATGTTTTAAGCATCGCCATTAATTCTGAACTAAGATGAAGCATGTCCATAGTATAGACATCCCTCCCCAGTCTCCTTCCAGTCGCAAGACCATCTCCCTCACCCACTGCTTTAGCCATTCATTACACTCCCTAATCATTTCTTACTTCAGTGTATGGGCTGCTGGCACAAGTAATATTTCTTAAGAACGATACCTTCAAACTCCTCTCCTGGTATGTCTCTTTCACTGTCCTGTCCCCACTTGCTATCACTTGTCTGTGTCCTCTGAAAGTTCACTGGTGCCTACATGTACTATAGAATGTATCCACCACTCCCCCTTGGAGATTACCCTGGTTAGGTTCTCTCACATCTTATTATATCTAGGCCCCAGACCAGTTTCACTTTCTCCCTTGTAATACTGTTAATTCCTGGGCACCTGAATTTCTAGTACAAAAACCCACATCTCTGTTCTTGCAATGTCTCCCATCTCATTCACATCCTAACCTGTGACATCACTCCTGTTATGTACAGCCTTTCCCTCTGTAGTTCCACCATGCACTGCCTTCCTCACTGCCTAGCTGGTTCTGTTCCCTCTCTGCACCTGGTTCAGTTCCCTAATTCATTCCCATCTCTTCTGTACTCTCCCTGTAACAGTTTCAGTTGTTCTTCCCCTTCCACCTCTACCTCTCCCATCTGGTAGAGTGTGCATCCCTGCTCAATTCACTCCTACTCTTCATTTTGTATTAGTTCTTACATGGCCACCTCTGATTCTTTCTCCCCATTCATCAATTTTTACTGCTCTTTGCACCTGTCTTTCCATCTTGGCTCCCTTTTCCTTGTATTGTGTTCACGACTGCATCTCATACATTCACCCTTCAGCTTACTTGGTACCTCCTTGCTTGCCTGTATTCCTCTGAGTCTCTGCCTATGTACTCCTGTTGTCTTTGCCCCAGTGTTTTCACACTCCCTCTTATCTACTGGCATTCTACTACTTCACGGTCTCCAGTCATACTCTTCCTCAACTAACTACCCAGTCAACTACCTTATCTGGTTCCTATACTCTACCATGTAGCTCCCACATTCTCCTACATACCCGACATCCTCTGCCACACAACTGCACCCAGACCCAAATAGCTGTCCTGCACCTGGAGCTCCTCACATATCTCCCTTCCACTCTTTGTTTCAAGCCTGTACTGTCTCTTTCATACTATCCCACTCTTGGATCCCTCCATTTTCATTTATTATTATTGTTATTATTATTATTATGATTGTCATGCGTTTATTTATTTATGTATGTATGTATTTTTTTATCTAGCTAGGCCTTTCTATTTCCAGTGTTTTGCTTGACCTGCTAAACAAATACAATATAAGTGACAAAATTAATGATAACTAAGAGTAGTTCACAAATAATTACCATCTAAATTTCTAATTTACCTTAAAATGCCTTTCTCAGGAATAATGAGAAAATATACACCTCAATTAACATAAGGTTTGAATTACTTACCAGGGTGACCTGTTTTTATAATATTCTGCTTCTAAGTGTGAGAGCATCACTATCACTGTCTTACAAATCATTCACTTAGCTGGGAGTCATATGTAATCAGATATGCAAGCAATAATGTCCAACTCAGGAATGTTATGAGGCCCAATGCCGCAGGCTGCCAATCATTGGGAATTGAAATCACTAAATAATGACATACATTTGAATTTCAGACTTTGTTTCCTTCAGAAAATTTGTGCTAATACAAATCCTGTTATTTAAGCACCTTTCTAATTTTATAAGAGCAATATTTAAAATCTGCTCCTATTTTTGAGCCTTTGTTCCTATTTATTTTAGGCTTTATCTAGATTTATTGAGCTAAGAAGTGGAGAGGTATGCAAGCTTCTTTATTGCTGCTGCCAGTGGTTGCTCAGTTTCACTTACTTTCACACACACACAAACGCACTTGCACTTCAGAAAATGCATGCACACACAAACCCTATCATTACTGAAACTCTGCCAATAATTAAAATCTATCCCTATTTTGAGCCTTTGTTCCCCTTTTACTTTAGGCTTTATGGCTATTTCATACCTCTCAACCTCTTAGTGTAAGAAATCTAGACAAAGTCTGACTTAACTGGGGTACAAAGGTCCAAAAATAGGGACAGATTTTAAATATTGCTCCTATAAACTTAGAAAGTTGCTAGAATAACAGAGGTTGTGTTAACGTGTATTTTATGAAGGATTTGAAGTCTGAAACTCAAATGCATGCCATTATTTATGTGTTTTGCCAGAAAAACACAAATTTTATTAGGAACAGACCAAAAATATGAGGTAAAAATCTGGACAGTTGAGAGGTATGCACCTCAGTTGCAGCTGACAGTGCTCGATTGTTCTCACTCTTTACACACACTTCCACTTTCATGCACATATACAGAAACATAAACACATACGCGCACACACACACACACACACACACACACACACACACACACACACACACACACACACACTCACACTTTTTTATATTTCGTTTACTTTTACACTCATTAAACAGCAAAAGCGCTGCTTAACAAGTGTAAAATAACGGCTTGATCGATCTCGTTCTCACTCTCATACACACATACACTCACAAACACACAGACATAAACACAATTTAAATTTTCTTTCTCTCTTTGTTATTTTTTTTATTTTACACTCACCAAACAGCAAAAGTACTGCTTAGTGAATGTAAAATAATGGTGGCCATGAATTTTCTTTCAGTTTAATACGCTGCCGTGAAACGGCAAACTTGTTTTTCAGCGGGCATTATTTATATATTAACACCATGCCGGAGAACATTCATTCTCTAATCAGGGTGCCAATGTAGTGGTCACCCATTCTCTAATATGCTGTATCATGCTAAACCTGTTTTGATGCACCTGCTCCTAGTGCATACCTAAGTTTCAACCCCACAACTATAACCCCCTAGCTTATCAAGATGTCTCCCTTGATGGTTCCCAAAGCAAAAGCTTAAGGTTTGTAGGAAAATTATTTAGTGAATTATTTTCCTGGCTGTAGTATTGTATACACCACTTTGATAAAAACTCATTCCCTTTAGATTTTAATCATAGTAACTATAATTATTACTATATATATTTTCTTAATTCTCAGTCAGTGTAATATTTAATAGAGTGGCAAAGAGGGCATAGTCCTCAGGATTGATTCTTTATTGTTTTTTATATGTTTTTGTGAACTGTGTTGAGACCCATTTTCAGCAAAGGTCAAGGAGCACTAAAGGAGACTGAGGGAACCAAACCCAGGACTAGAGGATGAAGATCATCAACAACAACACATAACCTTAATCTTTTGCACTAATCTGCCAGTCTTTAGAGGATGAAGGCATGCTGTCAGAGAAGAATGCAGCAGAGTATAATTTCAAGTGTCTGAAAGGATTAAGTTAATGCAATAGAAGAGTCTGATATACTTTTTTAAACTTGGGATCCATCTGTCTGAATTTGTGGGAGCTATGCTCGTGTGCTTGACAAAGATCCCATGGTACTTTCAAAAAAAAACAGAGCAATTTTCCAGGTATACTGCACAAATATGAAATTCCTCCTAAACAGTATGTCTCTTATGTATACTTTCTGTCCTTGTTAAGCTTATGACATATGTTTTGAAAAAACACAAGTATTTCCAGTTCATAGTTGCCCAGATTTTTACAGAATGTCTCAATTTTTGTCACATATTTTTAATTTGTTCCTTATAAAATGTGTGATTTTCTGAAAAATCAGTGAGGATGGAATTCACTAAATAATGATTCACATTTGAATTTCGCCTTCGCATCCTTCAGAAAATGAATGGTAACACAGAATATTTTTTTTCTAGTAAGTTTATAAGAGCAATATTTATTTCCCCCTTATTTTTGGGCCTTTGCTCCCTCATTAATTATGGCTTTATCCAAATTTCTTGTGCTAAAGGTATGTTCTGGTTACATAAGCAAAAACTGTAGAAGCACAAAAACTTTTTTGAAAGTATTGCCTACAATTCTGAGTCTATGCCATTAGATGGCAGCATTACCACATTAGCAAAGTGGCAATAGATATATATTTTCTCTGCCAACAGCTGACCATGAGTCAAATTCATAGTTCTCAACCCTTGTAGTCTTTGTAGTGTCCCCACTTTTGCCTCATGTTTGCTCTTTACGTCATAAAAATGTTTGATTTTCAGGTAAGTCACTGAGGCTTCCAGTCAGTCAATAAGGCCCAACAGAAAATGCATATTGATGAAAATCCTGGTCTTTTAATTTCTGAATGAATCATAGGTTCATATGTTCATAGGTAGGTACTAGGCTATTAGCCCTAGGGCCTATATAAGCCTAGTCAAACGGTACCCTGGCTTTTGCCACCCAAGAAAATTATTTTCCTGTGCCCCGTCAAGCAGAGCCACAGAAGTGATCCCCGGGGTGAATTTCCTATCTCCTATCCAATCATCAAGATTTTTCTTGAAGAGTGCTAAAGAGGAGCTTTGTTTGATATAGATAGGTAGTTTGTTCCAGAGTATGGGAAGTCTCTGAGACAGGAATCTATCCCTCCAGCATGTTCTGTTTATTGTGGTGACAAGGTTTAGGTCCCTAGAGCGTGTAGCTCGGAGGGATTGGGATTTCTTTATGTGGAGCATGTCCAACAGCTCTGGGTTTGACATAGCTTTGTATGTTAGGCAGAAATCGCCTCTGAGTAGGCGATATGCGACTGAGTAAAGCTGCGTTTTTTTTAGGAGTTCTGCGTAGGGCATCTGTTTGAGGCCGGTAATCCTCTTTGTGAGGTATTTCTGTGACCTTTCCAGTTGTTGTAGATGTCTTGTGAGGTACATACCAAAAGGGGCGTTGTACTCTATAATGGGTCTAATGAGTGATGAGTAGAGAGGAACAATGACCGCTTTTTTCCTAGATGAGAAACCTTTTGTGATGAGGTGTGCCACATAGAAGGATTTCCTGACTACTGTGGCGATGTGATTATCAAAGGAGAAACTACTGTCCCCCTGTGTCCCAAGGTCTCATCACACTTTCGGTGTTAAGTAGACTACCACCTATGTGGTAGTTCATGGGTATAGAGTTTTTACCAAAAGGGATGACAATGCACTTTTTGGCATTGAGCTTGAGGCCATGGCTTTGACACCAGGCATCTGTCACAGTGAGGCCCTTTTGTAGGATGTCCACATCGTTAGAAGATTTGATTATGGCTCCTAGTTTGCTGTCATCTGCGAACATTGTTAGCCAAAGACCTTCTGTGTTAGCCTGTACTTCAGAGAAGTAGATACCAAACAGGAGAGGACCTAGGACTGAACCCTGTGGTACTCCACTTAAAACTGGTCTGAAGCTGGATTTAGAGTCTGCTACTTTTACAGTGTGGGTTCGGTCAGTGAGTCAGTTGGCAACCCATCTTGTGACATAGGGATTTATACCTAGTTTAGTAAGTTTGTCTATAATTCCAGAGTGGGGGATGGTGTTGAAAGCCTTGGAGAGATCTGGATAGGCTGTGTGTACCACCTTACCCTCATATACAGCTTTGGTGACCACTTCAAAGAAGTCTATCAGGTTTAGGAGACATGATCTGCCTATTACAAACCCAAACTGGGTAGGGTCTAGAGTTTGGAGATTACCAATGTCATTGTTTATAAGTTCCATGATGATACGCTCCATAGCCTTGCAGACCGGGTTCGTTGGGCTAATAGTGCGGTAGTTCTCGGGGTCCGTGGTGGCTCCCCTTTTGTGGAGTGGGATACCCGTTGCTGTGCACCATTCAGTGGGCACAAAGCCTGAGGTGAGGCTATGATTGAACATGGTACTTAGGTGGGGTGCCAGTTCCTTCTGTAGTTCATGTAGAATGCAGCCTGGGATGTTGTCAGAGTAATATTTTGAAATTGTCCCTGATTTTAGCCATTATCTCACATCATATTTAGCTCTGTCCATAATTCTTAAACTAACAAGTTAAGAGGTACAACTGACTCTTATGTCCTTCCTGAATCTCTGGCTTCAAACTCACTTTTCTTGTCAATCTTAACCCACTGTTTAGGATCACATAGCAGATGTGTATCCATAGAATGGTGTAAATTTCCCAATAAACATTGACAGAAATATTTTTAAATGCTCGTTTCACAAGAAATTTCCCACTTGTACATTAGTATCTTGTGGTGTTTTTTAAGTATAAAACCAGGTGAAGATGGGAGGGGGATATTTCTAGTGTGAGATGGTTGAAAGACAATGAAAGGGGGATTACTCCAAGTACAGGCATGGCAGAGTGATCTCAAAGAAATATGTGTGTGCTGTGCACACGTGCAAGTGTCTGTGTGTGTGTGTGTGTGTGTGTGTGTGTGTGTGTGTGTGTGTGTGTGTGTGTGTGTTACTATTCACTAAGGACTGTAGATTAATGTGTATATTGTACCTAGTCAGCCACTGTAGTCTGAGAGCACGTGCATATAAGTTACTGAGCATGTGCGAGATCAGTACCATTTTGTGTAGTCATTCAGTGCAAGCTTGAATGCAGATGCACATTTGAGTGTGTTAGAGGTAGTAAGTCAGTCAGGAAGCATATGGAGTTCGAAGTATATGTTCCAGTTATAGCTCCTGATATATTTATGTACAATAAACGACTAGAATGCATTCCATGCCTCAGTGTCTCATTTGAATGCATGAGACATGTAACAAGGACTAAATGATAGCTGTTACCTAAGAATAAATAAAAAAAGCAGAACAGGAGTAAAGCCCTGATTATGACGCCGATGAAGTGGGTTCAGTTAGTGACCTGGGTGCTGGAGAAGGTGATTGGGGAAGGGAGACAAGTGATGAAGCAGTATCTGCTCACCTCTCTTGAGGGAAGAGGGTTGGGAGCTTATGTCCTGGGTGCACATTCCATCTTACAGTTCCCAGTGAAGACAGGAAATAGAATGAATAGAAATGTCTGCTTGTAAGGAGGAGGTAGGGTTTTTGAGGGTGTGCACCATTCCAAGAACTATGTGTGCCGTGCCCTCTGAAAGGGCCATTGCATGCCATCACATTAGGCATCCACACACATGGGTAGGGGAATGACAGGACAAAGAAAAAACTCCTGTGATCTCCGTTATGGAATACCACACCACTCACAGCATTTAACTTTCACAAAAAGGGGAGCAAAGTTATCAAGCCGGGGGAAGGGGGAGACAGTTCATTTGGGTATATGAAGGGATGCTTGATAACTGGAAGTGACGATCAGAATTAAAAAGCAAAATAAACTTAAAAAAACATGTATCCAGAGTACTGATGGGTCGCTAAGCAAACAAATATTTAAATAAAGTAGAAAAGAACAGTGAAAATAAATGATATAGGAGTAGCAAGTATATTGACACATCATGCAGCTACTAGTCTGTATCATTGGTCAAAATAATATCCATATACCAGCAGCATAAGAACTTTAACCATCAGATCTATCTAACTAATGTATTAAGTGGAGAACAAGTACTGTGGACTGAAATGCTTCAATTAGAATCCAGAAATACATGTGAAGAGAGAAAATAAAAGTGGAAAATATGTGAATTATGTACTTAGCATAATTATAAACCTGAAGATAGTAGGTCATTCCCAGTATCAGCAGAACTAAGACCAGCAGGCATTAGGACAGATTGGCATATTAAACTTTCTTAGGTCACTTAGATCCCTCAGCCTATCCCATAATGCAGTGCAGTTCAGTTCCTCACCAGATCTATAATATACCACATGGTGTAGTTAAGTACTAGTAAGCCTACATACTAAGTCAGATGAAAGGAGGAGGCTGGTGGGAGGGTATGTTATGGAGCACAGACCTGCTGTTCCAGATCTGTCACTAATAAACATTATTATCTGGAAAGGGCAGGTGGGATTGTCCACTATAATAGTAGGACAGAATCCCAAGTTAAACTTCCTGATCAATCTCCCTTATAGAAAACAGACCACTTTTAACAGCAGCCCCAAAGAAAGACCTGGATTTCAATATTACCAGCAGCTTTCAGTGTCTTGCAAAAATGTGGCAGGAAGACCATGTAGTTGCATCACAAATATCATTCAGACTCCAGAGCTGCAATCCAGAAACAGGGGTGTAGCCAGGATTTTCAGATTTGTACTCACAGCTCCTAGACTGCTGCCCCCAACAAGCTACACCCACATCTTTACTGTTTGGAATCTATTAACTGTAGCATCCTTTGCAGGTGCCCTGTTAGTCTCATGGCATGCAACAGACCGCCTCAGTTCTTCAGCTTTCTGCAGGTCTGCACTTTTGAAAAATATTATTACAGTACATGAATCAATAGTGTAAATGTCATTTTATTATTGTTTCATATATGTAATAATAAATCCAGGTTTAATGCTTACAAACTATTTTTTTATTTTGTGCATACCTTTCAAAGTTTGAAAAACATCTCTAGAAATTATGTAAAATCAAAACATGACGTGATAGACAGTTTGAGATCAAGACTCCACTTCCAACTCTTGACAGCTTCTGTCTTTAATAGCAGGCTTTGAGAGTATAATAAGTTCAAAAGAAAATTTTCCTTTTAAAACAAACCTGTTGTGTTCTGTTTCATTGATTTACAAATAATTTGTAGGAAAAGCATAAGGTATTTTATTAAATGAAGACTTTAAAAGTAAGTTGGACAAAGGTTTAAAGCTGTGGAAATGTGGTTTATAAGAAAAGGTTGAAGAGTCAGACATATGAATGAGAAAGTAAATGAATTTTAGTTTAAGAGTTATACATTCACATATCTTCTAGTAGGAATAAATGAGATATTCCCGAGATGAGTGTCTTCAACTTTATTTAAAAATTGTGAGTATATCATCACTCTCATGAAGCAGGAGCAAGCCTGCAAATAGATCTTTGTGCAAACAGCTAGTGAGAACTGGGTCTAGGCAATTCTTTCAGAAAAATCCTTAAATATTTTCCTTACCTTAAATCAAAATGACTAGTCTCCATCTCATTTGGTAGTACACATGTGGTTAATCTACTTAAGCATTGCAGAAATAAACACAAGGTTTGCTTTCAGTTTTTAATGAACTTTACAGCACGGCAGAAGCTCCACCCAAACATGGGACTAGTACTAGCTAATGGTAAACCAGATGGCCTGCAGTCCCGAATTTCACCTCTACATGTAGGTGGAGCTGTACTGCTGGTATCAGGACTCATAATAGACTTCATGCCTGCATTAACTGACTCTGCCCTACAGATGGCGCCCCTGTGCGGCATCAGTATGTCAAACCTAGTATTGCAGGAAAGCTGTCTGCCTGCAACACCAGATTTGACATACAGATAGAGCTGTTGCATCAGAGAACTTCAGTTATATATGACAACTCCACTCCACTGAGTCCTCGGGTAAATTCAGGTAAATTCCTAATATTGTAACCCATCTTCATGGCTTAGGTGGCTAGATCCTTAACTACAAACTGGATAATCACATTTGAATGGCATTTTAACTGATTTGTAATGTTGTATTGACATTATTTTAAGGGATCTTCCTTGAGGGACTGTGACTAGCACAGCTGGAGTTCTATCCTATCTGGGACCTTTGACAGTTACTGAAAGCAGTACGGTGATCATTCATCATTGGGCTGGTGATGTACAGAGATAAACAGTTTCGATACAGGGTTATCATTCTCAGTCCTTGCACATTTTGTAAAAGTGGTGTGTGCTCACCTTTACGTTTTGGAGGGTAGTCTTGACATCTAGCATCATTTTGTGGTTACAGTTACAGTCGTTAAATATTTGCCATACAATTTAATATTACGATGAACAGATAAAATGATGCAAAGTCAGTGACAGTTAATGACTATATTTATTGACCATGTGTGGTGCAGACATGCCAAAAAAGGCTGACGTCTTTTCAGGACTTAGCTTCAATGCATCTCTCTGTTCATTGCCGGGATATGTTTCCACTTCTATGAAGCTGATAATCATAAAAGGGTAACCTGGAAAAAAACGAATGAGATCCATGTACCTCTGTGTGTGTGGCGCTGTCATTTTTCTTCCCTTACAACTGACATAGTCGTTCCTCATGTTTGGCTTTCCTCAACTACCTTTTGGAGAAATTTTCATTGGTTAAATGCCTAAAAATTTAAAGTGACAACAAAGCACAAGTGCACTAAGGATAAATTGTTACCACTTTTAGAGGATCTTGAAGTACTTTCAAGGTAAACTCAGATGTGTAACTGCAAGACAGCTTTTAACAACTTTCTTAACTGCACTATGTCGGGGTTACAGAGTTTTAAGAATAGCCGAAATAGAGACTGTGCGGGGAATGACACGGCAGAAGCAATAAATTATCTAGGAAACCAGGGAATACCCAAGAATATACATTTATTGGAAACTGCTTAACCTGGCACAACTACCTTATTTTTAATTGTCTTATAATATAATATTGATGAAAACATTTAAAAGTACTTATGATGGTCTATGTGTGCGTTAGTATCTTAAAAATGAAAAGCCTCCACCAAAATGAAATGGCAGTGTGTCAAACATAATACTAATGAGAATGGGTTTGGTTCAGTAATCCCTCGCGGCAACATTTCTGTTGACCGAGCAGTGTTGCCCCATTAACGGAATAAGTACCTCATCAGATAAGCTGTTTAAACGCTTAGTTACTGACAGAGACTGAGAGCCAAAAAAGGGGTTTGTGAAAAAAATAAAATTAAAAAAAAAAAAGTTTCTAATGACAAAAGGGAAGGAAGTGGGGTGGGACCATGTGTTATTTTTACTGAAAACAGTTGCACAAATCAGGACAGCTAATTAACAGCAACAGGTACTAGTAAACCCAGCAGTTTTGTGTCAGTACAGGTGCACAAATCAGTTTGAAACATCAGCTAACCTGTGCGAGTCTCTCTATTCGCGGTACTACTACTAGTAGGCCTTTCACCCTTCCCGCCCTCCTGATGCCTTGTGCGCCATGATCTAAAGCTAATGTTGCTAATACATTACAATACAGACTCAGAGTCAGAGACAGACTAACCTAATATATAGAAATTCAGAGTGAAAAACAGTGTACTCTCTGACTCTGTCAGAGAGTACACTATTTTTCACTCTGAATTTCTATATATTAGGTAAGTGTTCGCATAAATTTACTTGATCATCACAGATTCACAGGGACAGGCCAGGGTGAGGGTATATATTGCTCAGTTAGGTAATTATTTTCATGGGATCATTGGAAAACAAAACAACTACTACACATACTTATTATATTAGTACTATACTAGTACTGATGATAATACTAGCAGCAATAGCATCTTTCACTTGCTCAGTAAAAGATTCTGAGTGACAGCAAGTTTTTTTATAACAAAAAAAAAATATCATCTGTGGAAATGGACTAGCTATTGCAGTATTTACTACCATGATAGTTCATTCATTCATTGATTAGTAGTCTGCATCTTCGTTCTGCGTCTCATATTTTATAAATTAAACTTAAATAACTTACATAAATGATTCAGCTAGCCAGGTACAAATCAGCAGCAACAGCAAGCAATAAACAAAAAGTATAAACTTAAAGATAAGCCGCCGAACCGAACGAAGCAAGCAAGCAGGTCAAGTGGAAATGGGTTTGGAAGTTGCTGTACTGTTATATTAATATATTAATATTTGCTGTCTCACACTCTCTCTCTCACAACTAAAGCAGGAGTCTCTGGACCAATCAGCACAGCCATTGGTTTGTAGCTAACAGGCTGCTGGGTCCTACAGCCAACCAGATTCTACCCCCCCCCCAACTCCAGATAAACTGTACTGAAATGCGTACAGTCAGTATGCCTCCCGACGTCCCTGTCCATAAAAACACCTGTGAAGCAGCAAATACTTTATTAGCATAAGCCTTTGGAACTCCTGGAAGAAGTTTATTATGCTTACTGCAATAAACATGAATGCAAACTATAAGCATTAGATCAAAGTTTTCTGTTAGAAAATGAAACAAAAACTTTGTGTCAGTACAGGTGCACAAATCAGTTTGAAACATCAGCTAACCTGTGCGAGTCTCTCTATTCGCGGTACTACTAGTAGGCCTTTCACCCTTCCCGAAAATGAAACAAAAACTTGGGAGTCATTTCAGATAGTCTTGTCTTGTCAATATATAACCACAACTGTCAGTGTGTGCCCATGCAGAGAAGGAGTTATTCACCACAGAAAACATAAATAGATATACCTTTGTTGAGGCTGGATTCAGTTGTTTGGCATAAAATAAAGGGTCTATATCAGAACATGGAAGTATCAAAACTTCAAATGTTCTGATATCGAACACTATTCAGCGTACGCTACGAATAGCGAAGCTGCAGAACAGTGAATTCTTTCCTCGGGAAAGAATTCGGTTGGCCGTTTCTGTGGCTTCGCTATTCTTAGCGTTGTGGTGGAAAGTTACGGGTTGTGTTCAGGTAAGTGTGCGATTGTTTGTATGTTAGGGTTAGGGGCGGGTTAAGTGAGGTAGGGTTAGGGTGCGGGTTAGGCATGTATGCGATAGTGACAGACGTTAGGGTTAGGGGCGGTTTAAGTGAGTTAGGGTTAGGGTGCAGGTTAGATGAGTGTGCGATAGTGACGAACCTTAGGGTTAGGGTTTGGGTTAAGGTAAGTGGGTAGATAGTAGTGTATGTTTAGTTTAGTGTAGCATTAAATGTAGGAATTTAAGTGTATGTGTGTGGTTGCTGTTTGTTTGATGTGCTTGTGTTGTGTGTATGTGTTTCAGAGCAGCAAATTTTTTCCATGGAAAAAAATTCGCTGTTCTGAATGTTCGATATTTTCATGTTTAGATGTTTTGGGTCCGATGAAATAGCGTTCGCTATTTTCATCTTTCGATAACGTGATATAAACGCAAAATAAATATTAGTATACAGAAGAACACAGTTTGCCGTTGCAATATCAAATGAAGGCAAGTTGAATCCAGCAACGACAAAAAGAAAATTCCAAAAATCACAATGCCAAAAACCTACAATATCACACTTTCAGATTCGCCCCCGTCAAGATCCATGTTAGTGTCTCTTCCTGGGTGTGGAGAGGTAGGGAGCTTCCAGATTTGAATGTTAGTGATATTTTATGTTTTCTCAGTGTAATTTTTGGTGTTTCCTTTTCAGTATTGCTGGATTCACCATTTGGACATTTGTGGTTTTGATAGTAAATCGGAAATACTTTCTTTAATGAAATCCAAACAAGGCAGAAGGACTGAGAGGGCCTGCAATTCAAAGATTTTTCTAGCTGAGGTAATACGTTTTCTAGGAAAAGAATGTTATCTTAGCTGAAGTTCAAAAGAAGGAAGAGTTAGCTATTCAAACATAAAGTAAAGGTCCCATAGAGGGACAGGATCTTTTAATGGTGGCCTCCAAAAAATACACTTTTAAGAAATGTTTTAACATACTTTTTAAAGAAGCCAGTGACAAGGAATCAGTACATTGGCAAAAATTTTATCTAACAGCTAAGTAGACCTTAATAGATGAATGAATGAGCAAGTCCCAGGGCCAATATACGAGTAAAGTATTCTAAAAGAGAATGTTCTGGAGCAGTGAATGGATCCAGACTTCCGGAAATGGCCCATATGTTGAATCACATCCATTTATTCTGATATGACTTTCAAATGATAGGATTTTGGGAAGAAGTGATTATATGAACTGCTCTGGAAAGATAGGAAGTGTTACTAGCCATGAATAAAACAGGAGAACCCAGGCAGTTAGATGTAGGGAGTGATTATCCAGGTGAGGCTTGTTATAGCAATATGAGAGGATGGTCCTGAGTGGATGAAGAGTTCCCTCCAAATGGTGATGCCAAAGCAGGTGAAATCATATTTGTTGACCCCAAAATGGGGCTGTAAGAATGACTTTGGATTTGTGTTGCTTTGCTTTCTGAATGAAACTCATCACCACAGGAAAAAGATAAAATTGTGCACGGTGCCTTTTATGGGTAAGTGCATCTCAAGGATGTCACACTGGTGGAGGGATTAGGAAGTAAAAGCTGCTGTGTTTAGTACTGGTTGGTATTGCTTGGCAAAATAAAGAGATTGCAGAAGGAATTGCTCTAACAATAGGATGATTTCTGCACTGCTAAAGGTTGAGGTGACTGCAGGTAAGACAACAGTAGACAGCAGCTCAACCCATCCATAAGCAAACTCGCCTCACCCTGAATATGATTAATTATCAGAAAATAGTTGAATGATATGACCCATTCCCAAACCTTCACAGCTTCTCAATACAGGGGCTAGGAGTGGGATCTCCCTGCTTGTAGATATTCCATACCACTCTTATATTGTCAGAATTGAGGACTATCATACTCTGAGACAGGGAGTCCTAACATTTTAGAAAGGTAAGGAGAAACTGCACTCATCTCCAGTTTACTGATATAAAGGGTGGCTTCTGCAGATGTCCAGACATTTTAGATATTTTGTGCTTCTTAATGCTCCCCACACTAGGGCAGACACATCTGCAGAGACTGTTATTATTAGAGTATTAATTTGAAATGGACTGCCTTACCTGCATTTGGACGGATATATACATCATTTGATATGTTTCTTGTAAGTTCTCCAAATCCTAACTTATTGGGACATCAGATCTGAGAGCTTTGACTACTAAACTTGTAACTTCCCTTACACTTCCTTATAAGCTTCAATACATTTAAGGTATAAATACTTGATGTGTATATAACCAAAGCTTGTAGATAATTTACAGACTATTATTCTGTTTCAAGAATATTTTACATTTACTTTACTTAATATAGATGATGTTTATACTCTAGAGTAATTACTTGTTTGTTTTATGTATTTCACAATTGCTAAATGGTTTGAGGTTTGTTTATGTTATATAATTTTAAATTCTGAGTGTTTTATTTTCATTGCTGTTACCACCAATCTCATTTTGGAGTGGTGCTCTACTCTGGTCAATAAAATAAATAAATAAATACTCTTATGTGATTCTTTACAAGTGGCACTGCATGGTTGCTACTACAATGAAACACAAGACTTGTGAGGCAAAGATGAGTTGAAACTGAGTAAGTTTAGATACAGGCAAACCTTGTGCCAGAGAGGCTGACATCTGTTTGAAGGAAGACGGGTTCGGCATCCTAAGGTGTCCAGGTTTCAGCCTGTAAATGAGAGCAGCTTGGAATGTTCCAAATGGAATTTTGCAGTGTTCATTGTTATACCCACAGGCTGGCACATTCTAATAAGAGACTCCTGAGCCTAGATCAGGTCTGGCAGAGAAGGAGCAACAAGGGACCAGTCACCAAGGTAAGGGGACTTTTCAGTTCTCTGCAACCTGCATGCAGCCTCTACAGAGGACATGCATTTGATGAATGCTCTGAGGATTGTGGTGAGGCCAAACAGAACAGACTTGAATTGCTAGTAACTGTCCCATACCTAGAAGTTGGAGATACCTCCTGGACTCGTTTGAAATCTTGATATGAAAGTAGCCCTCCTTGATGTCCAGATACCACAGCCAAGCTTCTTTAAGAGAGCAAGAAAAGGTTTATTTGGGAAAAAATTATTTAGGCTACTAAAAATATAGAATGGACTCAAGTTCTTGGGTTTTCTTTGGAACTAAAAAAAAATCCATAATTGTATCCTGATCCTTTCTGGTCTGGTGGGACCACTTGGATGGCTCAGTTTCATTAGCATGTTGTTGACCTCTCCTCTTGCTGCTATTTTTTTGATAGGGTGGGACACAGGCTGGGTAAAAACTGGGAATGAGTGAGTGTGTAAGGTATCCATATAATGTCTGAATATTGCTGTACTTATCTAGCCATCCATTGTGATATTTAACCAAGTGAGAAGGTGGAGGGATAGACAGCCCCAACTACCTTCAGAGTGAGCCTTAAGGATGCTGTAGTTTACAGTTAAAATCTCACCACTCCAAAGTTTGAGTGTACATATAACTTTCCACGAAAGTCGGAATGCCAGATACTGACATGCACAAACATAACACTGAACACCAAAACTCCCTACTGGTTCAGACCCAGGAACAAGCGCTAACTTGGGTCTAAAAGGGGAGCAAGTTCAGACAGTTGATAATGCCGGTATTCGACATTCGAAATATCGAAAGTGCCATTCATCGAGTTCTGGTTTGTGGGATTGGGGTGCAGTGAAGATCGGGAATTTTGACCTTTCCTCACTGTAGTGCGGTCTCAGAGTTGGTATATATAATTAGCAGGGGGTGTGGGGGAGCAGCCCCCCACAAAACCAAGTTATTTGAACGGCACTTTTGATATTTCAGCTGTTCGACATTCGTTCCGTTCGATATTATAATATAGACCTGATTTTTCAGTGGCAGGACTCGGTGAATCATTTCTGATATTTCTGTTAAGAAGCCCAGATAAATTGTTAGTTTACATAAATACATCTTTCTGGCTTTCAGTTTCATGCCTTTCACCAGTGTGTGGCATATCTGTGGTCGTCCTCCTCTAACCCCACCCCTCCAAGCTTCGGATCATTTCAGTGGTCCTTGTCTACACATTCCCCCACCTCTGATGTTCTGTACCCACTACCCATAACCCCAGAAGAGCAAATGACATTCCTGGTGTATGGCATCCTGTGCAGTAGAATAATGATAACAGTCTGCTTTCTCGAGTCCAGAACCCCTCACTATGCAATCTAATATCCTTCTACCTTTAGCTACAACCTGCTTATGTTATATGCTGCATAGTGGGTTAAGAGAATATAATTGCTCTTAGATTTTTAGTAATTTCGATTTGTCTTCCTTTGCTCTCAGTTTGGGTACCTGGATCCCTACCACAACCACCAAAGTACATAACTTTGTTGTTCTTTACATTGTATTCTGTGTGCCACCTATCTGACAACTGTGTTGGTTCACCAAATATTATTCAGTGAACATCTTTCTCTCACTCTCTCTCTTCCTACCTACTTCACTGTGTTTGTGATTCAGATAAATGGTCTTATATCATTTTCCACTCTGATACTTATATCTGATATGGGCAAAGCTGTAGATTGGGAATTTGGTACCCTGGGCAATACAACCATCTGATACAACCCTAAACCTTCAAAAGGAAAGTTTGATAACTTACAGCTGTCACCAAGTGATTAAGCAATGACTTAACAGACAGCTTGTAAAGTAGAGGCCAGGACTGGACCTGGTACCTTGTACTTGGCAGGTAAAGCCCTTTACCATTATACTACACGTCTTTTTCTAACTGTAAAAATTCTACTTTTTGTAAAAACAGAAGTTTCACAGTGGCACAGTTTGCAAGCTGTTTATTAAGCAAGTGTAATTGTGGTTGTTTAATGATAGCTTGTAAGCTGTCAAACATTTTTTTTTTACATTCAGCACTCCTAAAAGTTGGTACCTCAGGCAGGTGCCCAATTAATCTACTACAGCCCCAAATCCAAGTATGAAGAGCAGGAATACTGCTAGTATGACTTCTGAAAATGCCTACTGCATACTTCTAAAGTGTACTTCATTATGAGGAACGTACCTCATTTAGGGTCTTAAAAAGTTCATGTTCCTCAAAGTTCTACATTCATTGTTAGAACATTTTTAACTGATAACCATTGAAAATAGAACTGAATTATAACTAATTCATTAAACTATCTTTTTATAAGTAAAACCAGCATATTTTAACCATCCTATGACCTCCCTAGTTGAATTTGTTAGTACGCCATTAGTATGTTTTCCAGATTTTACCCATTTGTTCCACATTATGAGGGCTAGCATTCCTTATTTTGAAATGGAAGTTTGAGAGCTGTGGCTTACTGGGTAATGGCTTCAGCTGAAACTTTTCCTACTATTACTATACTTTGTTTATAATTTATCAGCCATGTTTTCTACCTACCTTAACAACTATGACACTCCCATCACTGTCATCTTCTCCAGTGCAAAACTGTATCAAAAGTCTTTCTGAGGTGCAAACTGATTACATCCACTGGGCTTCTGTGGTCTGTTTCAAGTGCAAACAAGTTATGGAACTACATTAGATTCAAAAATTGCAATATTTTGCAGTATGAAGCAATGCTTCCAGTTATCTGTTATAGTGTAAGCAGCCTGTTCTTGAAGATTGTTTTCCATCACTTTCACAGGGATAGAACAGAAAACTAACAAGTCTATAGCTGTCAGACATGTTGCTGGCCTACCTCCCTTGCAGTTCTACTGCCATGTTAATTTGCCAACCTGCACTACTATGTTCATTCTCTACCCCCAGGACACCTACCCTAAGTTAGAGTAAGGCTTCACAGGTTTTCCAGAAATCCTTATGCAGCGATTCTGACAGATTTTCCTTTCAAGTGCATGAGTGGAAAAGCTAATTTGAACGTGCACTTTGGCAATCATTCTCAATACCCTGAAATAAAAATCCACCTCTTGCCTTGCTGCAGTTTCATCTGTCCAGCTTTCACCTGTTTTACTTATTCTGCAATCCACTGCTATTATCTTGTTCTTGTTCTGCTGTTAAAACAGACATGAAAACATGCTTAGTTCTTCTTTCTGCTTTTTAGCTTCTTCTTAGTTTTGTCAGCATGTTCTGGAAGCCAGTCTCTGGTCAATCCTCTTCCATTTCCCACTGTATATAAACAATGTTATATACAAATATAGTTCTCCTCTATAGCCATCCTTTAGTCTTTTCTTCTGTCACTCTACAGTTCTGTCTAGCCCACTGGCACAGAGGTAAAATGCTACTGAGAGACGCAGGAGATTTGGGTTTGATTATAAAGGCCAGGTAATGTGAAAAACTTTGAGGGCTCACTGGCTGTTCTACTTCTCTGAGATAGAAGGTGAATGAGAATTTAGATCTCTATACCTTCAAGGGAATCAGAGGAAATTACAAAGCTCAACCTGTTATGGAGCAAAGCAGAATGAAATTTACACCTATGTGCATACGTGTGAACATATGCCAATCTCATTGTCTGTCTGGATCTAGAGGATGCAAATGTCAATATTCACCCAAATGACCACTGTGTGTCCCAACTTGATATTCTGTTGGGTGGGGATGCTGACTTCCTTAAACAAAGTAAAGATCTAAGCATTTATTTCTTTATTTTTCTGCCTGCTCTCTGCTGACCATCAAGTTATCCACCATAAACTGATTCCCTCTACATCCTATGGGTGAGGAACAGTCATAGGGACCATCACCAAAGCAGCTATCAAGATTTTTCTGCATAGTGTTTCTGACCTAACTCCCTGAACATGCTGTATCCCCACAATAATGCTTCCCTAGTCTGATCCACACCCAGATGCCAACCCAACAGCTGGTCTCCCATGCTCACTGGTTTCACCACTGGCAACACTAGGCAATATTGCACCTCTACTGCATGTTCTTTCCCCTACACTCAAACTGAAGTGAGTAGGTATCATCTTCATAATTTTTCTTCTCCTTCATGCCAGTCCCAGCAGGTGCCCCACTCAATAATTGAACTGGGTCAGAGTCAGGGCTTTATCCCTTTCTGCCCACAGAGCTGGCTACACCTTCTGAAATTAGAGCTGGAGGGCTGGGGAGTGCTTACCCTTCTCTCTATTTCATTACACTCAGCTGACAGTACTTATTTATTTATTTTTAATTAGTTGATTATTTCTTGACAAAGGGTTAATTGCAAAGGACAGTGCTCCACAGGATTTGGTCAGGAGACAGTGGCTTAGAGTCACCCCAGAAGAAGAAAGGGGCAGAAAATGTATTTTTCTTTGGTTTAACTTAAGCTATTTTTGTTCCATTCTTCTTCAGTTCACTACAATCCTTTTCCCACACTTAGCCTTGCTCTAAGCCATCCTCTTTTGTTTTATATAACCCCATTATTACAGCTCTCATCATCTCCCATCTCAGTTTAGAAAACTTTTATCATCCTTTCTCCCTGACTTAGGTTGTTCGTACTCATAGCCATCACTGTGGTCGGTCTTCCTTTTCCCCTTCTCCAGTATCTGCATCCAACATGTCAGTTGTTTTCTTTTTCCTTTATTTTACTTATTTCTTTATTAAGTAGTTAAATTGATAATTTGTCTTCCTCTTTATCTGTACGCCTCATCTCAACCTTTACATAAATGTTGCACCAGACATCAACTACCTTACTTATATAATTCTTCCTTAAAGGTCTGTATTGTGATAGCACTAGTTCCTACTCTCCATCAGCTATGCCCCCTCCTAGTTTTATGATGTTTAATTAATAGTAATAATAGTCAAAAGCAAACTAACTGTTATTAAGTGATTTTAAGCTCTTACAAATCCAGAGAACACAGCTGCCTGTATAGAATTGTGCACAGAAACCCTGTAAAATTATTTTAATAGAAGCATAGAAACAGCTGTACCTACCAGAAACAAGCCCAGAGGAAATTCAAATAACAAACTATCCTGAGGACATCCAAGCATAAACAGATTGTACTGCAAAAGGAAAAAAGGAAGTGCAACACCCATCAGGATAAAAACTCTGTCAGGCTAAACAAACAACTATGAAGGCAAATTAGGTCTACTAAAGCCAATTGTATGGTAAAGGTAGCTTTCCAGGACAAGGATAACCATACAACTTTCTTAAGCTATATTCAAAACCTCAAAGGCAGTAGACAGCAGTGTGTAGAACTTATTGTTAATGGAACCACTTAAACAGTGCCAGAAGATATAGCAAATCAGATGACTGACAATTCAACTCTAGTTGTACCTCCCTCTCCTTCTCCAGCCAACCCCAAATAATACCATTAAACATAACCCCCAACTATCACAACAGAGCAGGTCCTAAATGCACTGTCTAAGGCCAAGAACACCTCAATGATGGGCCCTGATAATGTCCTGGGATGCCTCCTTAATAGCCTGAGGCATGACCTATCTGGACCTCTGGAGTCGCTATTCAACCAAAGTCTCCAGACAGACTTTGTGCCATGTGAATAGAGAACTGCAACTGGCATCCCTCTGCACAAGGATGATGCATCAATGGACCCTGGGAACTAGAAACCCATAAGTTTGAATAGTCTCATACACAAAACCGTAGAAAGAACTATCATGAATATGACTAATAATGACATAGGAAACTTTTAGACACTGGATCCAACATATCCTATGCAGATTGCCGCTAAGCCTTATTTCTATACTTGGTTTCCTACAGACTGTTGAGAGGCAATCTGTGCCTGGCATGCAAGGCATCCTTGAATTCCACTCTGATGACCTTTTGCACATTGGCAGAACCAATAACATCAGAACTACTCGATCTGGAGAGACTTGAGCTTTGCTTGCATATGGGCACCCACAGGACTAGTCCCCTGAATTTTGACTTTAAAAAAAATTTGCGACATAATACCATCACAGTAATCAATATGTGCTTGAGTACCAGAAACCAGTCAAGCAACTCCACTCCCACAGTAATGTGAGTTCCAGTTTGGGTTAGTAAGGTATTTTACATTTGTATATGGCGTTAAATTATTATATTTTCAGCATGTATAAATATTTTTTCCTGTGGTTACTTCATTATACTTATTTTATCAATTAGTTTCCATATGCAATTCACCTTTCATGGACTCCTGCCTGTAAATGGCATGATATTTTTTAACTGTTCTCTAACACTGGAAAATGTTTCATTGCTAGTGTAATGCAGATACCTTCATAAGATATGAAATTGTAAATGTTTTACAGTTTTACAATAAAAAGTTTAGTGCTCAGAATAAACCAAGGTATTTGTATTGAGAGGTGAAATTTACTTTCCCAACATTTCATGTTTCTATACAAAATTACCTGTTTTGATGTATAACGTTCAATATGCCATCTCCAAAATGTGGAAAATTTCCTCTCATAATGTGGAACAAATGGGCAAAATGTGGAGCAAGCACTAACATCTTACTAACAGCTTCAACTAGGAAGCTGATATGGTATTTAAAATGAAGTTACTTTATACTTCCAAAGCAGTTTTGATTAATTAATATGATTCAGAATTATTTACCACTGATATTAACTAAAAAAAGTTCTTAGCAACAAATGTATGACAGACTCTTTCAATGAGGAACATTGAGGAACATGCACTTTTTAAGACGGAAAATGAGGAACGTTCCTCGTAAGGTACACTTGAGAGGTATTTTGATAGACTCAAAAGGCAGCTTTATTGAAGTTAAACTCTTCATTCCCGGTTAGTATTCCCAGCTGTTAGAGATGCATTACTTTAATGACTTCGCCTGTAAGGCATAATTCCCTGAAGTAAAGCACAAAATTATGAACTGTTTTTAACCAACATCAATACGAAAGAAACATATATGCTTGCACAGTGTATACTAAAACTGACAAGTGACAGCTGGACCTAACCAGATTTGTCACAGGCAAGGCATATCGCCAAGGACTATATCTCCTGCCATCCCATGCAAGGGGAGGGGGTGTCCCTCTTGAGTTTTCAGGTGCCTCCAACATGGGCCGATGATCTGAGGCATAATTACTGCATACTTATTACTATCTGTGGACGGGTTGGGGAGGCAAGCCTAGAACTCTTGCATTAACATCTTACTCCTAACTACTGCTGGTGCAATACAAAGCAATTTGCACACATTTTCCATTTAAGCTTAATTAGCAGTGTGATAAACAGTGACTCGCCCTTCCTTGACAGCAGCAAAAAAAATTGACTTTTTAGTTTGCTTCTTACATCTGACCTTCATAAAAGGATAAGTGGCTTCAATTAACATATTTAAATAAAAGCTGTAAAAGTGGCATTATTTTATCAATTAGTTTCTAGCTGTGATCCACCTTCCGTGGAATCCACTTACCTTCTTTATTGCCATTCTCACAGTGTTTATGTTTCGTTCCCGAGATGTGCGATAAGTGAATTGGCAACTTTATAAATTTGCCCCTGCGTGGCTTTCAACCTTCCCTCTTCAAGACTGGAAGTTGGAACACTTCATAATATACCTACTAATTGTCCCTGATTTTGACTCAGATTTTAGCTTTGTTAAAACTGGTGACATTTGGAGAATAGGTAATGAATTACACTTGTAATTGTAAAGACAATAGTTAGAGTTACAGACTTCTTTTACTTCAGAAAGTGTATATTAATTCACATTCTTTTAATCTGCTCTATTTATTAGGATAATAATATTTAAAAAGTGTTCCTCCCTCCCTTTTTTCTTCAGAGTATAAAATCTTACAGATAAAGGACTAATTTACATAATTAGAAACTTTGATGAAGTTTTACAAATAATTTCCTGTCATAAAGCTTGGAGATATATTCACTTGTTAAAATGAGCAACTCAAGGAATTCTCACCAGGGTGTTGCATTAAAGAAGGAACTGCAACAGATGGCATCTACACTGCAGGAATTTGTCTTTGAAGATGGATGATTTTAAAGAGAACCTAGAAAATCTTAAAACAAGCAGTCAAAAACAGGCTGACACCCTCAAGGAAATGCTACAACAACACCAGACAAGGATAACAGGAATAGAAGTTTCTCTAAATGACTTAGAAAGCAGACTTAAGGAAGAGGAAACACAGAAATAACTGCTTCTTAAACAAAACACTTGGTTGGTTAATAAAGTAGATGACTTGGAAAATAGGGAGAGGAGAAATAACATCAGGATTTTTGGATTACCTGAAAACACAGAAGGTGAGGATATTATTTCCTTTTTAAAGCCATTGGGCTTTAAGAATCTTCCTTAAAGCCCAATGGCTTTGCCCATGCACAAATCCTGACTGACACTTTCTCCCCTAGCAGGACCATTCTTTACTATCTGTCTTTAACATGCTATTTCAGGTTCTCTGATATTCTCTACAAATTCCTACTGTAGTAGCTCACCTAAGGTTTGGTAAACTTTATAAACAATGTAAAAAAGAAAAAAGAAAATTGTTTTATTAATCCTTTTACTAAAAATTTTTAACTTATTTAGTTGGGTATTTTACTGTAACAGTACTATATAAATGTTTTTGTATTTGAAATGTTACCTGTCTGACATTATCTGTATTGTATATGATCAAGATTTCTGTCTTGTAAATTGTCTTAATGTGGAGCTTTTCTCCCCGGGTCTCCGCTGAAAATAGACATACATCCAGTCAGACTATCCCAATCAACAAATGTAAAATAAAATAAAATAAAATAAATAAATAAAAATTTTATCAAGCTGGATTCCTGACTTTTTAAATTTAAAAGAAAGACTTTCCTTTGGCATTGAAAGGGCACACAGAGCTCTTGGGAAACCTGCCACTAACTCAAACTCTCCTCCTATGTCAATAATTATCAAATTTCTTTCATACTTGGACAAGGAACTGATTTTAAGATATGCTTGGAGGGAGGCACCTCTAAAACATAAACAGAGCCTGACAAGATTTGATAATGACTATTCATCTAGAATAATGGAACAAAGGAAAAAAGTGTGGCCAATGATAAAGTTTCTGAAACAAAATAACATCAAGGCATAACTTACATATCCAGTTAAGATAAGAATATTGCATGCCAACAGATGAGGACTTTTATTGACTTAGAGGAAGCCTCTTAATTTAGTAAAACTAATAACGTGATTACTTTACCAGAAGATATGGATTGGATGTCACCTTCTCTCAAAAGAACAAAAGAAACAAATGTCTGGACAGATGTCAAAAAGAAGAAGCAAAAGACTGATACTGTTACAACCAAATCTCTCAAAGCATCTACTAAGATATGAATTGTTTTAACATTACTTTAAAGGACCAATTTTACTACTTGGTATTTTAAAACAAAGGTAACTAACTACTGGAATCTTTATCTATATTTCTTGAAAATAGATGACACGTGAGAGTTTTCACATTACCTCAGGTATGTAAAATAGGGTACTTTTCTTTCACAGAAGGAGGGTTATATAGCACATAAAATATTTATACTGTAAATCAACATATATAGTATATGTGTATTTTCTCTTAATTTTCTCTTTTCTTTATCTCTCTTTTCTCATTATTATTTTAAATGCATCTTGCCTCCCTTTCTAAATTATGTCCTATTTACTATACTAATATAGTCTGTATATATTTAATAACTCACTATCTATACATAGATAAATAATAGTCTAAAATAATCTAGTGTTAAGGTAGACTAATCGGAATAGTGAAATTAATTCATTGTTATTACAATATTTATTAGATTAATGATAGTCAATGTTATGCTTATTGGGATTGGGGACATGTTCTTGATTAACTCTGAAATGTTCCATTCATGTACATATGCCCTTTGAATTATTTCCTTTTAGTATTAACAAATATATATATATATAAAAAAGGAGGGAAAAATGTACTGTTGGTTAAGAGAAGTGAAGCTTTCTTCACATTCTATTTGTGTTGCCATAGCAACAGTAAACAATTGCTGCAGTTACTAAGGACACTGCGAACCTGCGAAGTGTGTTTAGCCTCACAGATAACAAATAATAAGAAAAAGTAATGTTTAGTTATTAAAATGAAAAACAACCTAAGCAAGGTAAAATAAATACATAATACATAATACATACATAATACATTTGTAAATATTTTATGATTTATCCTCATAGGATTACATATTCCTAGAAACACAACTGAAATGTTCCCAAACTACATGTGCACTTAAATATAGCTGCTTGATTAAAAAGTATTACTCAGTTTAACATGTTAATTTCACAAGCTGTCTGCAATGTAAAAGTCACATTTTATAGGTTACTTGAAATTGTCAGTCTCTAGTGCACATGAAAAGATACATATTACTTTTTGCAACATGTTATCTTTGCAGTTACCTCACACTCTGTACAAACTCACTTGGTAACTGATAGCAATTCATTTAAAATATCAGTTTAAATATTAAATGTGCCCTTGAAATGCGATTGACATTTTGAGAAAATATAATATGAACTGTAAAATGAATGACTTGAAAGAAGTGAAGTAATGCTTAGATTTCAAATACAGTTCTTGACACTACAGTAAAAGTAAAAATATATATTCACAAGGAAGTACTGAAATGTTTTAGTCTCCCAGTTAAAATAGCTTACTGTCAACATTTTGCAATATCAGAAAGTTTGAAGAGCTAGGAAATTACTATTCTTTGTCTTTATAATGATTATTAGACAGATAGATGTTAGACTGCTTTGTTTAATGAATTGTGACATATGTTTATGAGGAAAAGTGGACTCAGTTACTCACATTGGACTACACATTCCTGGAAACTCAACTGAAATGTCCCCAAATTACTTGTAAATTTAAATGAAACTGCCTGATTAATAAGCATAATTTACTTTAACAACCTGAATTCATAAGCTATCTGCTCTATATATGCTACATTATACATGTCACTTGCATATGACAGTCTCTAGAGCACACGGAAAATACATATTTTTGCAACATGCTATATTTGTACTAACTATACATTCTAAACTAATTCAATTGGTAACTGACAAGTTATTTATTTGAAACACCAGTCTAATTAATTGTGCCCTTGAAATATTGTTGCCATTTTGACAAAACAAAACCTGAATTGAAAAAGGAATGATTTGAAGAAGTGAAGTATTGTACAGATTTCAAAGACAGCTATTGATACTACAATATAAGCAGAAATGTATATATGCAAGGAAAATTTGAAATGTTTTATACTTTTAGATAAAATAGCTTATTGTTAACTTTTTGCTTTATCAGAAAATTTAAAGAGCTAGGAAATTATTTCTAATTTGTCTTTATGTTTACTAAAGTGATGTTAGTCACTGACTTGTTTAATGGATTGTGAGTCATGTACAAGATGGACTACTGAATATCATTTCTGTTTACCTATGTTTGCTGAATTTCTTTTATTAGTACTGATTTAAAACAAGGGAAAGAAAGGGAAGGGAAATCTCTGGTTTTGGTCAAGGGAGGAGAGGCTTAAGAGTAGTCTAACTGCCCCGAGAACTGTCTAAGATACTCTAAATACTATTTGATTAATACTTACCTAATGTAAGTCTTAATTACCATATAGGTACCTTCACATTCATTCTAGACCTGATGTGATTATCCATTCTGGAAGCAGGAGGTGCCCTATGCAGGATGGGAATTGTCAGGGTGATCATAGTTCATTCTTAGACTCTGCTTTGTAAACCTATAAATATGTAAAAGCACTGCACACTAGAATGTAGGGCGCCTCTACTCAGAGTCAGGATACCACTGATAAGCCATGGCTTTTCATAAGTGTAAATTAAAGTTGGTGAGCTGAAGAGTGGGAAAGTAAAGGAAGACAGTACACCTACAGTAAATTCATATTTCATTGGTATTCACTCATTGTCTCCTGCAGAGTCCTTTTAGTCAAATTATTTAGTAATAATGTATTTGTTGTTGGCTTATTTAGAGTATGCTCCTCTGTTGCATTTAATTTATTCAAAATGACATATCTGACATGTTTGGAATCTCTTAAGTGTAACTAAATATTGGATATTTTCTAAGTCAACATAATTGTTTACACTACTAATATTCCATCCTGATATATAAAATACTATAGAACAATAACAGAATAATATAGAATTTCATATTTCTTTTAAGAAAATTCTCCATATAATAATTTAACATATGGAGCTCAGTTGATATTGTTGGTTAAAGGTATGTGTGATAATCCAATAGTTCTATCTTTATCTATTGGATTAGGAATGACTTTCATTCCATGTTTAATGGGAAATTCATATTTACTTGTATTTGATACTTTAGAATTAATGTTTTTATAGAAATACTTTTTTAAAGCCTGACCAGAATTTTACCCTACTTGTATTTAAAGAAGAACGAACATTAAATTACACTCCCAAGTTTACACACATAAAAATAACATTCAATGTTATCAGAAAATATGGTATAACTACTATAATCAAAATAAAAAAAGAAGCAAAATGTTTCTTCCAACAATAACTTGAAATGGATTTAACATTCTTATCATTAAATACGGTACTTAAGTATTATCGCAGCCACATTTGGAATGATATGTAACGCGAACACATGGCATTGCTGACTGACTGCAATGCTCGGTGATTTAAATGACTGACTGCAATACTCAGTGATTTAAATGACTCTGAGTGCAATGCGTGGTGATTTTGAGGGTTAGGCCAGTGGGACTGAAAGTCGATCGGTAGCACCTGTCATTTACTGCATGTTGGGATACCATCCTTGTTATCAGAAACTGAAAGGGTATACTTTTTCACAGCTGAAGCATCTGATGTACTATTACATTGATATAATTGTTGCTGTGGTGAAAGGGTGAGTTGTTTGCTAACTTTATATGATTATCTGAAATGGGTTATAAAATCTGTATGTGGCGATGACTTCCATGTGTAAAATATATGTCAATCGACATGTTTATGTTCTGATGGTTAAGGTTTCAGTCAGACTTCATTTCCTTCAGATAATAAATGAGAACAGAAATCCTGTTCTATGCAAGTTTGCAAAAAATAAATATGTTAAATCTGCCCCTATTTTGACTGTTTGTCACTGCATTGTTTCCCTGTTCACCTGCATTGTTTGTGGCAACATTTGGCCATTCATGGCTCGGGCATTTATCTGTCTGTCGTACGTTGGCAACGGAATTGTTATGTCTCCCCTGTCGGCATCTTTCTCATTACCAGAGAAATGTCACACACACATATCGGCAAGGCAGGTTTATAAAGCTTTATAAAGAAAATAAATAACATTGTAATAAATCATTTCTGAGAAAATAGTGTTAAGAATTTCAGTGATACCTGAAGGACATGTCAATATTTCAACAGTGAGCTGGTTGCCATGTGGTTGCGATAATACGTAAGTACCTTAAATACTAATGGCTTAAATAATGCAAATAAAAGATCAAACTTACTAAAATATTTAAATTTAAATAAGGCACAAGTAGTATTTCTCCAAGGAAATGCATTTTAAGGATAATGATAACTTTATTTGGAACCCTAAGGACTATACAGTCTTAGTTCAATCCTCCTATAGAACAAAGACAAAAGGAGTATCAATTCTCTGGAAGAAAAACATAATCACTCCAAAAGTTATTTATAACTATGAAGACAAAGAAGGTCTACTAGCATTTGTTATAATTAAATTTAATAACAAAATATGGACCTTAGCTAATCTATATTGGTTCCCAGGAATTGGAGCAGGAATGATTAGAAACACCTATATTTTACTTCCAACAATTATAAAGGAAATATTATACTGGGAGGAGACTTTAATTGTACCTTAAAAGCTTCTGAAACAAGCAAGAAGTCTTTTCGCATAGCAACTATTTCATAATCCCTAAAAAGATGGATTGATTCATTTAATTTAATAGATACCTTTAAAGTAAAAGATGATAAATCCTTATTATTTTCCCATAAATACCATAGATTTGGAACACAAACCAAAACAGACAAATTATTCATAGTACAAGATATACAAACAAAAATCCTCATCTTCTCAATAGTTCCATGCCCCTTCTCAGATCATGACTCTTTGATAATGAAGCTCCAAATAGAGCTTAAACCTTTAATCCTCTCAACTAGAATCCCATCGTATAGCACGATAATTAAAGAATTCAGATCCTGGATGTTGTCAGAACTACAATTATTTCTTGAAATTAATAATACAACAGAAATCAGTAGAGTTATGGTTTGAATTTCATTATATTTTTTATTTAATTCCTCTATTTTGTTTTTGACTTCTGGACCATTCTGATTTTTTTAGACTTGCAAACCAGACTCTTGACAGCAAAATCTAAACAAAAATCAGAATTGTCCAGAAGTCAAAAACAAAATAGAGGAATTAAATAAAAAAATATAATGAAATTCTAACACACAAAACTTGTCTAGCCTTGGAAAAATTAAAAATAAACTCATTAGCCACCTCCCCCAGATATCTATATAACTTATCTACAAGAATTAAAATACAATCTAAAGCAAATAACATTAATAGTATATATCATGAAAAGAAAAGGGAAAAGTATCAGATATAGGAGACATCCTTGAAGCATTTCGGCTCCATTATATGGAACACTTCAAAAAAGAAGATTTAGATACCAACCAAATAAACTTAGATACAAACCTTATCAATATAAAAATAAATTCTCAAAAACTTAAAACTAGACCTACAAAAACCTATATCCTACAAATAAATTGTTGACAAGAAAAAAGAAAGTAAATCTAACAAAGCTCCAGGGATAGATGGCATAATTACGAAAATTTATAAACTCTTCCTTCAACAGCAATCTCCCTTTTTCATAAAGCTTTGCTAGAAGTCCAGTCAAAAGCAAAAATACCACCCTCATGGAAATATTCTATCATAACACCAATTCTAAAAGATAATAAACTATCAGACCTTTGCACCTCATACAGACCTATATCATTACTGAATAATGATTACAAAATATTCATGTCAATCCTAGCTAACAGAATGAAAATCCCACCTTCAAAGACAATTAATAGTGATCAAACTGGATTTTTATATAACAGGCACACACATGATAATATTAAAAGGATACTTACTCTTATAGATTATGTGGATAAAGAAAATGGAGAAACACTTGTAATTGGATTAACATAGAAAAAGCCTTTGATTCCCTCAACTGGGAATATCTATTTAAAGCTTTAGCATTATTTGAATTTCCTCCTCCCTTCATCTTATTACTAAAAAACATATACATTAATAACTTAGCCTACATTCAATTAGGTCCTTTCACCTCAGAATCTATCCATATAACGAAAGGTACTAAACATGGATGCCCCCTTTCTCCTATTTTATTTGGTTTGGCTATAGAAATACTTGCAGAAATTCTTCTTCTTCTTTCAGCTGCTCCCATTAGGGGTCACCACAGCAGATCATCTGTTTCCATTTCTTCCTGTCCTCTGCATCTTGCTCTGTCACACCAACCACCTGCATGTCCTCTCTCACCGCATCCATAAACCTTATCTTAGGCCTTCCTCTTTTCCTATTACCTGGCAGCTTCGTCCTTAGCATCTTTTTCCCAACATACTCTGCATCCCTCCTCAGCACATGTCCAAAACCAACATAATCTTGCCTCTCTGGCTTTGTCTCCAAACCTTCCAACCTGGGCTGACCCTCTAATATACTTATTCCTAATCCTGTCCAACCTTGTCGCACCCAGTGCAAATCTTAACATCTTTAACTCTGCCATATCCAGCTCTGACTCCTGCCTTTTTTTTAATGTCACTGTCTCCAACCCATGTAACATAGCTGGTCTCACTACCCTCTTGTAGACCTTCCCTTTCACTCTTACTGGTACTCGTCTGTCACAAATCACTCCTGACACTCTTCGCCACCCACTTCATCCTGCCTGCACTATCTTCTTCACCTCTCTTCCACACTCACCATTACTCTGAACTGTTGATCCCAAGTATTTAAACTCATCCACCTTCGCCACCTCTACTCCCTGCATCGTCACCATTTCTCTATCCTTCCTCTCATTCAAACAGACATATATTATGTCTTGGTCCTGCTGACCTTCATTCCTCTTCTCTCTAGAGCATATCTCCACCTCTCCAGGGTCTCCTCCATCTGTTCCCTACTCTCACTACAGATCACAATGTCATCTGCAAACATCATAGTCCACTGAATCTCCTGACTGATCTTGTCTGTCAATCTATCCATCACCATTGCAAATAAGAAAGGGCTCAGAGCTGATCCTTGATGTAATCCCACCTCCACCTTAAACGCATCCATCACTCCCACGGCAGACCTCATTGCTGTCACACTACCCTCGTACATATCCTGTACCACTCTTACATACTTCTCTGACACTCCCAAATTCCTCATACAATACCACAGCTCCTGTCTAGGCACCCTGTCATATGCTTTCTCTAAGTCCACAAAGACACAATGCAACTCCTTCTGATCTTCTCTGTACTTCTCCATCAACACTCTCAGAGCAAATATCGCATCTGTAGTACTCTTTCCTGGCATGAAACCATACTGCTGATCACTAATCATCACCTCCCTTCTTAACCTAGCTTCCACTACTCTTTCTCATAACTTCTTGCAGAAATAATACGCAATAATCCAAGAATAAAAAGAATAGGTCTATGACCAGCGCATATCTAAAATAATGCTTTTTGCTGATGATATTTTATTAACTCTATCAAACTCCAGAGAGTCATTAGGAGAGCTAGAAGAAGTAATGGAGACATTTTATAAGACTTCAGGTCTACACTTTAATAGATCAAAATCAAAATTTCTATTTTTAAATAAGAAAAAAGAACTACAAGTTACAGATACATCCATCATAGGAAAACTAGAACTTAAGGTAAATTATTTAGGAACAGTGTTATGCAAAAATATAAACAAGACAATATTAATAAATTATAAAAACATTATTGAAACAATAAAAATTTATATAGAAAAGTGGAACAAAATTATATTAACTTTTGATGACAGATTGCAATTAATAAAAATGGTCTTATTGCCAAAAATACTATATGTAGCATTAGCAATACAGTTAATTCCTGAAAGATGCATTCTTAAAGAAATAAACTCATGTTTAATAAAATTTTTATGGTATCCCAAAAAGAATAGAGTAGCTCTAACTCATCACATTAGACCCTGGAAACAAGGAGGATTGAACTTCCCAGAAATAGAAACATATATAACAGCATCTGTGCTTAAAACTACAATAGACTGGATAAACCCAAATTATTTTGCCAACTGGAAAGAATTAACAATGACTATATTAACAAATTAATTTAATCTGTTAAAAAAAAATTTAACAGTAGACAAATCAAACAATCTCTGGTACATACTATGCATTAGTATACAATATAATATAACAAAACCTTCTAAAACAACACTGATTAATCATTACATCAATTCCTTTAGAAAACATCAATGCAAACATAGATCTAAAACTTCAGTTTGACCTTTTAACCCCATTTACCATCACTAAGAACTTTCCTCACAAAATATAAAGGGAAACAATAATCTCCTGGGAACAAAATGGATTCTTATGCTGGTTTCAATGTGTAAATAAATTAAATGTTTTAGATATACATATGATAAAAACTGCTTACAATATTCCAACACAGGACTGGTTAACCTTACAAAGCATTCTAATGTACACTCAAAATTTATGCAGATTAATTAATAAGTCCTCATTTAAAGATATTCCAAATCTAATAGGTTTTCTGTATGAATTTATATATAATAGTTGTGAAAAGAAAAATTCCATTTCAAATCTATATAAAACATATAAAACAATTCCCAAACCATCATACTGGCAGTTCTTAACAAAAGGTCAGTCATTGCAGTTAACAGAAGAAATTAAAACTAACATCTTACTATCAGTTAATTACACCTCTAACACACAGTACTGGAAAATATTTAACTGGAAATACTTACACAGAGCATTTTAACACTAGATAGAATTAAAACGATCAGTACAACTACAAATGTTTTTTGCTGGAGGTGTGAAAAGTCAAATAAAGCAGACTGGATTCATATTTTTTATAAATGTAATAAAATTAAATCATATTGGAATGGAATCAATAATTTTTTATAAGCTTTATTTAATGAATCCTTTACCTTGACTAAAGTATTGATTA